>NC_056522.1:236223411-236248411 GCF_019175285.1 Sceloporus undulatus
TATTATTATTATTATTTCTTCAGACTGTGAGCATGGACTAACATTTCTGAATGCCACTTGTCTCTGATTTTTTTTAAAAAAATCCAAAAACAACAGAACTGTCATAAATTAAAGTAGGTAACCAGAGGTGTTGCCTTTCTTTGATATGTTAGTTTATAACATGCAGGGATCCTTTTCATCATCAGGGTTTTTTCTAAAACATCACACACACATAGGTGTCTAGAATATTACCATATACTTTCTGCCTATATGAATCTGTCCATGATCCTCAGAGGAGGCCCTTCTCTCAGCCTCACCACCTTCCCAGCTGTAAACAAGAGAGAGGTCCTTCTTGGCGGATCTCAGGATGGCTTCCCCCTTGCAGTCTTTCCCAGGGCATGGGGAAAAACACCCCATTTGGGCAGATGTTTTAGGAACTGACTGTGAAGACTTTTAGTGGTATGCTACTTTATGTTGTGTCATTCTGCTGATTTTTATCTTTTACCATTTAGTGGATCTGTTTTAAGGGTTTTTTTTTAATTCTGTGTATTGTTTAATCATATTTTAATAACTGTGTGTACAGTACATGTGTGTGACAGCATGGCATAGTGGTTTGAGCACTGGACTCTGGAGACCAGTGTTTGAATCCCAGCTTGGCCACATAAACCCACTGGGTAAATAAATAAAATAAATAAATAATAACACTTTTATTTATATCCCGCCTCTTTGTCAATGACAAGTCACACTCTCTCATCCTCAGATGATGGCAATGGTAAACCACCCTGAGGAAACTTGCCAAGAAAACCCCATGATAGATTCACCTTAGAATGATAAGTCAGAAATGACTTGAAGACAAACAATAACAAATACATACATGCACATATACATATACATATATTCTCTTCTACCTACTAAGCAGTAATAACTATTTTTAATTGTATTTTTGTTTTAACTTTTGTGAGTCACCTTGGGTTCCAATGTTGTGGAAAATGTGTGATATGAATGAAAATAAATAAATAAATAAATAAATGTTTTCTACTAGATCTAAAGTGCTGAACAGCACTTAAGGTAGTCCCAGATTAATCCAAGGTACCCCAAATCAGTTACACAAACCTCATTTTAATTTCCTGAATCAATGTATGTTGGTTTCCCCCTTCTGCAGTCTTAAGTGAAATCACAAGTAGGCCTGTGGGAGTTGGTTTGGTGGGGTGCCCTCATTGCATGTACACCAGTGGAGTGAGTGGTCAAAAGGTTTATCTGGATTCTGGTGCCTCTCCATAGGTTTCTGACTCCCTGGACTTTAAAGAGAACAATTCATGTTTGTGGGGTGAGTGGTGTATTTATGCCATGTCTACCCTGGTGCTGATGGCTTATCTCTCACCCTAAGTGTTCCTCTTCTGTAAATAGGACTGCCCAGTTGTTTTTCACAAGGGCTCTGTTCAGTTCTGACTAGTTTTAGAGTACTGTGTAAAAGCAGTTCCTGTCCTTTAGCAACTCACATGTGTACATATGCCAAAGTGTGGGACATGGTTATAGCGTATATTACTGGCTCCACCCCTTGAGTGGCCAGTTTCAGCCTGGATGTAGTTGGTAGGTATTTTAGTACAATAAAACCAATCAACCCACCCCCAGGGGGGGAAAAGGAGAAAAAAGAAACCAAATTACAGTAAATATATTCTGCAAGACTGAAGTCTTTCCATCCCTAATGCAGGCAATATCTTGATTCCAGGTTCATCTCTTCATTCTTGGATGGATGCTGCTTGGGAGAAGGAGCTGTTTGTTTAACTTCAACAGTAGATTGCCCTCATTTAATATCCTGTTGTCCATATACCTCACAAAGGAGGCATACACCCTGGATCTGAGAGGAAGTACCTTTTTATGTTGTTAATGGACTTTATTTTTTCCCCTCCTGGATTTTGGGATGCTTTGTTCCTATTGCCACATGGTCAGAAGGAGAGGGGTCCTGCTGGCATAGCTATCCATCCACACCGTCTCAACTCAGAACAACACCAACAACATCTTGACAAAATGCAGGGCTGTGATTAACATCATCATATACTGAATTTTTTCTCCTGTATGATTGTTTAACAGCTTTGCCTGAAGGAGCTTCCAAAGTCTGAATAATGCATTTTATGCATTTTGGGTGGCCCCATAAAAATATCACTGTTTGGTGGACTTGGGATATTGTTGTAACTCGTTTTGATTGGTTGTGGATCAGAGAACCAAAGAAAAACAATCCACTTTGGAAGAAAAGGGAAGAGGGGAGAACTGTGGATTTTTCACCAAAAGAAGGAAAAGTATCAGCTTTTCTATTTTAATCCCTTAGGGGAAGGTTGCTCTTTTGGCCTGGGGGATTCTGGGAGCTGTAGTCCTACATTAAAGTGACTTTTGGGTTTTGGTTCCACATTTTCAGGAGGAGAAAGCAATGTTGGATGGACACCCCTCTCTGCTGACACCAGAGATAAGCTCTGGAGGAAGAGTGGGTCTCCCTTTGAGCCTGAATGACTCCTGCTTGCTTTGGGGCTAAGCTTAGGCGAAGGCGGCCTTCAAATCTGGGGGACACCCTCCCTAAACTTCTAAAACTTCTGATATTGGAAGTTTCTGAAGTTCTCACTTCTGAAGCTCATTTCTGAAGTTCTCACTTCACCTCGGCTTCACAAAGGATGGAGACATACTGGATTGCGAAGGAGGTCACTTTTTGTGTTGTAAACGGATGTCAAATTTCCTGGACTTTGAGAATCTGCCAGGATCCACGTGGCCAGAAGGAGGAGAGGCCAGCCTGCAAGAGATACCCCTCCATAACATCTGAACTGAGAACAAAGACAGCCGAATGCAGGCCAATGACTAACATCTTCCATTTTCCCCCCTCCTGTGTGGTTTGTAACACCTTGCCTACAGTGGAGCTTCAAAAGCTTGCAACGTGTATATTGTGCATTTTGTTTGGTCCAATAAAGGTATCACTGTTTGGTGGAATTTGGATGTTATTGGACTTGCTATATGCCCAACATAGCTACCCCTGGATATTTTCTGCTATGGGCCCTTTTTGAATAGTCGCAAAGGAAGCCCAGGAAACCCGCCCGCCTGACGCCGGAGTCTCAGCCCCTCTGAGAATACAGATGGACCCCGGTTCAGGCTCTGGTCCTTCCCGGACCCATCAGACACCTTGCCCTGGCCAGGAAAGCAGCCAGGGGCCTCTCCGGCATCCCCACTTGGCACCAGACCCGCCACCATCCTCGACGGGAAGCCTCGACAGCGACTTCCTTCAGATTAACTTTCCCGGTGCATCTGCACTGCAGAAATAAGGCAGCTTGACACCACTTTAGCTGCCCTGGCTGCATCCTACGGGATCCTGGGAGTGGGAGTTTGGTGAGGCCCCAGCCCTCTTTGGCAGAGATGTCTAGAGACTTTGTAAAGCTCTAGATCTTTGCGTTCCATCGGATGGAGCTACAGTGCTGCCACACTGCACCCCCTAAAGTCAGCGCAGAAATAATCGGGTTTGGCCCACTTTAACTGCCAAGGGTCAAAGTTATGGGATTTTGGAGAACTGCCATTTCAGAGCTTGCACTGTAATCCTTATCCTTTTCCTCAGTACCTCCTCTGGGTGCAAAAGTCCTGCCTTGCTATGTTTGTTTCGCAGCATGTGGCTTATTCCTCTGTGCTGAGATGGAAGCAGAAACACAGGGGTCATCTCTCCCTCCCGCTCATAACACGAAACAATTCCGTGACTATTCCGAGCCATTGAAGGTACAACTATATTTTGGGGCGTTGAATTCCACCATTCCTTTGTGTGTTTCCCAGTAGTCTTTTTTTGTCTGCATCGACACTGTGGAAATAATCCAGTTTGACACCACTTTAACTGCCCTGGCTCCATGCTATGGAATTCTGGGAACTGTAGTTTGTATTCTGCCTTTCACTGCCATGTCTACTTCTTATGGGATCCTGGGATTGTAGTTTGGTCAGAGGCACTAGAGGACTTCTCTGGCTGAGACCTCTAAATGCCCCTGCTTCCACTGCAAATCCCAGGACTCCATGGGATACTCCCAGGATAGTTAAAATGAAATCAAGGTGCTATAACTGTCTAGTATGAAAGGACCCTCAATCAGTGGCAATAGATTGCTTCGTTTTTTATCTGTGGAACCCAGATATTATCAGCTGAGCACATTTGCCCCCAGAGCTCCTCGTTTTGGGGGAAAGGGCACTGATGGACAATCAAAAAATGAAAGTGTCATCGACTGGAAATAGGCAGGCAGTTTACATCATACCAACTGATCATAAATGAAATATATCCAGGGATAGCCATATGAGTGTGTGAGATGTGTGCCTTCAAGTCGTTTCTGACTTGTGGCGACCCCTATCATGGGTTTGTTGTGGGTTTTTTTACAAGATTTATAGCAAAGTACAGTCACACCCCAAATCCACAAAACAGGGATACCTTTATTGGGCCCGAATTTGTTTGGTCCAATAAAGGTATCACTGTTTTGTGGATTTGGGATGTTGTTGTACTTGGTTATAAATGGTCATACTTTGTGGGGCGTATTAGTACAGTTGAGAGATAACTATTAGAAAGGGGGTTCATCTTTCTCTCTTTCTCTTACACTTATAGACGCCCCACACTCACATATATTCCTCTTCTCACTGAAGTCAGTAGCAACACTGCTGGTAATGTAAGTAAGTGTGTGTGTGTGCATTTGGGTATCCCTCCCTTGTCAGTGTGGCCTAGTGGTTTGTTTCTTGGACTACGACTCTGGAAACCAGGATTTGAATCCCCCCCCCCCCCCCCCATGGAAACCCACTGGGTGACTTTAGGTAAGTCATACCCTCTCAGCCTCAGAGGCAAAGGCCCTGAACAAATCTTGTCAGCAAAGCCCGGGCTAGGTTTGCCTTAGTGCAAAACGAATTGTAAGCTCAAACAACAACAATAACCCTTGCTGTCTTTAAACCGAAGTGTTTTGTGATTATTGCCTCCAAATGGGAATGGGACCCTGCTCCCGGGGTTCGCCTCTAATACTCTGACGCCTATGGCTGCATCCACACTGCAGAAATAATCCAGGTTCACTCCACTTTAACTGCCCTGGCTCATGATTTTACTTTTGTGAAACACTTAGCCTTCCCTGCCAGAGAGCCCTGGGGCTACAATAAACTGCAAATCCCAGGATTCCATAGCCTTAGGCCATGGCAGTTAAAGTGATGTCACAACGGGGTTATTTCTGCAGTGCGGATGCAGCCTGTATGAACTACGTAGTCGACTTGGGTTGGCAAATGGACCAGAGGAGAACAGGAAAGGAGAACTGATGGTTACATAGCTTCAGGGGAAAAGCAGGTCGTTGGACTAGAAAAAATGCAAAGTGGGTTTGTAAGAATATCTTTCTTTTCTAGGTACAAAACGCTGGCGAAAGGAGTTCCTTCCAGGATCTGCACGAAAGAGAGCCGTTCTGCCTCCCTGCCTGGGTTTTCGTTCAGTAAATCAAAACGGGAGGTGTATTGGAGGTGGGATTTCACCTTTCTATAAATATCCCGAGGAGGAGAAGCAGAATGAAAGCCGTTTTGACTGTCTTTTGGAGAGCTGTAGTGCCGCCCAAGCGCCTTGTTTGCAAAAGGCCGCCGGTTTTCTCTCTTTTTTTAAGGGGAGGGGGGTTCTCCTATTTAAACCGACAAGCCCTGCCAAGCAGCGCGGAGAGGAATTGAGATTTTGGCTTTATTGTTTGCCTTTAATCGATCCTGCTTGAACTCCAAAGCTCAGTTAATTTGCTCCTTCTGCGAGAGGGGAGGGGAGGCCCTGATTACATTCTTTTTATTGTAATTTTCAAACTTTGACCCTCATCCTAAAGCCATGGACTCCAATGGGGCCATTGCACTCGGGGAAGAGGACTCCGAAAGTGGGATATTCCTGGATGAATTAATGCCTTGGTGGTTTTGCTCAATATTTGGGCCCCCGCAAAAGCACTCTCTGGAAGCATTGATTCATAAGGATTAAAACCCCTTAGTGGGGTTTTCTCCCAAATAAAATAAGTATGGGATGGCAGCCGACCTGCCTCATCCTACACCTACCTCCTCTGAGGCCATAAGAAGTGAAGAGTTGTACAATCCTACAGATGTCTTCTATGGAATGAATCTTGAGCAGTTCAGTGGGATTGAGCTATGTTGTTGTTGTTGTTGTTGTGAGGTGTAGAGGTCATGTATTAGGACTTAGGTCTGATTCGGAAATAAATGGCACGGGAATTGCTGGAAAACATAAGTGTCGGGCCCATGGCAAACTGTGCCTAAGCAAAAGGCGAGTGGAGTCTCCCTCCTTGGAGGTCTTCAAACAGAGGCTGGATGGCCATCTGTCGACGATGCTTTGATCGGGATTTCCTGCATGGCAGGGGGTTGGACTGGATGGCCCTTGCGGTCTCTTCCAACTCTATGATTCTATGATTCTATGACTAACCAAAGGTATTTACGTGTTTGTATCTCTGTGCACGCCTATTCGGTGCATGTGTGAAGATTCAGGGTTGTTATTGTTGTTGTTTTAAGGAGAGGGTGTGTTTTGTGTGCCTTCCAGTCATCTCCGAGTATGGTGACCCTAAGGCAGTGAACCTATCATGGGGTTTTCTTGGCAAGATTCCTTCAGAGGAGGTTTGCCATTGCCTTCCCCTGAGGCTGAAAGAGTGTGACCTGGCCAAGGTCACCCAGTGGGTTTCATGGCTGAACAAGGAATCAGATCCTAACCTACAGAGTGATAGTCCAACACTGAAGCCACTACGCTGCACCGGCTCAAAATCTAATTATTAATTCTAGCGGAATAGAGCGACACATTGTAGGATTTTTAATAAGGGAAGGTCGAAATTTAGTTTTTTTTAAAAAAATTACGAATAGAAAGGGGGTAAAAAAGATCAGTGGCATCATGCTTTGATTGGAAATTTCTAATTCTTTCCCAACACAAACAAATACACACACACACACACACACACACACACACACGGGGATTTTATGGTTTTAAATTGGAAACAATTAAACTTCGATTTCCCATCCAGGAAGTTCACTGCCTGCTTTCTTCTTTAACTCACTGACAATCTCTCAGCCCAACCTACCTAACAGGGTTGTTGTGGCGACCAAACAGCAGAGAGGAGCCGTAAATGTCTAGGGAGGAACGAAAGGGAGAGGGATTAAATGTCCTCCCTGGTTCAAATTGGCCACGCTGTTTTTTTGTTTTGCTTTGTTTTTGTTTGTTTTTTTCTATGAAGGCGTTAGCATCCCTATATTGTTGTTGTTGTTGTTTTTTGTTGTTGTTTTTGTGTGCCTTCAAGTCGTTTCCGACTGATGGTGACCCTAAGGGACCCTATTGCCTGGTTTTCTTTGCAAGATTTGTTCAGAGGAGGTTTGCCATTGCCTTCCCTTGGGGCTGAGAGAGTGTTACTTGCCCAAGATCACTTATTAATGAACCCGTAATGGGCGGTATCCAAACTATGGTGATTAGAAAAAGTTGGGTCAGTTTCAGAAAGAACACATTCTGAAATATTGGATCTCCCCGATGGAGTGTGGCCTTTTTAAACAGAAGTCGTTGGTTTCGTTTTAAATAGTGGGGCGACTCTGGCAGTTCTATCAACTGGGCAGCCCCAGTCCTCTTGAACTTCTCCTCGGGAGTAAATCCCACCTAATCCCAAATTTATTTCGGATTCGGGGTGACCAGATGTCCTAGCCACCAAGGAGGACAAGGCACTGCAAAAATATAGGGCATTCAAGGGAGAAAAATGCAGGCTGTTACAAAAGAAAAGCTAAAAGCATTCCTAGACGTATAAATTCTTGGTCATGCTCCAAATGGAGGACATTTTGGAATTCTTCCTGGACAGAAGGCGGAAGGAAAATGAAGGGAAAGGAGCACATCTGGTTACCCTGTTTAGGATGGCACCTCTTCTCTTGGAAAGAGATTCCATCAATCGCCATGGCTTGGCTGGAAAAAGGCTTTTAGGATTGGAAGTCCCACTTTTTCTCGCCCGTGTGCCACAGCAAGTTATTAAAGAAACGCATAAGGGGTTTCATCCTAATACAGAGAAAGATAATCCCTTTTTCTTCTCCTCCTCTCCATGTCAACCAGGGCACTGTGTCCCTGCCTTCAAGGTACCCCCCCCCGCTATAGACGTCTGAGCCATAGTCCTGGGCACTTTGGCCCCCTTCTGAATAAATCTTGCCAAGAAAACCCCATGTAGGTCGGAAATGACTTGAAGGCACACAACAACAACAATAACAAGAACCACCTTTGACCATATTATGGAGAAAAGGGTCTCATTAGAAAAGGTAATGTTGACAAGAAAAGTGGAAGGCAGTAGAAAAAGAGGAAGAGCACATGCCAGGTGGGTGGACTTGATCAAGGAGGGCACTGGCCTGAGCCTGTAGAACCTGAGCAAAGAGGTTAAGGGCATGAGAGATTGGGGATGTCTTATCCACAGGCCATGAGTCGAGTATGGCAGCAAACAACGACAATAACAACAAATACGAAAGTGCCGGGCTCCAATCTAATCACCCTTCCTGTAGTGCAAGTAAAGAGTCTCACAACTTTCCATACTAGGCCCCATGATCTTTCCGAAAGGCAGGAAGCTTGTGGCCCTGCTTGATTTTCTTCCAGCTTTCTCTGATCAAAACCTTTCCTCGGCTCTGGAAAACAGACTTCAGATTAAAAAAAATCAAACTCCTTGCACACAGCCCTGTCCGCCTTGACCCAGCCTGACTTAATATTACACTTCTGTTTATGTTGTTGTGTGCC
The DNA here is from genome assembly GCF_019175285.1 of Sceloporus undulatus. Lineage (NCBI taxonomy): Eukaryota > Metazoa > Chordata > Lepidosauria > Squamata > Phrynosomatidae > Sceloporus > Sceloporus undulatus. Next base: position 236,232,131 of record NC_056522.1, read on the forward strand.
TTCAAGTCCTTCCAACTTATGGCGACCCTAAGTTGAACCTGTCACAAGGTTTTCTGGGGCTGAGAGTGTGTGACCCTCCAAGTCCCAGCAGGGAATTGAGTATACACCAGGCTTGCTCTCCTAGAAATATAAATCGTGTAAATATGATTTGTGCTGGAATCGTATTAATTTGTAAGCAGCCTTCAGTTCCTATCTTGGAGGGACTTCAGGTTAAAAATATATTACTACAGTATTACTACTACTACTACTACTACGGTAGAACTTTAAGCAAAGGCCTAGCTTTGAAAGCCATCCCTGTGTCTTACTTCCCCCTTCCAAAAAGTTACTCTCTGGTTCTCTTCTGAGCTTCCAAACCTGATTCCAGATATTTTATATTAGAAGGTGAACCAAACTAAAATATACCTCTGTTTTGAAAAGGCAGAGCTGGCTTTGAAGACTTAATTGCATCCAGGTCAGATTTGTAATGTGTACATGGGAAATGCATAAATAAAAAGTGGGAAAGGAGGAGAGTGGATTTTAGTATATCACTACTGTTTTACTACTGAGGGAATGTTACTACTGTTGTTATCACCACCACTATATCACCATCGGATGAGCTTTGGGGGACCAGAACCCCGTTCCTCAGAATTTAGTCGGCCATTAGAGCCCTATTTATCTGAAGCTGATCTCCCTTAAAAGGAAGGGCTTCCTTTGGAGCTGGGCCTGGGAATTCTTCCCAAGGCAGATCCATTGGAACCAATGGGCCTTTGGCTTCTATCAGCCTTTAGTCTATCTAGCTCCATATTACTAACACTGGTTGGCAGGGGTTCTCCAGAGGACTTTGTCAGACCCACCAGGAGATGCCAAGGAGTGCTCCTGAGCCCTTGCACTTGGAAACCACGGAGTCTCCCCCAGAGTCATTCTCTTTGGGGTCTATAAATGGTTGGGACCCAGCTTCCAGGAAGGAAGGTCACCCCTTCCCTGCAAATGCCCATAGATACTAGGAAATTTCATGAAAGACTCACTGGGTGAGAAAAATGGTTCTAAACTCCCCATCTCGGAGTCTCGCAGCATTTGGGGGGGGGGGGTCTTAATAAGCCTGGCCTGTCAGAAAGCCCAAGGTATTAACTATTCGTTCAAGGGCCCGGCCTCTCCCTAGTAGAAATCTCTGGGGAACAGAGCTCCCCAATTGCTTCAAGTCCGGGTTGCGAAGAAGAAGAAGGAGAAGGAGAAGGAGAAGGAGAAGGAGAAGGAGAAGGAGAAGGAGAAGAAGGGGGCTTGGTTGGAGGGAGGAGAACACCGTCAGTGCAAAGACCAAATTTACTTCATCAACCATTAATAGTAATGATAATAACAACAATAATAATAATAATAGGAAGGCGCGGTGGCTGGTGGGAGAAGAAGGGCAAGGAGGGAAGCCCCAGACCGGCTCCATTCATTATGCGGTGCTGCTAAGCAACCGCCTGCGAAGGGCTGCTCATTCTCTCTTCCCTTTCCCCACCCCCTCTCTCTTCCCCTCCCTCCCTTCCTTCCTTCCTTCCTTCCTTCCTTCCTTCCTTCTCCTGCTTTTCCTGGCAAAAGGCGCCTCCGTAGAAATTCAATATGATTTTGGATGCCAAGCAGGGAGCTGTCAGACAAATTTCTTCCCAACCCATCCTGCAACTGGAAGGAGCCAGAAAAAGAAAAAGGGAGGGAGGGAGGAATCGTGACATTATTAGCCTCCATCCATTTTGGTCTGTTTATTTGGGTAGAGAGAAAGGGGTACCATGGAACCGACAGAGATCTGCCTCAAAACCCTGGACTTCTTATTTCTTCTTAACACACAAACATCCACACCACCATGCAGCTAAAGTTAGTTGGGATCCACTGAGTCCCTTGGGAATAAGTTGGGAGGGAAGGCCCTTTCTTTTCAAAGGGAAAGAGGCTGGGATTATTATTATTCTTTCTTTTTTTAGAACAGTTTCCCATTGCATTGCCACACATACTTCCGAATAAACCTACACAGCACCGAGCTACTAAATACACCGAAATTAAACCCAGTTGAGGACTAGAGTTCCTCCTTCCCGCTCCAATGATCAGGGAGGAGGGAGAAATGAAAGAGAATCAACGAAGGAAAATAATATATATATTTTTAAAAAACTAGACAATTTTTTTAAAGGAAGGGTCGGGGAAGAAATATAGGAAGAGACTAAGAATATACGAAAGAGCAATGGGGAAAAGAAGAATTCCAGCATCCACAGGTCTCCTGGACACAATCTACACTTTATTTCAGACCTACAGGTTTCTGAACATAAGAAAGAAATCTTTGGCTTGCAGCAAGGGGTTCAGTTTCGCAGTTTTGTGGGTCATCCGGTGATTTGGGGAAATGAAACGGGGGAGAAAAAAAAAGAAGAAGAGAAGAAGTACACACACAGAGAGAGACACACAGGCCCTGGCACCCACTCGGGAACATCCACACACGAAACCAAGAGAGATGAAGGCACACAAAGGGAGGCAGAAGAAGGGAGACGGTGGAAAGGGTGCCCAAGATGGTCAAGGGCCTGGCTGGGATGGAAAAGGCAAAGGAAGAATGAAGAAAAGAAGCAAAAGTGTGTGTGTGTGTTTTGGGGGGAGATCAAGGCCAGAAGTGGGGTGGAGGAGTTCAGTCCTTGAGCGAATAGGACAAGGGGGGGGGGGGGAGAAAAACGGTACACATTATCCTTAATTCATTTGTTTTGTTTCCTTACCTGAAATTAAATATATACAAGCTCATATGATGTTTGGCTATATAGATCTCTCTTATTATTTTTGTTTTTCTTCGGTTCGTTCTCATTTTTAATCGGAATCTTTATAGCTATGAACAGACAATAAATCTGATTTTGTTCTCTTTCTCGGATTGCTTTTTTTTTGTTGTTGTTCTTAAATAACTCCCTCCAACACTGCAGTCCAGACGGCCCTTTGTCCCGCTTTTCCCAAAGCGTCCTCTCTTTGTCGTAGTCGTCGTGGTTGTGGTTACTCTTTGTCTTCTTCCCTGGAGACCAGGTCCATCATCATAACAATAATTATAATAATTATAATAATTATAATATAATAATAATATTAAGAATAAAATAATTTTTTTCCTTTTAAAAAAACAAAAAAACCAAACCAAGCCCAAAAGCCCCCCCAGCCCAGCCCCGGGTCCTCTCACTCGCTGTCCTCCTTGTCCTGCACAGTGGTGGTGGAATGGTTGTAGAGTCCCTGGGCCATGAGGTGGAGGGCCAGGCCGTTCTTGATGCCCGTGGCCTTCTTGATCTTGGCCCGCTTGTTCTGGAACCAGATCTTGATCTGGGACTCGTTGAGGCTCAGCTCCTGGGCCAGGGTCTGCCGGCGCTGCTCCGTGATGTAGCGGTTGGCCTGGAACTCGGCCTTCAGTCTCTGCAGCTGCTCCGCCGTGAAGGCCGTCCGCGGGCGCTTGTCCTCCTTCTCGCTCTTCTTCTTCTTCAGTTTCCGCGTGCGGGGACCTGCTGGCAGAGGGAGAGAGTGCTGGCGGAGGCACTGCCCGGGGAGGGGGGGAGGGAGGCAGGCACCATGCACACACTCTCTCACACACACTCACTCACACAGGCACACACAACGCGGGAGAGGAGGGCAGGCCGGGGGCAGGAGTCTCCCCAACCCACCCATCACCATCACCACCATCATCATCACTGGCCAGGAGAGCACAGGGGGAGCAGAATAGTCTCCCCAAGCCACCCACCACCCCTAATAGTAATAATAGGCCAGGAGAGCAGGGGGGAGCAGAATAGCATGCTTGTGTCAGAAGTCTCCTCAAGCCACCCACCACCACCACTAGTAATAATAATAATAATAATAATAATAATAATAATAATAGGCCAGGAGAGCAGAGAGTAGGGAGGAGAGTAGCATGCTTGGAACAGAGGTCTTCCCAAGCCACCCACCACCCAAAATAATACCACTAATAGGCCAGGAGAGCAAGGGAACGAGAACAGCATGCTGGGATCAGAAGTCTCCCCAAGCCAAACACCACCCAAAATACTAATACTGATAACAGTAATAATAGGCCAAGAGAACGGGGGCATAGCATGCTTGTGTTAGAGGTCTTCTCAAGCCACCCACCACCCATAATAATAACAACAATAATAATAATAGGCCAGGAGAGTGGGGAGGAGGAAGAATAATAACATGCTTGGATCAGAAGTCTCCCCAAGCCATCCACCACCCAAAATACTAATAATAATAATAATAATAATAATAATAATAATAGGCCAGGAAAGCAAGGGGAGGAGAATAACATGCTTGAATCAGAAATCTCCCCAAGCCACCTACCACCCAAAATACTAATAGTAATACTAACAGTAGTAAAAATAGGCCAGAAGAGCAGAGGTGGGGAATAGCATGCTTGGGTCAGAGGTCTCTTCAACCTACCCACCACCAATAATAATAATGATAATAATAACAATAACAACAACAACAGGCCAGGAGGGAGTGGGGAGAATTAGCATGCTTGTTTCAGAAGTCTCCCCAACCCAAATACTACTACTAATAATAATAATAACAACAGGCCAACAACAATCCGTCCAGTGGGAGGGGAGGGATGGCCAGGACAGCAAGGGGGATGGGAACAGCATGCTTGGATCAGAAGTCTCCCCAACCCTAATAATAATGATAATGATAATGATAATGATAATAATTATGATTCCTCTTGAGGCAGCTGTGGCTATTCCTTGCAGGTTTCAAAAGTAGGACCTATGGCAACCTCCTTTCAAAAGTGGGCCCTATGGTAACACTAAAACGGTCCTCTTTTCGTGTTCCTCTCCTTTCCAGTCTAAGGGACAGCCTCTTTCCAAAATGGGCCCTAGGGCAACCGTAAAAATGTGGTTCGGGGGAGGGGGGCTTAGATTTCCAAATAAATGGATCTGCTGTCCTCGTCTTTCTCTTTTCCGATCTAACCCTGCGGCTCAAGAAGGATGCATGCATTTCCCGATTGCAAGATCGTTCCTTTCCTCTCTCACACACATACACAACGTGGGAAGGGGAGGGGATGCCAGGGGAGCACTGAGGGGTAGCATGCTTGGATCAGAAGTCTCCCCATCCCACCCACCCACCCGTCCAAATAATAATAATACGAATAATACTAATAATAACCCGCCTAGATGCAGCTGTGGCTATTCCGTGTCGGATGGCTCCTCAGGAAGGCTTAAAACACATGGGGATGTCTCCTTTCAAAAGTGTGTGGCAACCCTAAAATGTGGTTGGGAGGTGCAAATAGATTGACCCGCTTTTCGGCTCTCTCTCCTTTCCAATCTATGAGAGAAGGGTGCATGCATTTCCAGACGGCTTCCCACTCTCTCTCTCCCTCAATCTCTCTCTTTCTCGCACACTCACACTTACAAACACACACACACACACGGGTTGGCTAGGTCTCCGGGTGGCCTGTAGGCCTGAGGAGCTTCCAAGCCAGCGCCGGCTTCTCCTTCCCTTGTAGTGGTGTCCCGACAGGAAAAGAAGGCAAGAAAAGAGGAAGAAAGGGAGGGAGGGAGGAAGAAAGAGGGGGGAGAAATAGAATGGGAATGGAAGATTAGTGAAGAGGGAGGAGAGAAACAAAGGAATCCAAAGAAAAGGTTACGCCGAGGAACACTTTGCTCCCAACAGACTGGCACTGGCGATTCCCACGGATTTAATTACGGGTTTTCTCTATCGAGACCAAACTGCAGTCCTTCTTAGAGAGCCATGCCGGTTTCGTCTCGCTCCACCCAGGGAGAGCTCGAAAAAGAGACGGATGGCTAAAATAGAGAAGGTCGGGGGGGGGGGGGGGGGGAGCGGGAAATTTAGCGAATTGGAAGCCCCCGGAAAAACCAAGCCACACAAACCGGGCTTTGGAAGACCCCAACCGGCTTATTACCCCTGAAAAGCAAGGCTGCTTAACTGATAGGAAACTCTCTTTAAACTGGGGGCGGCCTTTGCTAATTCAGGGGAGGGATTTTATTTGGGAGTGGGCTGTTTTGTTGTTGCTGTTGTTAAAGGCCAGGCAATCCTTTATGGGCATCTGGTGGTGTATAAGGGAAGGCCTGGTTCCTCTCTGGGCCTGTCCTGCCATTTCTGTTCCTTCTTTTTCCAGCATAGCAAGAGTTAATGGATCCGGGTGAGTGAGGGGACACCCCAGGAATCCTTACCTGACGTCATCTCCCTCCCCAAGCCCCCACCATAAGAAGGCTCTGCTTTGGAAATGGCCAGCAAGAAGGGCCAAGGCCATTTTAAAAAAAAAAAAAATGAAACGCACTGCAACAGTAATCCAATTTGACACCGCTTTAACTGCCCTGGCTCAATGCTAGAGAATTCTAGGAACGGTAGTTTTGTGAGATATTTTATCCTCCTCTGCGCCACAACAAACTTCAGTTCCCAGGAATCCCTAGCCCTGAGCTGGGGCCATTAAAGTGGTCTCAGATTGGATTATTTCTCCAGTGTGTTTAGGACCAGAGATGTAGAATTGTTCTAAGTGAATCCCAAATAAGCACAGCAAGCGGTTTACGGAATGGATTTGTTGTTATTGCTGTTGTTGTTGTGGGTGGGGAAAGAGCCGTACCACGAGGATTCACAAGGAGAGTTTTTCCACCACCTTCTTTCCCCCCTTTCAGGTGCCCCTGGGTCTTTCTAGCGTCGGAGGAAAACCTGTTTGGAAAGTCTGTTTCTTTTTGAGGCTTCCCAAGCCCAGCTGTCCCTTCCTAAATCAGGGCGGGGAGGAGGTTGCCTTGGATTCTCTTTTCCATCCCTTCCCCACACGTTAAGGGGGGAAAAAACAGGGGCAGATCGGCAGAGATAAGGAGCAACGCTTCATCTAAGTTTTTCCCTTTAGAAAGACGGGTTTGAAAGGGGTTCCCAGGCTTCGCTTTCTCACATAGGGCTTTTCCTATTTTGGAAATCCTATGACAAGCTCCTCTCAACTCCGTCTTGCCTGCTATAGGAGAAGAAGGGGCCTGCTATAGAAGAAGAAGGGGTCTGGGTGCCCTCAGCTCACCCCACTCTGCCCCTCTTTCCTTTAGAAAGGGAGGTCCCTGTCGGAGAGAGACACGCGTCCTTGAGGAAGCGCAGCCACGTGTCTCCTCTCCTGCTTCAGCCGAAACAGTGAGAGTCTGGGGGCTGCGACCTGAGGCCGAGGTCTCCCAGACCCATCACTCCCAGTTGCAAAAGGGAGGGTGGGGAAAGGAGCCATCTTGGTTCGGAAAAGCTTAGCTCTCTGGAGAGTCTTCTGCTCAAAAATGGCATCCTCTTGGCTGGGGGGGGGGGGTTCCCTTTACCTTAGACTGGCTTCAGGATAAAGTACAAGATAAAATGTGTGTGTGTGTGTGTGTGTGTGTGTGTGTGTACACACACATACATTAACATACACACACTTTATCCTGTACTTGATCCTGGAGTCATCTATATGCAGTATCTCTGTCTGTCTGTCTGTCTGTCTGTCTGTATATACACACACATATATATACACACACACATACACAAGAGAGAGATACATACATACATACAGAGAGAGAGAGAGAGAGAGAGAGAGAGAGAGAGAGAGGCAGCCCGGCATCTCTCTAGAAAACCACTCTCGTCTATTTAGCAGCCGTGCTGGCAGGTTAATAGCAACGCATCTCGGCCATATTCGAGCCAAAACCAGTCTAGAGAGTATTTTTGGGATCCCCTGTACTGTCTCAAATAATGCTACAGGCCTCCTCTTCATTTATTCTGGGTGTTGCCTCCTTTCTTTTAATGGGTCCTTTCGATCAAGGCCAATGTAGCTGCAGAGTCGTTACCAACAAAAGACACCTGCACGTTGTGTATCAAATATGGGACAAACCTCAGAAAGTCTGTATTATAATATATATTACATTATATATAAACTCAAGATAATTTGTAATATATATGCGTAGTTATACATAGAAACAAATGCATCAGCGTTCACCTCTATGTGTTTCTCTGCGTATATCTTTGGCACTTCTCCTGGAGTATGTACACATACACAGAAAGAGAGGAACAGTGATGCTTTGGCAAACCGCCTTTAGTATTCCCTGCATAAGAAAACCCCGAGAAATTCATGGGATCGCAGCAAGTCGACAGGCGACTTGACGGCACACATATGTACATGAACGTAACATTTTAAAAAATGATTTTAAATCATAAAATCACGTTATAAATGATTTCAGGGTGGGAAACCTGGGTCGGAGGATTTTTATTTTACGTTATTTTTAATTTCCAAAAATGCAGCTGGGAGGGTAGATTTCTCCTCCTTTCAAAAAGAGAAAAACGGGGGAGGAAGCAGTCCCTTCCAACACAAACACACAGAGAAGATGAAGGAGGTTTCTCAACTCTAAGGGTTTCCCGCTATTTAAAACAACTTTTAAAAGAAAGAAAGAACGAAAGAGACAGAGAGAGAAGAAAGCGGTAGGAAAAGGGTCAGACCGGGGATAACTCTTTCAAAGAGTGCCTGCTTCTTCCAAGACATCCACGAGAAATATCTAGATCTGCATCTTTCCCTATCGTCGTCTCTACTTATGTCGATTGCTATCAACTGCAGGCTTCTTTTCCTCCCTCTTTTACAAAACTAAGAGAACATTTATTAGCCATTTCCCGGAGGCCTTTGCACTATCTTTCTCTCCCATCTTGGGTTTGACTGGCTCACCCTTCAGGACCTATTCAGATGGGGAAATACAACAGGCATGGTCCAAGAAGCGACTAGATCTCTAGAGAAGTGTGGGGATGCTGGGAATATCAATTTCCTGTCTGACTCCCCCCCCCCCTTTTTTTTTTCTGGATTTACAAACTATACTCTGAACCCTACTGGGAGTCTCCAGTTGAGTGGACCCCTTGGACCCATCTGACTTGGACGCTTGTTGACCTCCCTTCAATAGGTCTGCTCTGCTTAGGACTAGTCGTAGGGGACAACTAAGGCTACCCAGATGCCCAGGGAAGAAGCCCTAAGAAAGGAGATTGGAAACAGAGTGACCAGGCGTCCTCCTTTCCTAAATTTCAACCTTCTCTCTAGGAGGAATTCCAAAAATGTCCTCCATTTCCATTGTGAGCATGACCAAGAAACCTGTGTTTTTAAAGCTTTGGTGGCGCCGTGTCCTCCGTTTTTATCGAGCCCCCTGCCTTTCGAGCCTGACCCAGAAGCATGAATTTCTATTTCTAAGCGGGTTTTGAGCTTTTATTTTAGGATGAGCTATATTTTCCTGGCAAAAGCTCTCCAATTTGCAGTGTCTGTGAAGACAGACATGGATCTGGCCGGCCCTGCTCCGGGAAAGGCCTGGAGTGTCCACCCTGGAAAGTGCTGGGGCGGCCACAGAGAGGGGTGGTGGTTTTATCTTATTTTTTAAAAGAGCAGCCCCTCCAAACCAGTCCAAGGCCCGAACTTAGCCAGGCCGATGGGCGCCGGAGGGTGAAGCCGGGCAGGCGCTCCTCTTGGGCCGGGGCCTGGAGGGCTGGAGGCTGGCAGGGAGTCCGTCCGGGAGCCTGGCTGACAGCTCAATCACCCCCTCAAGCCCCCAGTCAATCAAAGGGGCTTTTCCGAGTTTTCCAGGAGGCCAGGATGGAGAGGGAGATGGCCCGCGCTGATAGCGGCCCAGGGATCAATCGCCCCCGGCCCAAAGGGACTCCCAGCCAGAAGGACCACAGGGCCGCCTCCTTTCTTTTTCTTTTTTCCTTCCCCAGGACCTGTCCTACATTTCCACCTCCTCTCTAGGAGTAATCCCAAAATGTCCTCCCTTTTGAGCAGAACTACCAAGCCTGAATTTACGTTTCTGGGAGTGTATTGAGCTTTTATTTTGGTCATCTTTCTCCTCCGTATTTTTCTTCCATGTCTTCCGTTCTGGGATCGACTAAGAGGCATGCATTTTATATTTCTAGGAGTGTTTAGAGCTTTTATTTTGCTCATGCCCTCCACATTTTTCTTCCCTGTCTTCCATTCGAGGCCTAACTAAGAAGCATGAATGTACATTTCTAGGTTTTTAGCTTTGGTTTTGGTCATGCCCTCCACATTTTTTTTCAACGCCCTCCATTCTGAGCATGACCAAAGAAGCATAGATTTCTCTTTCTGTTAATGTTTTGAGCTTTTATTGGGTCATGTCCTCCCTTTTTCATTTTCATTTTTTAAATTATTTTTGGAGGTGGGGGAAATATCTTACATCATGCGGTGCCTTCTCCTTTTAGGGTTCGGACGCGTCTGTTCACCCTGGCTCTGAGCAGAGGAGGAGAGGGGAGGGAGGGAGGGAGGAAAAGGAAGGAAGGAAAAGAAAGGAAAAGAAAAAGGGAAGGAAGGAAGGAAGGAAGGAAGGAAGGAAGGAAGGAAGGAAGGAAGGCTAAGGGGGACCGGAGAGGAGCCGGGCTTCGCCTCCTTGGAACTAGAGGTGCCAAGCCCTCTCCCCCCTTGGCTTCCCCCTCCATCTCCCCCAGGCTCCTTCCCCAGCCCCCCCCCCACCTGGCCGTGGGGTCTCACACTCTGGCCTCTCTTAGAAGGAGATCCTCATACTCTGATCCGGTGGTTTTTGCTGGCCCCGCTGGCCCGGGGCGGCCTTGTCGCTTGACTTTCTGCCACTTTCTGCTTCAGGGAAAGAATGGGAAATATTCCCTTCCCCTTTTGCTTCTTTCCCCCTTTCACTCCTCTCTCCTTTCCCCTTTCTGGGAGGATTTTAAACCCTCCGCAGAAGCTAACCGGAGAGAGCCAAAGACCCTCGGGAGCTCCAGAAAGCTCTGTTTTCTCATCCTGGCCTGATAAAATCGGTGTCAAAGGATGGAGCAAAGTCCCTTGAACCCCACTCTTCAAGAGAGAGAGAAAACGGGTGAAACGTGAAATAAAATCCCCTCAGGCTCCTGAAGGAAAAAGCAACAAGGCCTCCAAAGCTGGATTTTTCTTCACTACTGCCAGAAAGAGAAGGAGAAGGAGGCCTCTATTGGCTTTTCGGAGGCGCCCTTTTCCTTCCCTTTCTCCTCCTTCTCCTTTTTTGTCCTATATGTACACATGGAAGCCCTTTCCTCCTTCTATTTTTCGGACCCTTCCTTCAAAAAAGGACTGTTTTTAAAACGGGTGCAACCTTCGCTCCCCGGTTCCTCGGAAATTCACTAAATTAAATTAAAATGCATTGCAACCCATCTGCAACTAAGTGTGAACCTAGAAGCCACCAGTTCTCACCACCCGGGAACTAAAATCAAAAGCCTTTCCAAGAAGGAGAGGAAGAGCAATTTAACTATATATTTAGAAAGGCAGTTTTGGGCTTTTATCTCTCCTCTTGAATTAAAGAGAAAAATAACACACACTCTCTCTCTCAACGGATCAAAGGACTCAAGAGGAACAAAGGCCCTGAGATCTGGAGGTTCTTGGACTCGGACCTAAATATCTCCTTCTCAAATCCCATTGATTTCAACAGTTGCTGCTGGCCCTAAAAAAGCCGGGCCTTTTCCTGAGGCATTTTTCACTCCGAAGGCCCAGAAGCCTTTAGACGCTTTCCAACCAGGTCAAGTTCGGAAAGGCTGCCACTTGGCAAAGGGAAAGCTGGGTTTATTTATTTATTTACTTTCGAGGCTAAATATTTTAAAAACCTAAACCGAAATCCTGCAACAAGGTCTTCCTGGGCCAGGAGATGACCGTTTTGCGCTTGCCTTTTATTGGAATAACTTGAAACACAGAGGATTAAAAATATTTGGATGTAAAGAAATAAAGAATATTTTTGGACCTAGAAAGCGTCCCTTGCTCAAATTAACGGGTCTCCTTTAGGGTAAAAAAAAAGGGGGGGGTAGAGGTGCGGGGCACCTTTCCTTTCTGTTCCCCCCCCCCCCCCACTTAGGAAACAGATCTCCTTGACTTTTCTTGGGCAGGGTTTGACTCTAAGCAAGGAAAGGAGCAGGATCGCCGGTGGGCGAAGGAGAAGGGAGCCTTGTCCTTGGCTGGGATCAGGGCAATGGTTTCCCACCCGGATTATACAGTGGGGCCTGGAGTTTGGTTCCAGCACCTCCCATGGACACCAACGTCTGTGGATGCTCAAGTCCTATGATGTACAGTTTCATAGTAAAATGGTATCCCTTCTATCAAATGGCAAAATCAAGGTCTGCTTTGGAGAATTTATATTTTTTGCTCAAATCCGTGGATTAAAAGAATATCGATGGATATGGAGGGCCAACTGTATAAGCATATATATATATATATATATATATATATATATATATATATATTCGGGTGGGGAGAATGTAGGAGGAGGGGAAGCGAGCAGGGGACAGGGAAGGGAAATTAAGGGAAAGGGAAGGAAAGAGAAAGGAAGGGAAGATAAGGGAAGGGGGAAGGGAAGGGAAGTTAAGGAAAGTGAAAAATGAAGGGGAAGAGAAGGGAAATTAAGGAAAGTGGAAGGGAAGGGAATTAAGGGAAGGGAAGGAGTAGAAGAAGGAGAAGGGAAAGGGAAGAGAAAGCAAACGGAGGGAAGGGAAGGAGTAGAAGAAGAAGGAGGTCGAAGGGGAAAGGGATGGGGAAGAGAAGGCAAACGAAGGGAAGGGAAGGCAAGGGAAGGAGTATAAGAAGGGGAAAGGGAAGGGGAAAAGAAGGCAAACGAAGGGAAGGAGTAGAAGAAGGAGGAGGAGAACGGGAAAGGGAAGGGAAAGGGAAGAGAAGGCAAACGAAGGGAAGGGAAGGAGGAGGAGAAGAAGAAGAAGGAGAAGAGGAAGGGAAAGGGCCCCGGCCGCGTTGCCTTCCGCCCCGGAGGCGCATCCTTACCCGAGGAGGGTCGGTCTGAATAGCGGGTGCAGTAAACCCAGGCTGGCCAGACCAGCGGCTGCTGGCACTCGCCCTTGGCGGCGACCACGGTCCCTCCGTTCCCGGAGCCCATGAGGAGGATGGCCGGGTTGGCGTGCTCCCCATACTTCGCCGAGTTAGGTCCATTCCCTTCCGAGGAAGAGGAGGAGGAGGAGGAAGAGGAGGAAGAGGAAGAAGAAGAAGGGGGCTTGGCTGTCCCTACGGCGGCGGCGGCGGTGGGGCTGGCTTTGGAGGCGGCCGAGGAAGAGGAGGAAGAAGAGGAGGATGAGGAGGTGGTGATGGCGGCGGCGGTAGAGCCGGGCTCTGGGGTCCCCGGCGGTTCGGTGCTAAGGAGGAGCGCAGAGGAGGAGGAGGTGGAGGAGACTGGGTTGGGGGTCCTGCAGCCCAGCAGCGGGTTGCCATTTTCTCTCCCTGAGCCGGGCGCGCGGTCTGGGTCCCTGTCCCGGCCTCCCCCTCCTCCGGCCCCGGCAAGGATCAAGAGATGCGGCTCCTTCTTGCAGCCAAAGTCCGGCCTCAGGATGTTGTCGATGAAGAAGTTGGTGGTGCGGTGGTGCGGAGGAGGAGGAGGAGGAGGAGGAGGAGGCGGAGGCGGGGGCGGAGGAGGCGGTCGCGGCTGCTGCTGCTGCTGCTGGGGATGCTGGTGTTGGTGCTGGGGATGCTGGTGGTGGTGATGCTGGTGGTGCTGGTGGTGGGGCAGCGAGCCGAGGCAAGGCGCGGCGGGGGACGAAGGAGGGTGGCTGCTGGTGCTGGTGCTGCTGGTGCTGCTGGGCGAGAGCGGCAGGCTTTCCCCATCGCTGCTGGGGCTGCTGGTGGGGCCAAGAGTCGGGGCCGGCAATCCGCCGCCGGAGGGGCTCGGAGCGGGCTCTCGCTGGCCTTTAGGGTCCGCCGGCTCTTCCATCCTCAGCCGCCAGCTCCGCGGAGGAACAGCTCTCTCGGCTGGACCCCGACGATGCCTCCTCTTGGTCCTCCCTTCTCCGGACGGTGGATGCTGATTCTTAGAGAGATAGACAGATAGATAGATTTCCCTTCCTTCTCCTCCAAATTCAAATCAACCTTCTTCTTCCTCTTCTTCTTCTTTTTACTGTTGTGTTGTGTTGTGCGTTTTGTTTTTATTTTAAGGAGGGATCTGTGCGCCGCCCGTGCAAAAAACGCCTGATACAATCCACTTGTTGGCTTGGAGCTGGGTCCCTCTTTCAGAGGAAGAGATCCAAAGGCTCCGACATTTGGAGGGAGTCGCCTGTTTTTGCCGTTACCTTATATTTCTCGCCCCCTTCTCTCTCTCTCTCTCTCTGACTCGCTTCTCCCCCCTCTTCCAAAAAAGAAAGGGAGGGAGGGGGGAAGAAAAGAAAGTCCAAAGAACCCAAAGCCCAGACCCCGCCCCCCTCCCGCGAAGCCTTCCTCGCAAGCCAGCCCTGGAAGCAGCCAGAGAGGAGGCAGGCGGCGCGGGGCTTTCCCCAGGTGTCAGCCGAGGCTTTGCCCACCGAGCAGCAGCCGCGGCGGAGGCTGGAGGCTCCCCTTCCCACGTGCAGAACTGGCCTGACACCTCCTCGCCTTCCCTCGCCCCCTCCCGACGCCCCGCCCTTCCTTCTCCTCTACTTCTCTTTCATATATATATATATGCAAAAAAAATCTCTGACAGCTCCGATCTTGCAACAAACTCTCTGCCTAAAAATAATAATAATAATAAAATCGCTCAGCCACACTTTTTTTTCTCCCCATGCCAACCGGAAGCACGTGAGGATGGCCCGCACGTGGAAAGAGCCAATGAGGTGCCGGGAAGCTGTGTGACGCCCCTGACGTCGGCCAATGAGCTGCGTCGGAACTTTGCAATGGATTGATGAGCCAAAAGGGCTGGCTAGTTTCAGAGAAAGAGAGACTTACGCTTTCTTTGGCGCATCCTTCCCAAGCCAGTGTTGCTCTTCTTGCCCAGGATTTTCCATTGAGTCTGCAAACTCACATATCAAATCAACGCTGCCCCAATTCCGAGAGAGGACTTTTGTGTGTTTGTGTGCGTGCAACTTCTCTTAACAGTACTAGGAAATAGTACAGTATTATTATTTCCTAATAATGATTAGGATTAGGAAGGACAGCATTCCTGTTATTAGGAATGATGTTATAGACTCGGAATGAAATCCCTCCCCACTTCTTTCCTCCTCAAGAGCAAAATGTTAAAAAATAATAGCTGTAGTTTTTAATCACGAAACAGCTTAATAATGTTAATATACGAAAATAAACGTGGGTCACAATTACCTCTCCAAGTGTCTCCCCAGACGAGTGACAACCAGTTTTGAAACCTCCCTCTCAACCCAATGCATCTTATTAAATCTATGCGTTTTGTGGCTGCTCTAAAACAGATGGGGGGGGGGGGGGGTAGGGATTTAAACCGAAGGTTATGAGCCTAGGCACAATTACCTGGGACTAAGCCCAGTTTAGACAAGAGACACGCCTAGGAATCCGATGTCGGAAGAAAGCTATGGAGGAACTTGGGCAATAAATAAATAAAAAGAAAAAAGAAAGAAATCTGGAGCTGGGTTTTGAAAAGGGACACACTACAGGCCCCAGTTTCCCAGTTTCGCTATTGCCTTGTAACTCTGAAAACCTTGAGACGAGCCCCATTGAGTTCAATTGGAGTTGTCAACCAGGTAGGGAGCAAAGGGCTTGCAGCCTGGACCAGGCGTTTAAATGCCCACCATTGAAATCAGTAGGTATTATACATGTTTCATTTTCCCAGGCTAGTGCCCCTTATGATTCCTCCTCCTCTTCCTCCACCAAAATGCCTCGGTTGAACACCGAGCTTTGGCCACTTCCAAGAACTGTCCCTCTCTCTTCCTCCTTTTGGTGGCAAATGACAGACAAGCCTGCGATAAGCCTCCCGTGTTTTCTTTTCACCCAGGGACAAGTGAGCTTGGGAGGCACCCAAGAATCCCCAGCCACGGAGGGGCGTCTTCACCACAAAATCACAAAATCCAGCGAGTATCGCCTGGCGAATACTACCAGTATCCAAGCCCACTCACTCATTCCCCCAAAAAGACCACAATCAAAACTAATCACAGTAATTCAAATTGTTTTATAGTTTATTCATATTCTAAATCTTTTTTTTAGTTAAAAAAGCCGAACAACAACAACAACGACACAATAACCAGGGTGGCCAGAAGCCCTCCTTTTCCAGGACATGCCTTCTCTCCAGGAGGAATACCAAAATCTCCTCCATTCTGGAGCAGGTCCAACAAACTTGAATTTTATATTTCTGTCAGTGTTTGGAGCATTTATTTTGGATCATCTCCTCCATTTTTCCGGAGCGTTCTCCATTCTGAGCATTAATAGAAGCATTAATTAACGTTCTAGGAGTTGTTTTACATTTTATTGGGGTCGTGCCCTACATTTTTCCTGACCGTCCTACATTTTGTGCCTGACTGTAAAAAGCATGGATTTACATTTACTACCAGCACGTTGAGCTTTTCTTGAGTCACGTCCTCCCTTTTTCTTGAATTTCCTCCATTTTGCCGGTGCAAACCCGACAATAATAACCCAAGGAATGGACCTAT
>NC_056522.1:236250911-236254966 GCF_019175285.1 Sceloporus undulatus
CCCAGGATACATAGGGTCGGCATAAGTCGGAAACGACTTGACTATACACAGAAACAACATTAATATTATTATTACTGCGGCCGCTTTTATGCCAAAAGAGTAAAAATAGGATTTTGATTCTTGCCTACAGTTTTATTGCTTTGTCTTTTCGTCCTGGGATAGAAAGAAATTTCATCAAAGTGAAAGAAAAGGGAAATGCTTTTTTTTTTTAATGTTGCTGCATTTATTTGAGACAAGTTATATTTTACTTGGTTTTATGTGCTCCTCTCCTTCCTCCCTTCTTTTTCCTTCACTTTATTTTAAAACTGATTCTTCAAGGGGAAGTCTGGAGTACGGAGAAACTAAAGAGGGAAGAAAGAAGGAAGGAAAAAGGAACACAAAAACGTGACATAGTTTGATTTCTGGAAGGGGGGAAAATCCCAAACAAATTGGAGGTAAGAATGTCGGTAAGTGTGGGTTTTTGGACTTATTTCCCAAAAATGTTCCAGGTCGGGGGGAAAGGGAGAGAGAGAATTGATGGTAAGGTTTGTTTGTTGTTTCGTTGTGTACAGTATTTTGTGTGTGTCCTTAGGCCTGCACAGGCTTGCATGTATTCGTCCTGCAGACACTCCTACACTGGCCTTTTAAAAAAGCAACAACACAATCCTATATCCTCTCCTTGTGTTTGTGTAGAGCCTTTACATCTGGCCAGGCTCGTCCCTCTGTTTCCGTGGAGGAAGTCTATACTGCCTTCTTTAATATACACGCAGATAATCCTATTTCTAAGGCCAGATCAGATCTCTTTGGGGCCTTTGGTGAAGGACATAAATGAGTTGTTGCAACACAATAGATTTCCTCCTTCCTACAGGGACCGGCTGACCAAAGGTTTTGTTCCGAGAGAATGCGAATAGATTTTCTCCTACAAGTGCCGGCCTTTATGATTATGAGCCGGGAGGTCAGCCTATACATCCCGGATCCCCAAAGCCTATAGACCGGGAGAAGCGGACGAGGATCCCGCGTCATTGGACCTGACAGTCTCCTCAAGGGGCTAATTCAATTAACACTCCTGGGATGCAGGCTCCATCCCCAAGACCAAGAAGGAGAAGAAAAAGAAGAATCAACAACAACAATAACAAGAACAACAACAATTGATCTTGGAGCTGCTTTTGGGGGGCCAGTCGGGGAGGAGGCCACATGCAGACATCTGTGGAACAATACTGCAAGGACCAAAAGCATATGGAAAAAGAATTTAACCGTTGCCATGAAGATTGTAAGAGATCACATATACGCAAATATATTTATTTTTATTTATTTTAATTCCTTTTCTGTCTGGTTCCTCTTCCCACTCTTTCTTGGCACCTCTTTTGCTATGAATAACAGTCTGCCCCACCACCCACAAACACCCCACAATTTCCCCACTCATCGTGCCCCCGACCACCACCCAGAAATATAAACTGTGATAGCTCTTCTCCAGCCCTCTGGCCGCCATTCTCCAAAGGAAGACATCTCCTGCGGATTTTGAGAGAGGCAGAGGGAAGAAGGCATTCAGAAAGGAACTGAGGATTTGTTTCTCTCCCCCCCCCCCAAAAAAACCCCCCCACACTCACACAAAGTGGAGTTTCAAGGGGAAGGAGCCAGGTCACTAAAAATAAAATAGCATTGCCAGAGGTCTTTCCCCGTTGAGCAAAACTCACAGAATCCCTTGCAGGGAGGGAAGAGACTTTCCCCCTTTCCCTTTCCCCCTCGTTTCTTTCCCTGCCTCTGCTTGGAAGTTGGCCGGGGTGACCAGATGTCCACACCGCCAAGTAGGACAAGGCACCGCAAAAGGGAGGACATTCAGGGGGGAAAATGGAGAACCTTCCAAAAGAAATGCTCAAAACTCTCATCCAAATCGTTAGTGATGCTCTAAATGGAGGACGTTTTTGGTATTCCTCCTGGACCAGAAGGTGGAAATGGAGGACACCTCCTGAAAAAGGAGGTCGCATGGTGACCCTGGCCGACTCCTTCCTCTCCTGATCACCCTTCCCCCCAAAAAAGGGGGTGCGAAGTGGACTCAGCAGCCATAGCTGCCCTTAGATGCGACCCTCTTAGTCTGCGGCCCCATTCTCTCTCTCCCTTACCCTCCCCCACAAAAAACCCACCAGACAACCTGGTTTAAGTTACTTGGGGAGTCACAACGATGGGTTCCCCAGCTGCTTTGACTCGGGATCGTGGATGGCAGGGGGCAAAAATCCCCCCCCCCTCTTTCCCCCCCCCCCATCCCTCTCTCCTTCCCTCCCTCTTTTTCTCATCTGACCTCTCTGCCTCCAGCTCGCCATCCACTCCCCACCACCACCTCCTTCCAAAAACCCAATTTCTGACATTTGGACTGATTCTTGGGGCAGAGTGCCCATCCAACCCAGAGTTACTTAGCCCTCTTTGTGTGTGTGTGGGGGGGGGGGTGCGCCTTGGACAGTTGGTGGAGGTTGCACCTACGTTGCAGAAATCACAAAGCTTGACACCGTTTCCAGTGCTGTAGCTCCATCCCATGGGGTATGCTGCTTTACAAGGTCTGGGGCCTTCTCTGCCAATGGTACCTCACTTTTTGAAGGACTCGAGACCGTCTGGGTCAGCTCTCTCAGCCTTAGGGGAAGGCAAGGGCAAAGCTCCTCTGAAGGAATCTTGCCATGAGAGGTCCGCCTTAGCGTCGTCAGAGGTCGGAAACGACTTGAAGGCACACGACAAGAACAACAACAACCCTCACCAAACTACAAATCCCAAGATTTTAAAGGATGGAACCGGGAAAGTTAAAGTGGTGTCAAAAGGCATTATTTCAACAGTGTAGATGCACCCGGGGAATCCGAAATGGGGTTTAAGATCAGGGGATCCAGTCCTAAGCGGGGTGGGGGGGGGCTGTAATGTTGAAGAAGAGTTGGCTAGCGAGACCATGGGAGCCAAGAATTCCCACCAAAGGTTTGGGGTTTCATCCCCCCTCTTTCCCCTTCTGCAACAACTCTTGGCTTTGTCTTTTTGCAGATTAAATGGAGAAGCTTTGATCCTTGTAGTGCATTATAGAAAAAGAGGGGGGAGAAGCTACAGATGACTGCCTCCTCTCTCTCTCTTTCCCTCTCCCCCCTCTCTCTTTCTTTTTCTCTCTTTCACCCTCTCTCTCATTCTCTCTCTCTCACTCACTTTCTCTCTTTCACTTTGCTCTCTGTCTTTCATTCTCTCTTTCTCTTTCTCTTTCTGTTTCTCTCTTTCATTCTCTCTCTCTCCCTCTCTCTCATCCCCCCCCCCCCTTCTTCCCCTCCCCGTCCGAAACGCCGAGGATGTCGGCTGTTCCATCCTGGGCGAGGATTACCTTTGCAACGACTTGTTTCTATTTGACAGGAGCAGAAGGTGCCCTTCTCTCCCCCTCCCCCTTCCTCCCTTCCCTTCCCTCCCTCACTTCCTCTCCCCCCAAAAAAAAAAACTTTGGGAAGAAAACCCCTTTTGTGCCCTCCAGCAGGGTGTGTGTGTGTGTGGGGGGAAGATGAATGGAGTCCCATCCAGAACCATTATTAGGAATGCGGCTCCCAGCACTTTCTCCAGGCGAGGCTGGGAGTGGGGGGCAAGCCCCAACCTCTCCCCCCTTTTTTATGCAGGTGCTGCTGGGCCCCCGGAGCCTTTGCCCATCTCTCTCTCTCTCTCTCTCTCTGTGTGTGTGTGTGTGTGTGTGTTGGGGGGCAGTATGTGGAAAGTCTGTGGAATTTCCGTAGAAAGACAGACAAGAGATACCCAAAGATAGATAGTGTGCCAAGGGATCCTGTAGCTCCTTTGAGAGGAAAGAAAGAAGGTGGTAGCAGGAGCTTTCCTAGACTTGTGCCTACTTGTCTACTTGCTTAGATGCATGGATAGATAGATAGATAGATAGATAGATAGATAGATAGATAGATAGATAAGCAAATAGATAAGCAGATAGATATAGATAGATAGAGGATCAATAGATAGATAGACGGCTATAGGAAGACAGACACAGATGATAAATTATAAATGGATAGATAGGAGATAGATAGATAGATAGATAGATAGATAGATAGATAGATAGATAGATAGAT
>NC_056522.1:236254976-236273142 GCF_019175285.1 Sceloporus undulatus
TTTTCTTTCTTTCTGTCATCTAGGTAAGGATACATATTGTTATGGATAGATGCGTTGAGCTAGATACATTTATTCTGTCTTCACAGAGTAAATTTGTTTGTCTGTCTGTTTATTTCTCTATGTATCTATCGGGATGGTGGACATTTATCTCTTTCCCTGTCTGTCTATCCATCCGTCTATTCCGATAGATGGCTTGAGGTGGTCTATATGTCTCTATAGATCCACCTTGGGACAAACGGACAGTGATATTCTGCCAATTTATCTATCTGGGTGGACAGAAGAAAAACTTAGATCTTCCTATAGCTGTATGGATGGATGGAGGGACGGGACAGACAGACAGAGGCAACCGGGAAACGCAGCAAAGGGGAAAACAAAAGGAAAGCGAGGCCGGTTTGTAGGTTAAGAACTCCGCAACAACTAGATAGAAGGAAATGAAATATATAATCCTAGATGTATTGTCCTGAGAATGAATCCTATTGGACTCCATGGGTCTTACTTCAGAGTAGACATATAGAGAGAAGTTGGAAGCCCTGCTCTCTCTCACTCTTTTTTCTTTGGTAACATTTGGGATAGGGACATAACCTAAACCAATCAGTTTGCCCATCCATCGATCCATGCAACGAGGAATGGGAATAATGGGAGGAATTCCATACCTTTGCCTTGTAATTCTAAGGGAAAGAAAGGATCTTTGTTGGTTTTTCGTGTCAGAGCTAAAGGACTGTGTGGAGACAATATATCTGGAGGAATATGTGTATCAATCAAACTGTCTGCATGGCCAGATAAAGAGAGGGGAGGCAATAAGGAAGGGGGGAAAAGACACAGAGGCATGATGGGGGCCCATAAAGGCCATTTGCACTCCCTCCGTGTGCACGCGCAGAGGCAGAGGCGGGAGCGCGCACGGTGTACAAGTGACGACAAAAGGGTAATATTGCCTGTATCGCGAAAACCGAAAAGGAAATTGTCTATGCAGTATCATAACTATAATTGTCCTTATAGAGGATATATCTGCATAAGTACGAATTGAAAAATCTGTTAACTGCGATAAATATAATAAGAGCAGTCGAATAGATTTTAAAAAAATCTGTTGCTCATGGAGGAAAAAAATGTGCATTAGAGAAATGTGTTGAGAGAACAGGGCAACCTCTCTCTCTCTCTCTCTCTCTCTTTCTCTCCCCTTCCCTACTAAATTGTCTGGATGTTCCCAACTTCTCAAGCTGTGTCAGTCCGACTCAGAGCTCCGGCGCCGGGTTTTAAGTTGAGTCTCTGAAGGTAGAACTCCTGAACTCAGCACCCGACTCTCCGGAGCTAAGTTTTTCTGAGGCCGCCGCTTCAGGATCCGCCCCCCTTTCCCTGAGAGGCCAACGGGGGACTAGGAGGGGGATTTGTAGGGGTCTACACTTCTCTTCCTTAAAACCTTGGCCAGGTATTAAGGTGTACCCATCTTCTGGTAACCATGTAATTCGGTGGATGATTCCTGGAAAGGTCGGAAACGTTCCTGGGAGAGAGGAAAAAGCAAGGAAAGGGGGAAAGGTGGGGGGGGGGGGAGTCACATATATGAGGATTTTATGGAAGGAAAAAATTCTTTGCACCCTTCTTCTTCTCTCTCTCTCAGTGGCCTCAGCCATAGATATGGTTGTACGTGTATGTATGTGTGTGAGAGAGTGAAAGCAAGACAAAGTCCTGAAAAAGTGGAGGATGGTAGTGGAGGGGAAATGCATTCATCCAAAGGGACCCCGTGCCCCCCCCTCCAGGACCTCCAACTATCAGAATGGGACTCTCTTTCAGGCATGGACACCTGCTCAGAAAAGGGACCCCGAACCAGTCGGAGTCTTCAAGAGCCGGCTTGCTGGGATTGGAAAAATAGTCTGGGAAAAGGACTTTTAGGGGACTCGGCCCTCCAGCTGGGAACCTGGAGGGAGGTCTGGAGGGAAAAGGGATCCTGAGGGAGCCTTGGAGTCCAATTTGTCTTTAAAAGAGAACCAGGGTTTTTCTTTTTTAAAAGGAGGGGATCAACTCTAAAATAAATATATTATTTCCCTTGGAAAGTTTAAAAGAAAAAAAGAATTTCTTCTGCCTCTGGAAAATCGGGCCCGAGTTAGTATCTCTGTAGCAGGGAAGGCATAAGGTAGATGTGAAAAGGGGACTGAGAGGGGCGAGTTTTGGGATGCCTAGCGCTGGGGCTAAACCGTTCAGATTTGGGCCAGTGCCTGGAGGGGAGACTCACTGGGACGCTCACATCAAGCTGCTTTTTATTTTATTTTATTGGCCAGGGAGGGATAAGAGCGATGCTACACGCCAAGGCACGAGTGGGTTGATATCCACGAAAAATCAGGAGAAAATGAATAAAGTTAATTTTAATGAGCGACTAGATCCCTTCCCTCAGCCTCATTTTCCGTTTTTAAGCCAAGAACCCAAAGGCCAGACCCAGTGAGGAGTCCCAAGTTATTAGACCCACTGCAATCGCATAAATCTCAAATTACTAGAGTAGATCCATTGAAATCCCCTAGGAACCCGCATGAACCCCTTCCTTTCAATGGGCTTCCTCTAATCTGGACTGGATTTAGCTCCAAACATCTTAAAATATGATTTCCTGAAGGGAAACCACGCTTTCTTCTTTCCTGATGGAGGCTGGGCGGGCTGGCAATTCGGAGAGGGGGCATCTTTTGCCCAGCTTCCCACCCTCAAGATCTGACCCATCGCCTGGGTATTTTGGGGGCGAGGGGGGGGGTAAAAGACTGGGACTTATTTCAAGTAGCCCTAATCGCCCCCTCATGGCCTCTCCCTCCTGTCGGATACTTTCCTCCTCTTCCAGGAGCATCTCAGGTGGAACTAGGAAGAGATGCCCGGTTCCTGTTCAGAGAAGCCAAAAAAGTGGATCAGGGCAGTGCTGGTACTAAACCCAAGATTTGGTTTCCCATCACCAGGGTGATGATAGGCCTGACCCTTCAGGAAAAAAGAAAACAAAACAAAGCCCTACCACCCAATCAATCAATCAATCAATCAATCAACCAACCAATAGATCGATTTTGGTTTTATTAAAGGCCACAATACAGGTGATGGCTGACCCCTAAGATGTGAGACCTCACCATCATTCAACGGAATTTGTCATTCGTTTATTGTCAAGGAGGGGACATAAGAAGACGGGACCGGAAGGCATGGGGTGAGAGAGGAGGTGGCCAGGGACCTTGGAGCTGTTTTTAAGGTGCGAAGGGAGGGGACTCAATGCTGGCAGGCAGGTCGACTACTTTGCAGGTATAACATCCAAACAATGATACCTTTACTGGAACAACCAAAATGCACAATTACACGCTGCAAGCTTTCCAAGTCGCACTGGCTTCTTCATCAGGCAAACAGGAGAAAAGAAATTGAAGATGTTAGTCATAGGCCTGCATTTTCTGTTTCTGGTCTTAGGTAAGATGGTAAGGCTGGCAACTCCCCCTTTGGCCAAAGTCAAAGAAATTTAGTGTCCATTTGCAATTCAAGGAAGATGTTTCCTAGGAATCCAGCACGTCTCTTTCCTTTGAGAAGTCACAGGCTCCTAAAGCTTCAAAAGCTTGCAATATGTAAGTGTGCATTTTGGTTGGTCCAATAAAGGTATCATTGTTTGGATGTTAAAGGATTTGTTATATGTCCAACATGGCTACCCTTAGATGTTACTTGCAGGTGTGTTTGTTTCCCCTCTAAGCTGTGCAAACACAGTTCACTGAGTTGAACCAATCTCCCTTGTGATGGTCCTCATTCAACTGGTCAAGGTGAGCAAATAATCATTGAAAACTTTTCTGATTGATAGAGCCTGAGGAGCTCAACTACTGTGCGAGTCTCTCTCCATACAAGATCTCTCTACATACTGATTCTACAGACTAACAACACAGCTATCAATTAGTAGTAGTCATTGACTTGGTAGTCAACTGGTAGCCAAGTCTGATATAGGGAAGACCCATTTCCCCGGTCTCTCACTCCAGGTCCCATGCCAGATAAAGAAGTTAAGGGCAGAATTACTTTCTTGGGGAGAGGTGTTTGTAGGGCAACCCCAGGGTGCCTTTCCACTTCCTCGAAGCTCAGGAGAACTTCCTCTCTCCAGTCAGCCTCCACATTGCAGAATAATTCAACCCTTCCGACTTTTTTCATGGAAGGAATCTTACACCCAAAGAGAACACATCTTTATTTGGGAGGTTTTCTCAGGTGACTAGGTGTGCTAACCGAAAAGGAGGACCCGGCACCGCAAAATGGAGGACATCCGAGAAAAATGGAGGACATACTCACCTAAAAAACAAAAAGACTAGTAAAAAGAGAAATTCACGCTTCTCAGTGGTGTCCCAAATGGAGAACATTTTGGAAAATGTCTTCCAGAACAGGAGGTTGGAATGTAGGACATGTCCTAGAAAAAGTGGACGTCTGGTCACCCTGACAGTGTCGAACTGGGCTTGATAGGTGGGGAGCAAGTGGGGGGAGGAAAGGGGGGAAATCTCCAGAAAGCAGACCTGGTGTAGGAGTGAATCTGAGTGTCGTTTATCTGAATTGAACACGGATTGAGTCGTCAGAGTGTCCTAGTGCTCTGAGTGTTGGACTACACTCTAAAGACCAAAGTTCGAGTCCCATGGAAATCCACTGGGTGACCTTGGGCGAGCCACACTCTCAGCCCCAGGGGAAGGCAAGTCTTGCCAAGAAAACCCCATGATAGGGTCCCCTTAGGGTCGTCAAAAGTCGGGAACGACTTCAATGCATACAACAACAATAACAACACACACACACACACCTCAGATCTCTGCTCCTTTCGAACAACTCCGCAGCCCTTCTTCCCAAAGAGACTAAAGTTGTAAACCGCTTAGACACTGTTAGTTCAGTATGAAGTGGTATATAAATGAAGCTGTCTGTTTGTTTGAAAGATCCAGGATATTATAGAGAAAAATGTGCTTGTCAGAGCAAAAAATCCCCAAAACTCTCCTGGTAGGGCAATTCTTAATCACCCCCACTGCTGCTTGAAGGCTGGAAAGAGATGTGGATGGAGATCTGGCCTCTCAAGGTTGTTCCGCCCAAGTATCTGCCCCTGTCCTTCAGACAGAGACCTGGGAGAGCAGGGATGAGTTTCTAAGGAGCAGAGCTCTCCCCCCATATGCAGGTCCCCCAGGAATCATGGTCGGGTTGTTCCCACGCGTGTTGTGGCGGAATGCGTGTCTGAGTGTGTCTTGCCACCTTATAACATCTTCAACGCCAAGAGCAGCGCTTTTGTTCGGAAGTGAACCTGCTCTCCAAGCCGAATAAAGCGGCGTTTATTACTATGGAAGGGGACTCGGGGGCGGAACCCTGGAAAATACCGCCAGGTCCCTTGCTTTCAATCCCCCGGGGTTAGCCTCTGATCGTTGGACTACGACTCTCCAGACCAGGGTTCAAATCCCCGATCGAGTATTATTATTTTTTTCCCCAAAAGCAAACCCCAAACCACTGGGTGACCTTGGGCAAATCCCCCTCTCTCAGCCTCAGAGGGTGGCCATGGCAAATCCCCTCTGAAGAAACCTGCCAAGAAAAGCCTGGGATAGGGTCATCATAAGTAAAAACAAGGACTAGAGCCACACAGCAGCAGCAGCACCAGCAACAACAACAACAACCAGGAAACTTTTCTCTTTGAAGCGCTCCAGGAAGGAGTCTGGCTTTAACTGCTCTGGCTTAGTGCTAGGGAATCCTGGGAATGGTAGTTTATCGTGGGACCAAAGCTGTCTTGCAGAGAAGGCTAAATGACTCACAAAACTACAAATCCCAGGATTCTCTAGCACTGAGTCAGGGCAGTTAAAGCCTGGATTATTTCTGCAGTGTGTTTGGGACCATTCTCTGTTCAGGTACATCCTTCCCTTTCTTTTTTCCTCCCTTTCCTGAGCCATCTTCCCTTCCCTTCCGAGGCGTCTCCAAGGGATGCCCTTGACACAGACCCCGAGAGATCTCAGTGCTCTCCTTCGAGAAGGCGATCCTCCGCATCTCCATGCGACTTCCCTCCAATCCACTTTGCAGCCACCTCTTTCTGGCTCCTTGCCCCACTGTAACTCTGGGGAGCAAGCGAAAACAACAACAGTAACAAAAGCCCACTGTGGGGCTTCCCTCCCCATTACACAAAACCCAGGATCGGGCTGTACTAGTGGAGAGGATGGCCATGCAATTGCCATTTCGCCTTCCAGCGCTTCCCAATTAAAGTGAAGTCTGTAGTTTTAAGGTATTCCTGTTCTCCTGAAGGGCTTCTGCTGTGATCCTGCTTCTAAAGAAGTCAGTGAGAGACCAGCACCCAGTAAAAAGGAAAGAGAGGGGGAAAAGAGAGAGAGAGAGAGAAGAAGGAAGAGAGACAGGCAGACAGACAGACAGACAGACAGAGAAGAAACATCAGGAATAAACTCTTCTAGAACATGGTCACAAAGCCCGAAAAACCCACAAAAAACTATGGATGCCCGCCATGAAAGCCTTCGAAGTCTTCTTTGGATATGAAATATCTTCCCTAGAGACTGAATCCAGGAATCCCCCCCCCCCATCCAAATATGTGTTTCTGTGTTCTTCAAGTGATCAGAAATACTGTGTGAAGTTGTTATCTTTAATTCAACAGTGGTTCAGCATTATGAGTGCTTGAAAACTGCGACTGCTGTTTAAAAACAAACACTAAACGCAAATGTCCTTGTAACGCCTTTTAAGAAGCGAAGTTATTTTACGGGAAGAAACGTTACACGGGCCTGTATTTAAGACACGTCTCACTTTTTAACTATGAAATTGGCCTTAATTCTTTCTTTCCTTCCTTCCTCTCTTTCCTTCCTCAAAAGCCTTTGGGTTGTGAGGTTAGAGCTATTTTTAAAAAAAAAATATTTATAAAAAAGAAAGAAAGAAAGAGAAAGAAGGAAGGAAGGAAGGAAGGAAGGAAGGAAGGAAGGAAGGAAGGAGAAGCCAAATATGAGAAGCTGAAGTCAATAATGGCAGAAGCGATTAAGAAACTCATCTCCCAGGAAATTATTTCAGTAATTGGAAATAGCTTTGTTTCCCATCTCCCAGCCCTGGAAAAGGAAAGAAAGACCCAAGGAAGGCGTGATGTTTCTCTTTGGGGTGGAGGAGGCTGAAATCGTCCTTTTACACACACACTCACACACACTTTGTGTTGTCATTTCGCAGCCCTTTCTCACACACTCCAGCCTTTTGCTGACTCCAATTTTTTACAATTCATACATTCGTTGAGTAGTCATCTAAACCCAACAAAAGGAGGAAAGGTCAAAAGATGGGATGAGATAGGTATGCACTCCCTTGCATTTATTCTTCTGCATCTCTTGCATCTCCTCCCTTCGTCCCAGCTTCTCCAGGGCTTGTTTTCTTCGGGATCCTTACTTAGTCTGAAGTTTATTTCTCAGGCTGGACTCAGCTCTCAGATAGATAGAAGCTCCCAGGGAGAGATTCAGAAATGGGTTCCTATTTAGGCTATTTGCAAGGGGAAAGCGCCACCTGGCGGTCGTTTGGAGAAAGCAACTAAATTCCAACCACGCGAAACTTAACTTGGATTTTTTTTAAAATAACTGTCAAGTTTCTGGATAAGAAAAAGGAAAAAAGGAAAAAAGAAAAGTCTCCGTTTCTGGATTTCGTGGTAATTTCCTTTCAGTTTCTCTGTGAGTCAGCGTGGTGTAATGGTTTTATTGCTGAACTAAGACTCTGACTGAAAGACCTGAGTTCAAATCCCCAGCTCAAGCCGTGCAACTCACAGCTTCAGAGGAAGCGAGCGGCAAACTCAAGATGATACCCCAACTGCAAAGGAGGGCAAGGCACCCCAAAATGGAGGGCTTTCAAGAAAAATGGAGGACACGACCAAACAAAAGCGACAAACGCCCATAGAAATATATATGCATGCTTCTTAGCTAGGTTCCATTTGGGACAGTTTGGAATTCCTCCCGGACAGAAGGTGGAAACGTCCTAGAAAAGGAACCCCGGTAAAACTCCGTTGTTAATAAGTCTTGCCCAGAAAACTCTCATAATCGGTTCGCTTTCGGATGGCCATAAACCAGAAACGACTGCAAGGGGCACAAAAAGAAGTTCGCCGCAGCAAAATCTATTCCATATTTTAAGAGATAACTTGTAATTTCGCAAAGCTTGGGAGAGTTACTTTTTGCGGGACGACCCCTCAAGTCGGTGGCCATGTCGGATGAAGGATACTGGGCACTGTTGTCCAAAAATGCAAGCCTTCTCCAAGCACTGCATTTTCCGGGAGAAAATGAAACGAGGTGAAACCCGGTGGGAAGAGTGAATCTTTTATGTAAGAAAAAAAAGTTAAGAAATGTTTTTTGTGGGATTTTCGGGTTATGTGGCCGTGTTCTAGAAGAGTTTCTTCCTGACGTTTCGCCAGCATCTGTGGCTGGCATCTTCAGAGAAGTTAAAAAATACTTTGAGTCAAAGCAGTGCTTCCTAAATTGGTGTTTCGGTGTCTCTGATGCCAACCTACTACGATGTGGCCTGGGATGATGAGAGTTGTAGTCCATATGACTTTCAGAGCGCCTGGTTCGGAAAAATTAGTTCTGCTTCGCCTTTCAGAGAGGCTGCGGATGAAGACGTTTTTACCACTTGGATCTGGTTCAGAGTTTGCTGTATTTAAAGAAATGCCTTCCCAATTGCATCCGCACTGCAGAAATAATCCAGTCTGGCACCACTTTAACCGCCATGGCTCAATGCTATAGTATTCTGGGAATTGTACTTTCTTGTGGCACCAACAGAAACCAGAATTCCCAGAATTACATAGCATTGAGTTAAAGTTATGGCAGACCGAATTATTTCTGCAGTGCGGATGCAACTTGGAATTAAAAAACGCTTCTGACACTGGGGCAAAGTCGGTCTCTTTAGAGTGTCAGCCTAAAAAAGAAGAGACCAACAGGACTACAAGGAACGACACACCGTCGAGAGAGCATGGCCGGTCCGAATTACGGGCCGTTTACTGTCGCTTACACTGCGTCTACACTGCAGAATTAATGCAGTTTGACACCGCTTTAACTACCATGGCTCAATGCGGTGGGATTCGGGGAGTTTTTGTTTTCTGAGATCCAAAACAAACTGCAGAAATAATCCAATTCGAGAACATTTTAACTGCCCTGGTTCAGTGCTAGGGAATCCTGGGAATTGCAATTTATTGTGGCATCAGAGTTTCGCTGACAGAGAAGGCTAAATATCTCACAATTCCCACAATTCCCTAGCACTGAATCAGGGCAGTTAAATAAACTGGGTCTCAAACTGGGTTATCTCTGAAGTGTGTTTTTAGACCTGAGACATTTAGCCTTCCTTGCCAGAGGGCTCTGGTGCCCCAATAAACTACAAATCCCAGAATCCCATCGTATTTAATGCAGTTAAAGCAGTGCCAAACTGCATTAATTCTGCAGTGTAGATGCAGCCTTGGAAGCGCTACCCAATGGCGCGACAGAGCGAACTATATGGGTTTCAAACCTGGCTGGGGGAAAAATTAAGGAAGGAAAGACTGGCAAAGCGATCGGACATTTATGTCTGGGGCAGATGATTTAAAAAGGCGGATTTGGTCCTCAAGGACTCGTCTATATAGCCTCAGGAAGTCGGGGGCACTCTTCCCTTGAGTTTAACGGCTTGGACTTTTACCCCCGAATTGTAAAAGCATCAAGCCATTCCCACTGAGTCCAGGGCCGGCAGCCGACGCGAATCAGGTGGTGCACGCGTGTATTTTTGCACTTCCCGGTGGACATGCGTCACGTCTGAACCAAGTCTTTGGGCCCGCTCAGTCCACAAACCCTTGACCTTCACCTTTCTGTCCGAGGGGTTTCAAAAATGGTTTCAAAGGGACGCGGTTTAAGCCCACATTCAGACGTGTGTGTATGTGAGAAGTGGGCATGCCAATGCCGACACAGAATAAACTCCGAGGCCCCTTTCTTCCTCCTGGTCCTGGACTTTCTAATCCTGTTTGCCAGCGATCCAAAGTAAATGCAACGCGATTTCCCCTCCAAAATTGAAAGAAGCAACAGAATGAGAGGCACCCAGCCTCTGGCTCTAAAGGAGAAAAGTCGGGGGACAAATAAAGTCCGAATCAATTGACGGGTTCCCAGTTCCTGAGGCGTCTGTCTTTGGCCTCAAATTCTAGCAAAAAGCGAAGGGGAGCCTCTTGTAAAAAGAAAGAGAGAAGCAAAGGAGATCTTGCAAGCCTGAACTCTGCCCATCTCTTGCCAGGGCACGGGTTTACTGACTACCCCGCTTCCATCTAAACACGTTGGAATCTGGATTGAAGCCACTTCGGTTGGGTTTACCATCCCATTCTACACCAAGGGATCTTGCTGCACCTTTCAGACTAACTGAAAGAGGTTGGTAGCATGAGTTTAAGCATCTGAAGAAGCAGGCTAAGTCTACCAAAGCTCATGCTGCCAACTTCTTTTAAAAAGTTAGTCTCAAAGGCATTGCAGGATCCCCTTGCATACTGACTTAGACCATGCCTTTGAATCCTGCCATCCCAGTCTAGATTCACTTGGCTGCTGACTCAACTAGAATTTGTTGTTTGTAGAAGGATCTTGTAGCACCTTTGAGACTCACTGAAAGAAGGAGCTTTGGTAGACTAAAGCTAAAGAGCTTTGGTAGACTAAAGTCTACTTCCTCAGAGGCATATGGACAGAGTTTGTTGTTATTGCTGCTGCTGCTGCTGCTATTGTGAGTTGCCATGAGACTTCGAGAGTGTGACTTGCCCAAGGTCACCCAGAGGCTTCATATGGCTGGGCGGGGAATGGAACCCGAGTCTCCAGAGTCCTAGTCCTATGCGCAAACCACTAACCACGCTGTCTCTGAAGTTTTCCTTAAGGTCGCCATGATATGTGGGATACGACTTGAAGGCAACCAACAACAGCAACCTTTAAGTTGACTTTTGTGGGTCTCCTTGGTATGTTTTATTCAGAGCGGGTTTGCCCTTGCTTTGCTCAAAGGCTGCATCCACACTGCAGAAATAAGGCAGTTTGACAACACTTTAACTGCCATGGCTCAATGCTATAGAACTGTGGAACATGAAGGTAGAGAGCTCTCTCTGTCAGAGAGGGCTAAATATCCCACAAAAGTACACCTCCAGGAATGCCTTAGCATTGAGCCCAGCGTATAGCATCAGACTAAAGCCCAGTCTTAGGGATGTAAGACCTATTGCAGGGAGGAGAAAGCCTTGGCTCTCCACATTTGGTGGGCAGCCAAGGGCCAATGTGGGATTTGCAGCACAACAACAAACCACTGCTGCCCCACTCTTGTCCTGTAGAGGTCAATGGGGTTCCCCCCATTCCTGGTAGCAAGCTATTGTCCCCTTGTCCACGCTGAGCAATTGTGCTACTTTCATACCACTTTAACAGCCCTAGATCCATGCTGAGGAATCCTAGGATGTGTATTTTAATGAACTATTTAAAATTTTCTGCTGGTGAGGTCTAGTTCGGCAACACAGTGCAAACCTAGCGTTTTGTAGTAGCGAATTTTGAAGTACCTCATCAAACTACAAATCCCAACATTGCTGTAAGATTGTAGCCAAGGCCGTTCAAGTGGGATCAGACTGCTACAATTGTGCAGTCTGGTGACCGTTTCTTGGCATAATTTGTTCAGAGGACATTTGCCATGGCCTTCCCATGAGGCCTTCCCATGTAGGCACAAATGCCCCTCTCTAAACTGCAAATCCCAGGAGTCCACAAGAAGTAGCGGTAGCAGTTAAAGTAGAATAAAAGTGCTATAATACTGCAGTGTGATAATGAACTAAAACAACAGACCATTTTTTACTCCCCATCATCACCAATGGGCTTTGAGAGGGTTCACTGGAAGCATGGCAGAGGATTGTCTGGATCAAGGGAAGTAATAGTGCCCCTCTATTCTGCTCTGGTCAGGCCCCACCTGGAATACTGTGTCCAGTTCTGGGCACCACAATTTAAAAAGGATGTGGAGACACTGGAGTGTGTCCAAAGGAGGACGACTAAAATGGTTGAAGGGCCTGGAAACCATGTCCTATGAGGAACAACTTAGGGAGCTGTTTAGCTTGGAGAAGAGAAGGTTAAGAGATGATATGATAGCCCTGTTTAAATACTTGAAGGGATGTCATATTGAGGAGGGAGCAAGCTTGTTTTCTGCTGCTCCAGAGACTAGGACCCTGATCAATGGATGCAAGCTCCAGGAAAAGAGATTCCACCTCAACATTAGGAGGAACTTCCTGACAGTAAGAGCTGTTTGATAGAGGAACACACTCCCTCGGAGTGTAGTGGAGTCTCCTTCCTTAGAGGTCTTTAAACAGAGGCTGGATGGCCATCTGTTGGGGATGATTGAGATTTCCTGCATGGCAGGGGGTTGGACTGGATGGCCCTTGCAGTCTCTTCCAACTCTATGATTCTAAGTAAAACAGAATTTAATACTCAATATTTTCCACAGAGGGTAGCTTAAAAGGAAAAAAAAAAGAGCATACATTGCTCTTCATGGATTATACCCTGACCTCACGTTCAAAATTAACTCCTTTCATTAACAGGGACTGTAAGGAAGCTTTCACTAGGTGTGTGCCCACAAGGTGTGTTGAACCACAACTCCTATCATCTCCTGACAGCATGTCCAAACAGACTGGGAGTAGTGGGGGGTGGGTGGGTTGTTGTAATCCAACACATCTGTAGGGTGTTCCTTTTGAGGATTGCTGTTTTAAAACATCTCTCTGTGTGAATTTTCAAATCAAATTTTATTGCTTTTGACCAAAAGTCATTGCACAGCACAACAATACTACAATACATATAATAATATAACAGTATAACAATACATGTAAATTATATCTACAATGTGGGTACCTTATATCTGGTACAGGATTTCTAAACAAACAAACAATTGTCATTATGCCCATTAAAAATTTTGTCAAACATAGTCATCGCCTTTACAGTTTATGGCTATCCCTGTTATATACTTATTCCTGATTTTTTTAGCTGCTAAGGCAAACAAAGCTACTATGTGTATTTTTAAAATCTATGTTACAGTCAGGGAGTTAAATGGATGGAAGCAGTACTACTCCATTTTGTATGGTACATCTCTTGTTAGCCCTGCAGCCATATTTGAATTCCCTCTTTAGGCTAAAAATATGACATACCTGGGCCAGGGAAATTATGAAAACTCCCAGCAACAACATAATGAAAAGGTTCCCTCTCTTTTCCTCTAGAGACATCAGATCAACATATAATGAGTTCTCAACACTTTATGAATATGGGCTTTACTAATTCCTCTTTCCTCCAGAGATTTCCCACCCAGAATATCACTAGTTGAGTACATTTGTAAGGAGTTCTGGATTGTATGAAACGGACAGTGGTTTCAGGTTGTTTCTCATATCTAGTAGTCAGTCCTCTCTGAAGGTCATGGTTCTTAATTCATCAGCTTTCCCAGTTTGGATAAACTAGAGTATACAGATGAGTAAGAGTCCCAAAACTGAAGGCCTAAAACAGCATATATCTTAACTATTCCTGAAAACAGTATGATTACTTTGAGTCAACCAGCAGCTGCCACTGTTTTAAACAAAGGCTGGATGGTTATCTGTCGTGAGCAGTTTCATTGTGTATTCCTGCATGGTAGGGCATTGGACTTGATGGCTCCTGGGTGACTCTTCCAACCCTTTGATTCTATCATTCTAATAATTCAAGGTGTGTGTGACCATTGGATCCATGATCAGCTTCTTCTTCCCATTTATTTCAGCATTAGTTTTTGAGATCAGGCGCCAAACAATTGCAGGTCTTCACTGACACTTTGTGGTTGATAGAATTATTTATAAATGGAATCTGAATGGTTCTCGACATGAGCCCTGTAATTTGCTATGGTGGACATATGGACACAATTCAATGGCTTTGAAAAAACGTATAAAGAAAAGGTTGTGGTACTTCCTACAGCAGAAAGCCAGCATCATGGTTTTCCAAAGGTACTGGAAGAGTGTTCATTGTTGACAACAACTGGGCTGTGGAACAGTCTTCAAACTGTAAAGGTTGAAACCATCCTTTTACAAATGGTTTTGCTTTATTTATATCTCAGACCACTTCCGTAGCTGTCTCCACAGTATCTGCTCCAACTGAGGATGCTACTGTGTTAGCCCTGTTCTTGCCACAATCATGTCAGTTTGAAAGAAAAAAATAGAATCATACCAGTTTGGGAGCAGTCATTATCACATGTCTCCAGAATAACATGACTGGGGCTGCTTCTGCCATCATGCTCTCTTCCACACTCCCCCTTAACTCTGCCTCCTTCCCCCATGCCCTATCCAGCATGCCTTATGGCTTTATTTTATTTTCCCCTCTTTTTCACAATTCCAGAGATCTGCTACTGAGATTTAGGTTTAAAAAAGAAAAAGAAAAGACATAAAAAAGTATAATAAAGGCAATCAGCCTGTTTGGGAATAGCAAGGGAGAAGGGTGACTGGGGAAGAGGAGGAGACTAACTAGATGACCACCTTGCATGCTATAGCAGCTGCTATTCCACTTTAACTGCCCTGGTTGCATTCTGGGAATTGCAGTTTAGGGAGGGGCATTTAGAATTCTCAGCCAGAGAGCTCTTAAGCCTCACTGAACTATAAACCTCAGAATGCAACAGGGGGCAGCCACAGCAGAAAAAGTGGAACAGCAGCACTATAAGTGTTGTGTGGTAATGTGGTGTGACACCACATGACTACCTATATTGCAACTGCACTGGCAGTGCTATTTTGCACTTGGCGACATGTGCACTTGTGAGATCATTAACAGGTTTCCTCAATCAATGAAAAAGGAAGTCCCTAAACACACTTTGGGGACCAAGCAGTATCCGTCAGAGGTATCGTCATGCAACAAGTATTGCCAAAGCCACTTTTCCTGACTGTAAACTTAATTTAAAAGCTGCATGTAGTATTCTCATGACAGTCACTGTGCAAAATTTGTCAGGTTGAGTTCTTTCCAAAGCATGCTTGCACTCTGGAAATAGTAGGGATTGAATGTAGCGTGGCCCGCATCTAAGCTATGTTTTAATGAGCTTCTAGACACTAGTTCAACAGCTATGAAACTCCTTCTGAGAATGCCTTTTCAAACTTTGTGTGTCTTTGCTGTGTTCAGGTAGTACAAACAGATTGCATAAATAAGCAAAGGCATAGTACACTGGGACAGACTGTTTCAGCAGATTTTGTGACCATTATTTTCTTGTCCCTGTAGCAAATTGGCCTGGCTTACTTGCTTGGTCATTTGAAACCTGCACTTGCCTTTCTGCTGAGAATCTCCTTTTGTGGTCTGGTTGATGTAGACCTATTTCATGTGAGCCAATCATCCAGATGTGTGGCCAGAAAACATAATAATTGGTATAGAGATTCCTGTTTCTAGTCTACTGAAATTCATCAGACCACTATCAATATTGAGAACATTGAGACTGGGTTAGACATAATTCAGAAACAGAGGTGTGTGTGCATGGTTTTTCTCAAGTCAAAAGAAAGTAGAAAGATAGATGCATTGTTACAGCTACAGCTATTGAATAGTTGTCTATAAAGGCCCCATCCTTCCAAGCTTATTATTTCTTTGATTTGGTCCTTCTCTGTCCTTCTGTTCACAATGGATAGACCTGGTTCCAAAAGTCCAAGGGAAAACAATATTCTGCTTTTTATTCTTTAACGTTTTTGACCATGAAGTCCAGAGTGGGTTATGTTTGAGATCAAATTCCTGACTGCAGTATGAATTAGAAGCAGCTTTAATATAACATGGGGCAGCTTTCTCCAACACAGCAGTCTTCAGATGTGTGGACTTCAGTTCCTATCAGCTTCAGTCAACACAGCCAATGTTGAGAGATGTCTAATCCCCAGTATCTGGAAGGAATGAGATTTAAACAGAACTGCCATAACTGACATCACTTTAGTTCTAGGCAATTTTTCGGTTTAGGATTATGGGTGAATCCAGATTGTCCTGTAGAGTTATTGCTGTTCTGAAACACAAGGATCACATTTTCAAATGCAGGTTTCCAGAGACATCTTGTGGTCTTTCTTAAGTACTGCATATGTTCAGTTCTTTAAAAATCAAACGGTGCCTTCCTTATTTTGAAATATAGAAAAACCTATGAAATTTATGAGGTCGAAATAAGTCAACAGTTCACTTGGAGGTACACACTCACGCACGCGCGCGCACACACACACACACACCTCTTTCTACCAGACTACAGACCTATTCTGTGTACACTGGGGGATGTTTCTTTTCTCTGTCTCCCTGTTTTTAGTCATAACAGTTTCAAAAGCAATTAGAAAAAGCTTAGAGAGATGATGTTAAAAGCAAGCCTCTGTCCAGAAGCCTCTAACAAGCAAATTGGATTATACATATATATTTTTAAGAATATTTGAATAGAAGCATGTATTCTTATTTGGTAATCATCTGAGTGTTTGATAGCATTTTATAGCAAATATAAGCTATGGTGACTTTTGTGTTACCCAGAAAATAAATCACATCTAATATTAAGGTCCAAAACACACTGCAGAAATAATCCAGTTTGAGACTACTTTAATGGCCCTGGCTCCGCATTATGAAATTCTGGGAACTGTAGTTTGGTCAGAGAGCTCTGGTGCCATAATAAACTACAGTTCCCAAGATTCCCTAGCACTGAGCCAGGGAAATTAAAGCAGTCTCAAACTGGATTATTTCTGCAATGTGAATGTTCTTATTGTAATGCATTTCTTCCAGGCTGTGCCCTTCCTTGCCATCTATAGCATGGGGGCAATAGCAATGGTTAATCCTTCTAGGGGATATTGAAAGGAATAAAATTAAAACAAGTGTGAAGCACTTTGAATTTCCTAGCACACAATATAAATGCATATGAATGCCATCATTAGCGTGCTTGAAACTGAGCACTACTTCTTATATTGGAAGTCTCCAAACAAGATTGCCAAAACCTGTTTCCATATAGAGACCTCCAACCAGTGGCAGCTGGTGACTTCCATGTTAGGGAATCCATGTCAGCTCTCCCTTTGAACATTCAAGGCTTGGGTCCAAGCTATCTGAAAGACTATGTCTCCTCATATGAGCCTGCCCAAGTCCTATGTTCCTTGCAGACAACTTACTCTCAGTCTCATTGCCATCACTCTCATGTTTGGGGAAAACACAGGAGAAAGTCTTTTCAGTGGCTGCTCCCATGCTATGCTAATTTTTAATGTGGTTGTTGGTTTTTGAATTTTTGTACCTTCTATATTTTTAAGTGTACTCGTTTCAATTCATTTTTTTTTCAGCTCTTGGGTCCAATATTGGGAGAAAAGTTGGATATAAATTAAGTAAATTAATATATAAATAAGGAGTTATCCAAGGTGCTGAACCACACACACACACACACACACACACACCCAGCCCCTTTGGTTCAGCACTCTGGGTAGCTCCTTAAAATTTGAACTAAAATCTGGTGTGAATTCACTGCTCCACTGACCTGGAGCCACTGCTTCCAAACATGCATTCAGAAATAAGACTTCCTGCGTTTTTAGGAACTCGGGTAAGTGTAGATAGGAATGGAGTACAAAACTACTACACAGTTTCTCAATATTAGTGAACCTTTAATATGAATACATTGCCCCTTGTTAAATTGCGATGATCAGACATGGACTTGGTGGGAGGTTCTGGGGAAATGACATTATTTCAGTGCTTGGTAGTATCTACATATCCTTCTAGATTAAGAAGCTGTTTTTTTAGGATTTATTTTTTAAAAAAATATGATAAGTAAACAAACATATACAAAATATATCACAAAAATAAAGCAAAATAAAACAATTCATCTCACAACTTTGAATTGTGTTGTGGGGTCCCTTCTTGGGTTGTGCTCAGTGTAAGTGGTCATTTTAAAGTCCAGTGCTGTCTTTATGTAAATCTAGCTCAGACTGTCCGACCAAAGGTTCAGATGACATGGGAGTTGTCTTCTCTTATTTCTGTCTTTGTTTATAAAGTCAATGAATGGGAACCATTTGTCTATGAAAGGTCCTGAGTTTGGTTGTCCTGTGTAACTTGCCATTCTGTTACACAGTTTTTCATGTAGCCATAAGTCCCATACCTTTTCCCACCACTTATCTAAAAGATGCTTTTTTAAAAAGAAAAAAGAAAAAAGAAAAGAAAGTAATATGATATCGTAAGCTGCTCTGATAGCCTTGGCTGAAGAGCGGGGTATAAATAATAATAATAATAATAATAATAATAATAATAATAATAATAATAATAAT
>NC_056522.1:236273152-236319447 GCF_019175285.1 Sceloporus undulatus
GTTTATGCAGTTTAGTGAGGAGCCAAAGTTATCTTTATTAAACATCTCTAAAATATCAGATGTATGGAAATTATATTGTATTTATAAAGTGAAAATATGTTGGGAGTCTATAACTGAGTCAGTTTTATCTAAAATCTTTAAGTGTGGCTAAAGATGTGTGCATCTGTATGTATTAATTTAAAAGGAATTGATTAGAAGTACTTGACTATTGGTACTTAACTCCTCATTAATCAATGATACACAAAACCAAGGAAGAACATTAAAATGTTGCTATAAAGTTGACTTAATTATATGTGGTGCTTAAAGTTTTTGTTTTTTTTTTTAAAAAAAGAAAGCATTTTGGAGAGATATAAATATGAGATCAAATCTTAATTTGCCTTTTTATTCCTCTTTTATTAGTGCAGTTTCAGCATACCATAATGTCTGTTTCCTGGAAAGTAAATTTTAGGGTGCTCATTGGGCCTTACCCCCTGGAAGACCTTTCAGAACTGCACTAACAAATTACATGTGTATAGGAGGGCAAAGTTAAATTATATTCTGGGTGTTTTGATGGGGGTGTTTTGACTTAACCTGGAACCACCCAACAGTTGCCAAATTCCAAATATCCTACAAGTGGCAAGGAAATTCTGTTTTGACCCATTTGACTCAGGGATTCCTAGAGAGAACAGATCCATCAAACCTGCAAAGGTCAAAGCCACAATTGTGGAGGGTCAACTGTAGTCTGTTCTCTGTGCCTTCAAGATGACTCTGCCTTATAGCACTGATTATTCATTATCTTCTTGCAGTCTAAATATCATGATACAAGAGAATACCTGGCTACCTCTTATTGTTGTTATGTGCCTTCCAGTTAGGTTCAATCTAATTTATATCTTGTCTTAATTTGAATCCAAATTATGGTGATCCTATCCTAGAGATTCTTGGCATGATTTATTCAGAATAGCTTTACCACTGTCATCCTCTTAAGCTGAGAAAGTATGACTTGCCCAAGGGCACCCAGTAGGTTTCCATGGCTCTGTGGAGGATTCAGATCTTGGTCTCATGGAGCTGTAGCCCAGCACTCAAGCTGCTACATCATCCTGTCTTTCAGAACAATAGCAACGTTTGTACAATTCATGGATTAAGAATATTGCCATTGTTCCCAATCCCAGTCATTTGTGATGCAATTCACTTGTTCACCAAATAGCCATTGCTGTCTTCATTGCCATCATCATTGTCAACCTCTTATTAGCATGCTGCTTTCCCATGCTCAAAGAGCTGGCAACAACATCAGAAAGATTTGTCTACAATAAAAGACAAGTTTGCCACATAATTCAAACAGAAATGTGAATTGAAAATGATCATACAAATAGGCCAAGCATCTCACAGTAGTAAAAATACACGGAGATTAAATAATACACTGTTAATTCAGACTAAAGCCTAGCAAAAAAAGAAAACAAAAACTCTTAAGATTTTATTCCAAACTAAACATTGTCATAGCTACAAGCACTAAAGATGACCTCATCTTACTGGCGCCCTTTCGCATTGAACAGCTATAGTACTGTTATTCCATTTTAACTAGCATGGCTGCATCCTTTGGAACCCTGAGATTTGGAGCTCTGTTCAGTTTTGGGAGTTAGTTTAGAAATGCATGTTTTTGGCATCTGGCCCCAGCTGGAACATCTCAGGGTCCCAGGAAGGAATTAAGGAAGGAAGGAGTTAAAAAGGAAAGTAGCTTCTGCAAACGTGAACTCTGTCCATCCCAACAATATAGATTACCCTGGAAATAAACTACATTTTATACAGAGGGACTAACTTCCTAGTTCCTAACAGATATAAACAGGGTTGTGCTGTCCACATCACAGCTTCTTAGCATGAATTTCTCACTAGGTTTATTATGAGGAGAAATTGGAACAAATCCACCCATTCTGAGCTTCTTGGAAGAAAAGAAAGATGTAAATATTTCACATCCATAGATGGAAATTGAGGATACATTGGATAAAATTCAATAGGCCTGTTGTATGATATCCAGCAAAAGACCATGGTACCAAATCCAATTATTAATCCCAACTGTAGTAGTAAATAAATTACTAACTGGTAAGTAAGTATTTATGTAAATTCCATGGATTAAATGGATCTACTCTAGTTGGGACTAGCAATTGGATTTGGAACTATGGATGCCAGCATTCACTATTGAATGCTATTGAATCAAATACCATTTGTTTTTAATTAATGTTTTTCATGTGAAGATGCTCATTGGCAGTCCTATTTAACAATTCCTATTTATCTCAGACCTCAGTGATCACTGAGAGGACAACTGAATTCTACCATACTCTGCAAAGAAAACATTGATTCAAATTATTAAATCATAATCATTGCCATCATTATTTATAAACCCACTAGAAAGACTTAGTGTGACTTACAAAAACAAAGTCAGATACTAATTAAATTATTTGGAGACCCCAAAGTGTTCTGTTTAAACAATTAACAATGTAAAAACAACAACAACAACTAAGGGCACTGGTATTGTGTTATGTTTCCTATTATATTTTATTGACTTTAAATTTTAACAACACTACATATAGATTAGAATACCTACTCATGTAATTCTGTATGGGAGGCTTGTTACATGTAAACTGTAGAGCTTGGAAAAGTTCCTTTTAGGTGTCATAGCTCCCAGAATCTCCCAGTCAAACTGTCTCCTAAGGAGGCAAATAATTTATGATGTTTATCACACAACATTTCCTGTTTAACTCTCGTTTAACTCTAGTTTAAATCCTGTTTGCCCTCTAGTGTGATAAAGCAGTTAGAATTGTTGTTAACTGCCGTCATGTCAACCCAGACCTTATAGTGAACCTAAGGATGAAACACTTCCAAGGCCCCCTGTCCTCCATTGCTCTGCTTAGGTCCAGAAGATTCAGACCTGTAACCTTCCTCTCTTTCTGCTATCTTTTACCTTTCTTAGCATTATTGACTTTTCTAGTGACTTGTGCCTTCTCATGATGTGGCCAAAGTATGAAAGCCTCAGCTTCGCCATCCTGACTTCCAGGGAAAGTTCAGGCTTGATCTGCTCTATGACCCATTTGTTTGCCTTTTTGGCTTTATACAAGATCCTAAGCACTCGTTTTCTCCAGCACGGCATCTCAAATGAGTTTGTTTTCTTCCTGTCTGCTTTCTTTGCTGTCCAGCTCTCGCATCCATATGTGGTGATGGGGAATACGATGGCTTGGACAACTCTAATTTTAGTGCTCAGTTGTATGTCTTTATACTTTATGATCTTTTCTAGTTCTTTCACAGCTGCTCTTTCCTTTCCTATGTCTTCCTTTGATTTTTTGACTGCAATCTGATTGATATTTGATCCAAGGTATAGGAAATATTTGACTATTTTGATTTCCTCATTATCTAGGTTATGTAGATTCTTCATGGTCATTATTTTTGTTTAGAAAATCTAACAAACTTAGAGTATCATTTAACTATTTGCTGCTGTCATTAGTAATGATGGCAGAATCCATACTAGTCAAATGCTGCTCTCCTCCGGGTGGTCCAGTCTTCTTGATTTGCATGGTATTGCTTGCTCATGGCCATGGTAATTCTGTTAGATATGCTATGATATCTCACATAATGTTGACTTTTCTTTCTCATAATCATACCAATGGAGGATGCCTTCTGGTCTGCAAACAGTATGTCTTTTTAGTGCATGTTTACTAAAAAGTAAGTCCCATTGTTTTTAGAGATATCCCATTCCCTGAAAAAAAATGCATAGGGTTTTGCCCCCACACCAAATTGGACCACTTTGAGTTGGCACTAGTTTTTCAACAGGTGGCATACAATCTATAAAATCAGACACCATTTCAGCACTAACAAAGGAAAAGATTTACTGCAGGAGGCTTGCTACTTACACTTTTATGGACTTCTTATCTAAAGCCATATAATGCCTTCTAGCAAATGTTCCACTTAATTCTTAGAAAAACCTCATAGCATCCCAAGCTATAACTGGCAGCTGAAAGCAAGGAGATTGCCTTGTATGGCCATACAGTCTAGGGATCAAGAGAGATGCCAAGCCATGATCACTGTCAAACTGGTTGTTCATATCAGTGGCCCAAGGAATGTCACATTCTTTGTGGGTTTCAAAATGATAAACTATCTCAGTCAAAATCAGAAATAGCTTATGGATCCAAGATAGATTTGTTTATCTAAAACAGTTGCCTTAGCTTCTTTCTCCTTTGACAAAGGGCAGTGGTTTGTGGGGGATAGGGGTGTAAACGCAGTACAAAAAGCATTTGCTCACTGCTCCCAATCAAATTTCACCATGGTAACAGATTGTTTGTACATATTTTCTTGATACCAATAGTCTCTTAGGATGGATTCAGATGAACAGCTGAAATGGTGCTTGGTCTGCTCCAGCAATTCTTTTGAAACATGGAGAAAGTTGGGGGAGGGAATCACAATTTGTGTGTCATGTGATATACAAATTGCGTATTATACAGCACTTATGACCAGGACACCTAAGTAACTACTTTTCCTCATCATCCTGTCACCACATAGGTCTTCTGAAGAGGTGTTGCTGATGGTTCTGTGTATGGGCCATGATACATGATGCATCATTCATCAAAGAGATGGTTCTGATCGTCCATTTGGAAACTAAGAGGAAGGATTTTAGCATATATTCTCCCATACCATGAAACACCCTCCCAGGCAAGATTGGGCACGCACTTCTACTTCATTATTTTCAGGCCATGCAAAAAAAACTTTTCTTTTTAGGGATGAATTTCCAAACAGATAAATTGTAGCTACAGTTTTGTTTATGCATCTGTTTTGGTTAGGGATGGCGGTGTTTGGTTCTTTATATTCACTCATAGTTTTATGCATTTCGTTGCTTTAATTTATTGCACTTGGCTCTATAGAAATGCCATAGCAAATAATACGAATAGACTAGTTACTGTGAATAATTGATTATCGTGGTAAAAACTAAGACAACCACATGCCACTGCTTCTGGTTCTTAGAGCTAAACATAATATACTATAATTTCTGGGAGCAGCTCTTGATTTGCTTTTTTAATGAATAGTTTGGCATATACCCATCTGGTAGAGATTCCCACTGCTGAGAGGTTTCTGTTTCATATTAAATAAGCAGCAGTTCCAAATTAGGAGGGTCCCCCCACTACCATCGGAGGCAAATGTTTTTAAAAAGACACCTGCAAGCCCTTGCCTCAGTAACACACCTACAGTCATGACTTAAGAAGACTGATAACCATGTTCCATCTGACTCCAGATGGAAGCGGTTGTTATGGAAGGCTTTCATTGCATGATTATTTTCGCAGGTTTTTTGGAAGTGAAAAGAACACAGCTGTAAATCAGGTGCCTGATACTTAAAAAAAAAATCCAGATAGCTTGTGATGTGTGTGTATATATATCTGTGAATAATTGCTGTAGGTTGTGTGGAAGTTGTGTCTATAAACAAAACAAGGCAGGGACAAAACTGACTTGATCTTGAGACTTGATCTAATTAAAATGCTGCTGTGATGATAATAATATAATAATAAATTTTATTTATGTTTCCCTGCCTCTCCCATAGGATCGAAGCGGGGTTACAGACTATTAAAAACCATTACAAACAATCTCATAAATAAAATCCAATAGTATAAAAACTCTAAAAACAATCATACAACATACATATCCAGGGTAGGCAGAGAATCGATGGCATCAGAGATACAAGCTTCATTCTTCGGGGGGGGGGGGGGGGGAAGGCTTGGCAAAAAAGAAAAGTTTTAAGCCTCTTTTTAAATGTTTCTAGGGAGGTCATGAGACCGAGCTCCTCGGGGAGATTGTTCCAAATCTGTGGGGCCGCCACTGAAAAGGTCATCTGGGATGTGGAGACATATTTGGAAGACAGAATTTCCAACATATTCTTCCCGGATGTTCTGAGTGTGCGGGGCGGATTGTATGGGGAGATGCAGTCCCTCAAGTAACTCGGGCCCAAGCCATATAGGGCTTTATAGGTAATAACCAACACCTTGTATTGTGCTCGGAAGCGAATGGGCAGCCAGTGAAGATTTTTCAGAATAGGTGTTATGTGGTCAACCCTGGATGCGCCAGTGATCAGTCTGGCTGCCATATTTTGTACTAGCTGAAGCTTCCGGGCTTGGTACAAGGGTTGCCCCATGTAGAGTGCATTACAGAAATCTAAGCGAGAGGTTACCAGAGCATGTACCACCGTTTCAAGGTCCCTTTGGCCTAGGTAGGGTTGCAGTTGGCATATCAACCAAAGTTGATAGCAAGCACTTCTGACCGTCGCAACTACTTGAGATGTCAATTGCAGGGAGGAGTCCAGAAGTACTCCTAAACTGCGAACTTCGTCC
This sequence comes from Sceloporus undulatus, assembly GCF_019175285.1. NCBI lineage: Eukaryota > Metazoa > Chordata > Lepidosauria > Squamata > Phrynosomatidae > Sceloporus > Sceloporus undulatus. The sequence goes on from NC_056522.1 coordinate 236,279,488, forward strand.
TTCAGGGGAAGTGTGACCCCATCCAGGACAGGTGGATAAATTTCCTTCCCCGGGCCTGGAAGCACCAGTACTTCCGTTTTCTCTGGATTCAAACTGAGTTTGTTTTCCCTCATCCAGCCCATTACTGACTACAGGCAGGCATTCAGAGGAGAGATGCCATCCTTAGTCACTGCATCAGTCAGAGACACAGAGAAACATATTTGGGTGTCATCAGCATACTGATAACACTGCGCCCTGTGTCTCCGGATGATCTCTCCCAGCGGTTTCATGTAAATGTTAAACAAAGTGGGGGACAGAATAGCTCCCTGAGGGACACCAGATGTGAGTTCCCTCTTAGAGGAGCAAGTGTCCCTCAACTGCACCATCTGGAATCTCCCCGAGAGGTAGGATCAGAACCACTGGAGCGCAGTGCCTCCGATGCCCAACTCCCTCAGGCGTTCCAGAAGGATACCATGGTCAATGGTATTGAAAGCCGCTGAGATGTCCAAGAGCACCAACAAGGTCACACTTCCCCTGTCGATGCCCAGACGGAGATCATCGACTAAGGCGACCATGGCAGTCTCAACTCCGTATCCTGCTCTGAAGCCAGTTTGAAATGGGTCCAGATAATCGGTTTCATCCAAAACTGCTTGGAGTTGGAAGGCGGCCGCTCTCTCGATCACCTTACCTAAAAATGGCAATAATGAGACCAGTCTGTAGTTATTTCTTGCCAGGGGGTCTAGGGAGGGTTTCTTAAGCAACAGTTGACTGTTGCTAATTTTAAACTAGATGGAAATTTTCCCTCCCTGAATGATGCATTAATTATACGCTGTAATAATGATGTCACAGCATCACCACCCTGGGTGGTCAGCCAAGAAGGGCAGGGATCAAGAGAGCACGTCATCTTCCTAACACTTCCAAGAAGCTTGTCCACTTCATTGGTATGAACAATGATGAGTTATATATGAGATAAATGGGTTTCCCAAGGTCAATAGTTCTTATTACTTTTGCCTCTTCCTCATACTGGCAAAACCAAAACAATTTTGCATAGGTCATAACTTTTTAGCTCCATTTGTAACAACAAGAACAACAAATAAGTTCAATTTACAATTGATTTCTGGAAAAAAGTACTTTAAATATATTATTTAAATATAATATCTAAATATATGCTAAACCAAGTGACTTTCAATCTCTAAAGCAGGGGTAGGCAACCCTTTTGAGCCGGGGGCCGGGTTGCTGTCCCTCAGACAACTGGGGGGCCAAAGCCAAAAAATAAATAATTAATTATTTTTAAAAATAAATAAATAAATAAATAAACCAGGACAAATGTAGGACAAACTTTTCAAATGGAGGGCACTTTTAAAACAAAAAATGGAGGACATGTGAAAAAATTTGCTGATTTTTTTAAAAATGTTAAGATAAATGCATGTTTCTGAGGCTTCTATAGACAATTGCCCCACCATGCCCCTCGTGCGAGACGCCAAAGGCCCCAGCGGCAATCGGCGGCAGGACCGGGCTGGGGCCGGTCCCAAGGCCTCGCCGGGCCGCATCCGGCCCGCGGGCCGCAGGTTGCCTACCCCTGCTCTAAAGGGTGCTAATACTGCACCCCCCCTTTTTTTTGGGAAAATTTTGACTTTTCTCAAAAAATAAAGCAGCGAAACATTTTTCCTCCACTACTTCAACATTTCTTGAAAATTTACATCTCTAAATATAACTAATGGCTGAAATAAGCATATATTCCTTCCTTCCACCTCTCATTGAAATGAATGAGATCTGCATAGAAACAAAGCTTGAAGGAGAAAATCCAAAGACACTAGCAGGTTGCACACTGAGTTTAATCCCCCATTGATCCTTTTCAGAGAATGTTGTCTTTGATGTATGGAGATTTGAATTAATGAAACCCAAAAGTCCATTTGCATTCTGAGTTTTGTAATCTGAGGGCCTGAATTCTACTGGTCACTCCCAGCTAGAGTAAGCCTATTCAGTCAATTGTTGACAAGTGAGTCAACACTGATTCAATCAGTCTATTCTACTTGACAGGGTTCAGGTCATAAATCATAGGATCAGAGAGCTGAAAGGGGTCTTGTAGGCCATCTACTCCAACCTCCTGTAAGAAAGAAATCCACAATTAGAGAATTATTAATCAAGGGCTGCTCAGCCACTACCTGAAGATGTCCAGTGAGGCCTTTAACTCACATATGATTAATTGTATTTTAATGCTTTCTTTTTGCATGTTTTAATTGTATTTTAAATTGTGAGCTGCTTTGAGTACCAATTTTGGGAGATGGGAAGAGGAGGAGTTGGAGAAAGAGGAGATTTTTAAAAATCCTTTCTTTAAAATTATTAGACATAGGAAATGAATTGGGTTAGAACTGTGACCTTGGAAGTGGGGAGCTATTTTGGCAGCAGAGGTTTCCAAGCACTTCTCAAAGAGACCCCCCCCCTCGTAGACTGTGCTACCATAATTAATTTCAAAACCTGCCATTAATATTTTGCCCTTTGGTGCTCATATAGTTAATTTGCAGTGCATAATTGATTCCATTAATTTGAAGAATTAAGTTTCACGGGGCAAAGTATGAGGCAGATGGAGAAACCACTTGATGAATATTAGAGAACCTGTTTTCTGTGCCACTCCTCTGTTAACATGACTGAACAGAAGGCCAAGGATTTTGATATTTTTGTAGGTAGTCCATGGTGTCCATAGTCTGTCACTTGAAATCACAACCACAGTTAATTTAAGAAAATTCATATTTGGACACAACTTGAAATAGGGGTAGGGACTGCATGGTTTGAATCTTTCTATTACCTGATTAAAATAGTTTGATTTCAACAGAACTCATCAGGTGTATATTCATTTATTAATTACTTGCCTATGTAATTGACATTATGTATGAGTTATTGAAGGCAGAGTGGCAGCCAAGTTTGCATTTTAAATGCCACTATACTTCATGATCTCTGTTCTTGGAATTTCAGTTTCTAGTAGTGTTTACAGTACATTGTCTGTTTAGAATTTTGACCATTTAAGTTATGCAGAACTTACAGTTGTTTCCAGAAGCACACAACCAACCAACCAACCAACCAAATAACTTTCATAAGGCTACATGATTCATGTGTCTTCCTTATACCCGCAAATTTGTTATAATTTGCCATCAGGTTGACTTTGACTTATGGTGACCCTATGAATGAAAGACCCACAAGAGCCCTGATCATCAGCTACCCTCCTCAGGTCTTGCAAACTCAGATTCATGGCTTCCTTGGTGGAATCAATCCATCTGTAATGGTATCTTCCTCTTCTCTTAGTGCCTTCCATTTTACCAAGTATTATAATCTTTTCCAGTTGAATCACATCATCTCATGATATGTCCAAAGTACAACAGCCCCAGTTTAATCACCTTCAGTTCTAGGGAGAGTTCAGTCTTGATTTGCTCTGAGCTATTCATTTCTTTTTTTAAAAAAATCATTTTTATTCACCCGATATTTTCATTACAAAATATAACAATGTTTTCTCAATATTATAACTTCAATAAAAATACATATAATATTCATTCATTCTGTATTATTTAACATTATTTCTTCTTATATTTAACCTTAAGTGTATTTAACAAAGTTTTGTCTAACTAATTCACTTCCTTCTTGTTGTTGGTGTTGACTATTTTAATGGAGTCTCAAAAACCCATTTGTCTTTACAGAAGCCCATAGTACCAGCAGAACTCTTCTCCAGCACCACATTTCAAATGAGTTCAAATTATTTTCTTTCTGTCCCCTTTCTTCACCATCTAGCTTTCATAACCATACAAAGAAATGAATACATTGAAATACCTTCAAATGCTTAACATTAATTTAATTTAATTTGTCAGCCTTTCCTGGGGATGAAGACTGAATATATTTCACTGGTGTTTTGCATGAGTGATTATATTTGAAAGCTTTTTGGGGGGGCATTTTCTGATACTGTGCATGCCAGTATTAGCTTCTCAGAAGAGAACAGCTACAGTATGCAGATTTGGAAAAAGATGGAGTGGTTCAGCAGCTGCCACTTTGCTGTTAGCTGTCCTCCAGTCAACCTAGACTCATGGCAACCCTGTGGTTAAGATATCTCCAAGCCCCCATCATCTATATCTCTACTCAAGTCCTGTAGGCTCAGGCCTATGGTCTCCCTGATTCAGTCTATCCATTTGGCATGCTTCCTTGATCAAGTCACTTGAGGACTGACTATTAGATGGCAGTGGCATCACTAGGATTGGTGTCACCCAGTGCTGTAACTCATGGTGTCACCCTCCCCCCCCAAAAAGAGGATGTCTGGTCACAATGTCTCAGCCACCAGAAAACCCTATGATAGGTTCACCTTAGGGTCACTGTTACTTGGAAACAACTAGAAGGCACACAACAACTAACTTCTTCTGTTGTATGTGTCTGTGACTCGTCTCAGCAAACTTTGTTGGTTACAGGAAAAGGCAGACAGCAGGGTTTTGACTCACTTTTGGAAAAAGCAGGATCAAGATGCTTTCCCCTGCCCATCTGCCCTGGTCCTAACTCTTCTAATTTCTTGACTGGAGTCTCCATTCCTTTTTTTTAAAAAATAATTTTATTATATTATTCATATCCCAAACACACACAACAGTAAAACAGCACTTTAACAAAAATACCGAGCATATGTTAAACCATAAATGCACTTTTGATTAATCTATTACCAAATTCTAATCACATTCACACCAATTCATCTTTTTCCATCTTTCACAGTTCCCTTCTACTTTCCCCCCATTTCTTTCAGTCTTCCTTTGACTGGAGTCTCCGTTCTGATTCAAGATATGGGAACTCTTTGACTATTTCTATTTTATTGTTACCTAGGATGATTTTGCTGTTACCTAAGATGATTTCAGGTAGTTTTTCCATGGTGTTAATATTCAGCATTAAGCCTACATTTGCACTTTTTTCTTTGATTTTCTTTAGTGGTTGTTCCAGGTGTTTGTTGTTTTCTGCTAATATTATGGTATCGTCTGTATATCTTAGGTTGTTAATGTTTCTTCCTCTGATCTTCACTCTACCTGCCTTTGAGTCTAATCCTGTTTTGCATATGATATTTTCTGCATATTGTACATGTTGAACAAATAGGATGATAGAATGCATCCTTGCCTTGCTCCTTTGCCAATTAGGAAGCATTCTGTTTCCCTATATTCTGTTCTGATGGCAGCCTCTTGACCAAAGTACAGGTTACGTATCAAGACAATCAGAAAGAGTGGCACTCCTATTCTTCTAAGAGCAAGCCCTATCTTTTTATAAGCTGTAACCTATGCAGTCATGATCATGATCTATGTAGTGAAACAGCTGCCACTATGAATCCATAACAAAGAATTCTGTGTGTGTGTGTGTGTGTGTGTGTGTGTCATTCCTACAGAGACAAAGAAAGTGGCTCTAGATGGCTCTGCATTCTAGAGAAGGACAAAGTGTATAGAGAGAAAACAATCCGGAGACTGTTTGAAATACAGATGGAACACAATCCACATTTTGCCACAAGATGGAGTTAGAATGCCTTTGGCCAGAACTCCTCACGCTTCTCTAGCTGCCCCCCTCCCCAAATCTTCCCCACAACAGTACTGCAAATGAGCAAGAGAAGGAAAGATAAATGGGTCTCATCCAACTAAAATTCATAGTCAGGCCCAGACCAGCCCAAGACATTTTGCTGCCTGGGATAAAAGAAAAAGTGACCACACAGTGATCATTGTAGGTAGCAAACCAGTTAAATCATACTCCAGCCCTCCTACAGCTACCCTGCATTAGCTGGAATCATCAAAGTCAGTGAGATGCTGAATCCGCCCTGGACAATTTTTTATTTTATTATTAATAATCCCCCCCCCTCTCCTCAAGGCTTGAGGCAGGATACATGTTAAAATACAAACACAATTAATAAAGAAATCACATAAAACCAAGAGATAAAATACAATACTATAACATCATAAAAGACACTAATATAATGTTTTAATACACAAATTAAAAAGTATGATGTGAAATTGACTGGGTTGGCATGATGGAAGAGATGTATCTTCAATGCTGTTTCAAAAGCTGGCAGCATATTCAGCTGTCAAATCTCTTCTGGCAGCAGACAAAAAGGTTCTCTGGGAATTGGTTGAAACCTAAGTAAGGTCCAAAACACACTGCAGAAATAATCCAGTTTGAGATTGCCTTAATTGCCCTTGCTCAATGCTAGAGAATTCTGGGAACTGTAGTTTTATGAGACATTTAGTCTTCACTGTCAGAGACCTCTCGTGCCACAATAAACTACAATTCCCAGGATTCTATAACACTGTGCCAGGGCAATAAAAGAGGTCTCAAACTTAAGCAGTGTGTTTTGGACCTGAGTTATACAAAATGCTGAAATCTATCATCAAAATAGGCTAAAAGAAGATTCACTACTCCCTCCCACATCTCTTTACTCCCTTCTTTCTTTTGTTAATTGGTTCCCTCATGGATCCTAACAAAAGTCCCAATTTCAAGATTCAGGGGCCATTCAGACTACCTTTTGTACCAATTTGTAACCTGGATTAAAAGTTGGAAGTTCCCACTGGCACTGGTTTAAACACATCAGAATTAGGGTCTTTCACACTCGATCTAGGGCAAACCCCCCTTGGAGTGGTTTTTCTGGAAGTGGATTATTTCCCTTGTCTTTCAGGAAAACCCGTTTCTTCCCTGCTACTAGCAAATGTGAACTTGGCCCCGGCCATGATTGGGTCAAGTTCAGGGGAGGAATTTAGGTCAGAGGGAGGGCAGACAGCGGAAGATGCCTCCTCTCTTGCAAGCAGCTCTCTCTCTCTCTCTCTCTCTTTGTATTTTTATTTTTGACAGATTATGCGAATGCTTTTTCTGCAGGTTGATACTTATTGATAGAATGGGTCTGCTTGTGCTACATTTCCCTTTCATTTGCTTGCTGCCGGCATGGCAGGTCACTTTGGAAGTGGCATTTTTTAAAAAAAAAATTGTGTGTGTAATATGCAAATGCTACAATGCGAATATCCCTTTCAATCTGACAGACTGATACAAAGTGTGAATGCTTGTGCTACATGTGTGTATATAAGGAGAGGTGGCATTCTGGGGTGGCATAGATGGCATTCAGGTGGCCTCCCCTGCAAGCGACATTTGTTGTTGTTGTTATTATTATTATTACTACATTATTATTATTATTATTATTATTATTATTATTATTATTATTATTATTATTACAGATTATGCAAATGCTTTGGGCTGGAAGGGAAGGGAAGGGAAGAAATTCCAAAGATGAGGGAATGCTGGGCTGGAAGTGAAGGGGAGGCTAGAGACTGGCATTCAGAGGGAAGGCTAAGGAAACCCATGACTTTGGGGGAGTCACATTCTCTCAGCCTCAGGAGAAAGGCAATGGCAAATCTCACCAGGAGCAATCTTGCCAAGAAAACCCCAGGATGGGGTCATTTTAGGGCTGCCATAATCTGTAATGACCCAAATACACACAACACCCACACACACCTGGAGGTTTTTAAATTTGACAAGTTGACAGAATATGCGCACACTACTGCCAGTTTTTTTTTTAAAAAAAAAAAAAGAGGGGGGAAGCACACATTCAGTTGGCCAATGGCTGTAGGATATGTCACCTTTGACGAAAGCAGAAGTGAATTGGTTGACAACAAGGAGGTTAATTTTAAAGCAGTACTGCAAATGTGCAAATTGCCCCGATTGAGGCAAAGGGTAGTGGGCACTTGTAACTAGGCTGATTCGGTATGGGGGCAACCGGATCTACCCAGTTCTATCCAGAGCAAATAGGCTAGTGAGAATGGAGCCTCAGTTTCCCAGGATGGAAGAGGAGCTTCTCTGGGGTGTCTAGCACATAGGAGGAACAGTCACTTGCAAGTTTCCTTTGCTATCCTATTACTGTAGTGTAAAATCTGTTCATCTTGGTACATACATTGATCTAAATTTTTAAAAAGGATTCTTATATCCATTTGCATTTTTAAAACTACCTGAATATGAAATTAATTATCAGGCATACATGGAAGTATGATTTCTTAACTGGATCTATAATATTTTTAATCTTCATTTGTAATTATTACTGCACCGAAATTGTCTTTCAGTGGTGTTGTGGGAGAAATATATTTCTTTGGATTTCAGACTACATAATTGTAGTGCTGTGATTCCACTTCAGCTGCCATGACAACGTCCCATGGAACCCTAGGGTTTGTAGTTTGGGGGAGGCAATAGGGGAGCTTTCTTGTTGAGAATTCTTTTCCTTAACTGCAATTTTCAGGATGCCATAGTTCAAGGGGAACCACAGCATTATAACTGTGCAGTGTGAAACCAACTTCTTTAATTTATACTCAACCTTTCCTCCAGTGAGCTCAAGGTGGCGTACATACCTTTTTTCCTCCACATTTTACCACCACAACAATCCTGTGAGGTAGATTTAATTTAGAGATAGTGAGTGGCCCAGTTTCATCTGCAGAGTTTCATAGTTATGTGGGAGTTTGCACCTGGATCTCCCAAACCCCATTCTGACATTCTAATCCTATTTTTATTTACATTAGATAAGACCATTTCAAAATCAAATTCCCCCTCTCTGTTTTATGGTGTAATAAATCAGTTTTCAGATAATTCCTCTTTTTTATTGCAATTTTGCAGAAAAACTAAATTAAACAGATCATAATAGAGTCATGCAAAAACATTTTAGTGAATATTTACTTTGGTAAAGCCCAAATCATTGCTGTGTTTGTGAAATCTGATTTCAGTGACTTAGAATGTTTGGATATAAGCATACAGTAGTTGAGACCATGATGTAGATCAGTGATGGCGAACCCATGGCACGTGTGCCAGAGGTGGCACTCAGAGCCCTCTCTGTGGGTGCATGTGCTATCACCCCAGCACAGAGTTTGCCAGAGTTTGTTACTAGCAAGCCAGAGGAACACAGCACTTTGTAATAAATAAGTGGGTTTTGGGTTGCAGTTTGGGCACTCGGCCTCCAAAAGGTTCACCATCACTGATGTAGATCCTCCTAGCTAGAGTAGATTTATTGTTTCAACAGATAACTGCTGATGTATCATTCATCAATTAATTTAATAGATCAACTATAGTTAAAAATAGCAGGTGAATTTAGACCAAAAAGTTCTATAAGATAGAGATGAAATTTTTCTGACATTATGTCCTCAATGTATTTGTTTCTTTCTTTGATTCCTGACTTCATACTTCAAGTGTTTGTACAACTTTCTGAAGTCATGCAGATTTTATTAATATAAAGAAATGCCTGATTTCTAAAATAGCTATTCTTTATTCATTTTGGAAATGTGGAAGGATGGGGAAGGATAATTTACTGACTCTTCAAAATCCATTAATACAATTTATTCCATTGAAACTACTGTTGAAAAAGTAGTTTGGATCTCGTGTCATAAACAGAATTGCCGGTTTGAGAGATTAGGAAAAATCAAGTAGGATTGGAGCATGGTTTCGGCATGGCTTCCGGCCTCTTAGGATGCATGCATCATTTAAACAGCATACATCCAATGTGACCTGAAGCAGCTTTATTTTGTCTTGTTTGTTCAGGCCCTAAGATAACTAGCTTTGGATAAAGACAAGGCTGAGAAACAGAAACTTGCTGGGTCTTCAGCCCAGTTTCTCCTTTAATTAACTAATTAATAACTTAATAAGATAATTTTGATATTATGTTGGTACTGATATTCTAACAAGTTATTCATCTGAAAATGAATGTAATGATGTGGCCCCTTTTCATTAGAAAATCTCCTATTAAGTGATGGTTTAATTGATTTTAATTAGTTGGTTTATTTCACTAGTTTTCAAGGTACCAGAAAGCTGAAATATTGAGTCCTATTCTGTGTTTGTTGGTTAGGCAGATGACGCTTTCTAGGCCACAAATCTATGCATATTTCTGGATCTTCTTCTGTTTGAGGCTTATCTTAAGAACACAAATTACCCTTTCACTAGCTGCTTGTATAAGTGATTTATGTACTTCTGTTTTCCCTTAAGGAACAGGAAGAATATTGCTGATGGCTTCCCCACAGATAAGAGTACTAGAGCTGACCACAAAGGAAGGAGAGAACGATGTGATGGAGTAGGGGCATCTTCTTCCTGTTTGTGTAAGAAAAAAAATTAGTAACTCTACACTTTACAAAATAGGCATGCTTTTTTTTATTTTGAAAATGAGAATAGGGGATTCTTAACACATTGCAAGGTAACATCCTGAACAGTTGAACAAATGAAACAGATGGTTCACAGTAGGACATTACCTATATTGTGACCTATCAAAATACCACAAAAAACACTGTGTCTCCAGAACTCTTCTTTGAGCTATGAAGTATATCAAAAAATAAAAGCCCAAATATTGGACATGTTAGAACATTCAAACAAAAGTCCAAGACAGACAGATGGGAAGCAGCGTGCTGGTGCCGATTCTAGGGTTTGGGAGCACGCACCAACCGCATGCTCCTGAACCCTAGCACGTAACAGTGGCACCATGATGGCGGCCTCCCATCTACAACAGGGGCCGCCATCATGAAGTTAGCGATGCACAGCTTACAGACATTGCTGCACATCGCTTACGTCACTGATATGCCATAATGTGCCAATGGCGCACTCGTGACACCCTCTGTGTGGACTTAAAAGAACCCGCTTTTTCTGGGTTCTTTTTGGTGCAGTGGGACACCACACAGTTTGACTTTTGTGGCAATCTGTCCAGCCCCAAAATTGCCAGCTGGCTGCTGGATGAGTAGAAGTTTAAATGCAGACATTATGCACTCTAGGTGTCTAGTTCTTGTCAACACATTGTCTCCAGAAAATGTTCAACTAGTGTTGCTCCCCTATGGCTTATTGTGAAGAGTCTAGAGCAGTGGTTCCCACACTGTGCCCATTTAGAGATTTTGGACTTCAGCTCTCAGCCATGTTGGACAATAGCCTGGGATTCTGGGAACTGAAGTCCAAAATCCCTTAAAGAGCATAGTTTGGGGACCACTGGTCTAGAGTCTACTTACAGCAAGTTTAATCATATTGGGCATGAGCCAATAGCATGGATACTTCCCCATGCAGATATTGCATGTGGTATCTCAGGACTTTTCCTGCACAATTTCTCCTCATTGTAACATGGCTAGAGGTATAAAGGGATGAAACTACAGGAAACCGAGTAACTGAGCTCTTATAATACTTCAAGGAACAGTGGGTTCACTGGCTAAGAAACATAGCAAGAAGGAGCAACTGTCTCATAAAAGTTTCTGTTGGATTCAAATTACTGTCACCTATGGCTCTCACTTGAACAATCTTTGTATGAGATTTGCTTCCAATTTCCAAGTTCTCATTCTGTTTTAAAGTGGAATCATGCTGCCATAAGTCTCCCAGATGTGTGTCATCTTTCTGTTAATAGTGTGTACAAATTATATTCTCATTATGCAAGGCAAGTGGTAGGTTTCCATCAATGAGTTCAAGGTGGTGGACTTGGTTCTCTTGGTTTCTGCTCTCTGTGTGTATGTTACATGTTTCAGTGGAGATTAGAAGTTTGATCTTCCAAGCTTGAGCCTAGCACTCTAACCACTATATCACTTGCAAATATCCTTCACGAAGTGTATATATTTTTCTGAGTGTGTATGAGTTGGTCTAGTTAGCTTTTTAACTTAGCACTAACAATTATTTTTTAAAAAGCAAATTATTAAACAAGTATGGAATGGTTTAGTCTATTTGTTTATTTATTCATTTGATGCTTATCCTGCCTTTCTCTCAGCATGGGAGTCACCTCAGAGTTGTTCTACTTTAGTTCCAGCTGGTTCTGGTGGGATGTGCCAGTCCAGCAGCTCTTGTATATGGGAAGGGTGAAACATGGTACATGCACAGACACTGCAGGACTCAATATTTCAGCACTTAGAAAAATGTATTTTTTGGACTAGAAGTCCCATGAACTGGGAGGTGCCAGAAGTATGGAAACTTCTGGATTTTGACTTCCAGCTGGGATCGGTGGCAATGGCGGATTGCCTCTAGAGATCACTGAGAAGTAAGATCCCCACACGGGGCTTCCCCTTAAATCTAACATTTAAAACATGGACGCAATTGACCATAAAGAAGGGGATTTCCCATTCTTAGTGAAAAGAAGGGGTTACCTGGCTCGCAGAGTGCTCCAGAAGACTTGATCGGTGGACAAAGAAACGGGGATGGAGGAGCCGTCTCGCCACCAGAGAGGGAAGGGAGATGGAGCTGAAAGGGACCGCGCAGGTAGAAGCCGAGTTGAACGACCGGTGCAAAACCACCACCAGCAGCAAATAATAACAAAGTGAGAAAACTATTAAATAAGAATCTTATGCAGTGAGAAGAGTAAAGGGGAAAGAATCCGACAGGATAGCTACAAAGACAAGAGAATTTCTACTTAGAAATGCTAAAAACTCTAAAGAGAGAAAAGTAAGAGTGAAGGGAAAAGGAGAAAGAGAAACAATAATAATAAAAATAGCTACAAAGTGAAAAAGAGAACTAACCTCCTACCAGTCTTGCTACAAAAAAAGTGAAAAGGAAAGAATTAAAATAACAAGATACCCTTGTTAAAACTTTTTGGAGGACTCTGGAGAACTTGAAGGGATTCTGGATTTAAATTCAAAATATAAATATAATAATACTTGAAGGTGTTTCATTATCTAATAATAAAAACAAGACTATAAACGTAAGCACAGCTGTGGTATATTCCAGTACTATAGATAAGAGTGAGGAATATATCCAAAATAATTGCTAATTCAAGGCCACAAAAGAGAACCTTACACCGCTGAGAAGATAAAAAACTGTTTAATAATGTCATTTGATGGTAAAGAAAAAATATACAGTCGGCCCTTCTTATACACAGATTTTTTATACACGGATTTAAGCATACACGGTTTGAAAATGTCCCAAAAAAGTATACATTTACCTTGATTTTTCATTTTTTATAAGGCACACCATTTTGCTACGTCATTATATTTAATGGGACTTGAGCATACACGGATTTTGTTATACACAGGGGATCTTGGAACCAAACCCCAGCGTATAACAAGGGTCCACTGTATTACAAGCCAAAAAAATATAAAATAGTGACTCCTGGTGGAGAAGAACAACTACTACAAAATTTAAATTATTCCATAACGACACCTGGTGGTAAAGCTTTAAAAAATTACTGTAAGCTTAGAAAGTAAAAAACAGTGATGCCTGGTGGTGAAGAAAAAGTGCTACAATATTAGAAATTAAAGAATAGCAACACCTGGTGACAAAGAAAATTACTACTATCATATAACAACGAAAATGGCAATGTCCCTAAGAAAATATACAACATCACAATCAGCACAATCTAATATTCAACATAGAAGACAATCCTTAGAATATAATTCTAAACAAGCTGAACAATCTGTAATTCTGAAGGAAATTAGAAAACTGAGCCAAGGAATGCAAGATATGCAATAAGAAATGAGGGAAATGAAAATGGATTTGAAGCATGAATTTAAAACAGAAATTAAGAGTTTTAAAAAAACGATCGAGAAGGTAACAAAAGACTTAAAAGAAACAGACACAAAATTAGAAATTTTGGAGGTAAAAACTAAGGAACTGGAAGACAGGACATTACAACTATCACTGGAACAAGAAAGAGAACGTGACCAAAGAGCTATTGCAGATCTAAAAGCAAGGGAATGATGCCTCAAAATTAGAGGACTTAAAGAATCGCAAAATGAAGACCTCTACAATTATTTCATCCCAATTTTGGCTGGTTTTTCGGAAATACCATGCTCTGATTTGATAAAAGAAGTGGATAAAATCTTTAGAATTAATTCAAAAACGGCGAGAGAAAGAAATCTACCAAGGGACATTTCAATTTATTTTGTTAGAACCAGAACCAAAGAATTGATCTTAGAAAAAAGCTACCAGAAAAGGTTAGTGGTGGATAAAGAGGAGTTGATGATCTTAAAAGACATCCCCGCGAGAATCTTGAGGAGAAGAGCTGATTACAGACTTCTAACATCATCCCTAAAAAGACACAACATCCCATATTGGTGGGAAGTACCGGAGGGTCTCTTTTACATATAAGAAAAAAAGACTGAGAATTAATACACAAAGTAAAGCGAGAGACTTTTTAAGAACACTAAGGAAAAACCAACCACCAGAGGAGACAGACAATTTAAGCCAACATTCAGAACATTCAGAAGAAGAAGAACAAGAGGAACAAGGAGACTTAGGAGAACAGGAGAAAAATCACAAAACTCCGGAGGGAAGAAGAGAGAGAAGAGAGAGAAACAGTCAACAAAATGTAAGATAAGTATTAAAGACTATTAATCATTACTTGGGGAGGCAAAGATGAAACTTAAAATAATTTCTTGGAACGTCAAGGGGTTAAACATCCCCAATAAGAGAAAAAAACTTTCCATTTTTTGAAAAAGAAAAATTGGGATATAATATGCCTCCAGGAATCTCATATAAAAAAATCAGAGGCAAACCTTTTAAAAAACAAAAGATTAGGAAAAGAATTTTTTTCGGCAAATGAAAATAAAAGAAAGGGTGTGGTAATATATGTTAAATCAAATATACCATCTAGGGAGATTTTCAAAGATAAAGAGGGGAATTATGTTGGGGTAGAAATAACAGTGGAAAATCAAAAAATATTGGTAATAGGTGTTTATGGCCTATTAAATAAAAAAGATAACTTCTATCAAAATCTGATGAATGACATTCTGGACTTAAATTATAATGACATTATCATGATGGGATATTGGAATGGGGTGTTGAATCCAACTTTAGATAGAAAATCGAGTAAAATAATTTTAAAAATCAAGGAAAATTACCAATTGCTTTTCAGAATATGATTGAAAACCTGGGCTTAATAGATGTATGGAGGCATAAATAAAACATAAAAAAGGATTTCACTTTTTACTCATATAGACACAAATCACGTTCCAGGATAGATATGTTTTTTATCTCTAAAAACTGGGCAAAAAATATAGTAAGAATGGAATCTTTAACAAAATCTATCTCTGACCATAATCCAATTTCAATGGAACTATAATTAAGGAGGAAAAATTTCTCATGGTGTTTAGACATTAACTTATTAAAAAGGAAAGAAATAACAGAGAAAGCTAAAAAAACACTAGAAAATTATTTTAGAGAAAATTCAAGAAAAGGAACAGATGACAATATTGTTTGGGACGCTAGTAAAGCGGTAGTGAGAGGCCTATTTATACAAGAGAGTATACAGAGAGGGAAAAAGAGAAATCAAAAAATTGATAAAATTAGTGACGAAATTAAAGAAAGAGAGGAAACTTTAAAGAATGATCCAGATAACATAGAAATAGTAAAAGAAATTAAAATATTACAAAAACAGATATCAATGTGTTTAGCAGAAGTTGAAAAGAAAATGAAATTTACAAAGCAATATTTTGAAAATGCAAATAAATCTGGAAGATGGTTATCATATAAAACTAAAAAAGAAAGGGAGAAGAATCTAATAACACAAATTAAATTGGGAGAAGAAGTCATAACGGATCAGGAAAAAATAAAATAAATGTTTTATAAGTAGTACAAAACACTATATGATGAACAAGACATTGAGAAAAGACAAATTAAGAAATATATTGATACAATTAGCTTTCCATAAATAGCTGAGGATCAGATTAACTCTCTGGAAAAACCAATAACAAAAGAGGAAATCAGATAAGTCATAAAAGAACAAAACAAGGGAAAGGTCCAGGTCCTGATGGCTTTACAACAACATATTATAAAACATTAGAAGAACAATTAATAAATCCATTACAAAAAATGTTGAATGAAATTAGTATAGACAGTCTCCAAAAAACTTGGAAAAAAGCAAACATTTCACTAATTTTAAAACCTGATAAAGACCACAAGAAATAAAAAATTATAGACCAATTTCGTTATTAAATACTGACTATAAAATTTTTACGGCTATACTAGCAAATAGACTAAAGAATTTTTTACAAAATTGGATAGGGGAAGAACAAAATGGTTTTATACCTCAAAGATATTTAAGAAAAAACACAAGAATGATGATAGATATAATTGAACTGTTTAAGGATAAAAAAGATAAGGGGTTGGCCATAATATTGATAGATATGGAAAAAGCATTTGACAAGGTAAACTGGAACATAATTTTCGAAAGTTTTAAAAAAGCAGGAATTAAAGACAGATTTATAAACTGGATAAAAGATATTTATAAAGAACAGGAAGGATTTTTAGTTATAAATGGGGAGAAAATGAAATCAGTAAATATTAAACAAGGCACCAGGCAAGGGTGTCCTTTGTCCCCTTTGTTATTTATTGTGGTCATTGAAATATGAATTAAGAAAATAGAACAAAATAAAGAAATACAAGGAGTCAACAATAAAGGAGTGGAAATTAAAACATTAGCATTTGCGGATGATTTAGCTTTATTTTTGGAAAACCCCTTATTAAGCATTAAAGCATTACAAAGTGAATTAAAGGAATTTGAAAAAATATCAGGACTGAAAGTAAATGAGAGTAAAACAAATATCGTAACTAAAAATTTTAAAAGAATTGAGGAAAAAGAACTAATAGGAATATCAGACTATAACATAACTAAAAAAGCAAGATATCTAGGAATTGATATTACTACAAATAATGCAGATTCATTCAAGAACAATTATAGCAAATTACAGAGTCAGATTAATAGGGATTTAGAAAACTGGAAATCTTTAAAATTATCCTTATTAGGGAGAATAGCTTGTATTAAAATGAATATCTTGCCGAAATTATTGTTTCTATACCAAACAATCCCAATTATATTAAAAAATAAATCAATTCAAATATGGCAAAAGGATTTAACAAAATTTATTTGGATGGGAAAGAAACCTAGAGTGCGAATGAAAATGTTGCAAGATGCTAGAGAGAGGTGGACTGGATGTTCCAGACTTAAAAATCTGCTATCAGGCCACATGCTTAGTTTGGGTCAAAGAATGGTGGGAATTAAAGGATAAAAAACTGTTGAGACAAGAAGGGGAGAATCTGACTTTTGGTTGGCATGCATATCTGTATTACAACAAGGAAAAAACTGATAAAGAATTTAATAACCACTGTATAAGGAAGCCTCTGTTATGGATTTGGAAAAGAGTCAGGAAAAAATTGGCGAAAAAGTCACATTAGAAACTTCCCCTCAAGAAGCGTTTCTATGGAGAGAAAAAGGAATGATAAAGAATTGGCTAAGATATAAAGACTTATTAGTTAAAGAGACTAATGACTTTAGATTTAAATCTGAAGAAGAGCTAACAAATCAAAATTATAAAATACATTGGTATTTAAGATGGCAATTAAGGGAAAGATTTAGAACAGATCGGAAAGAAAAGTTAATTGCAAAAGAAGAGGTAGAATTAGAGAGACAATTGAATTCCAGTAATAAAGGATTATTATCAAAATTATACAAATACCTACTAAAAACTGAATTAGAAGTTATTAAAAATAATATGATAATTTGGGCTCAGAATGTCGGACATAACATTGAATTACATCAATGGAAATGCACTTGGAATAAAAGATTAAAATATACACGAAGTCAAAATATTAGAGAAAATTACTATAAAATGTTTTATAGATGGTATATAACTCCAGAAAAATTGGCTAAAATATATGGTTTAAAAAACAAGTGTTGGAAGTGTTTAAAGGAGAAAGGAACTTTTTTTCACAGTTGGTGGTCATGTCCAAAAGTTTAAAAATATTGGCAAGAAATACACAAAACAATTTGTAATATATTGAAAATAAAAATGGAATTTAAACCGGAAATTTATTTGCTGAATATAATAGATAACGAATTAGAAAAAAAACATGGTAGAATAATATTTCTTTTAACCACTGCAGCAAGAATAGTGCTGGCTCGTAAGTGGAAGGAGGAAATGATTCCAGAGTTAAAGGAATGGATTGAAAAGATATACGAACTGGTGGAAATGGACAAACTGACATGGTTATTGAAGGATGAAAATTTAGAAGATTTCTAAATTATTGAAGGATGAAGATTTAGAAGATTTCTACAGAGACTGGAAAGACGTGTTAACCTATATACAACAAGGAAGAAACGAACTATTCATAGAAGGATTTAAAGACTAAAGGACATTAATAAAATACATAGACATCGAATATATATATATATATATATATACACACACACACACACACACACACACACACACACACACACATATTTGAATGACAAACATAATAAATCATTATGATTCTGTATAAATAAATAAAGATTAGATAAAATAGTCAAAGAAATATGACAAAATTTACAGTTTATTAGAAAATAGATATAGTTAAGATGTAGTCAACAAAATATAGAATATTAGAGAATAGATAAAAAGGATAACAAAGGAAATTGTAAATATTGTTCTCATGCATAAGATAGGAAGAACTGTTTTAGTTAAATGTTTGTGTAAGATGTTTAGCTTGTCTTTAAAGAGTAGATGTTATATGTAGTGTATAGGTCAATGTATTGTTGTTTGTAAGGCAGATTAGAGTTAGAGTTACTATTAGTTTTAATTTTAATTTTAGAGTCCTAGTCTCAAATAATTGGGGAGGATAATTCATTTTTTTCCATTTTTCTATTAATTTATAGCATGTATAACCTGCTTTTCTTCCAGTGAATGCCATAGTGTATATGGCCCTCTTCAACTGGCTTCTTCACAACGCTGTGAGATAAAGGTGAGAAAAGGGGCCAAAAGTCACCCACTGAGTTTCGTGCCCAAGAAGATGCCTTAATTAAGATCTCCCCAGTTCTGTTCCGATATTCTAACCACTACACCACAATAAGAGGAAATGCTCAGACATTTCTTCTAGTTTCTTCATGCTGTTTAAGTGTGGCAAGAAAATGAAACCAGTAGTAAGGAAGTATCTGTTTCTGTTGAATCTAGCAAAGTCCTATCCGTACTGACAATCAAATTGAGCAATGCCTACAACCAAAGTTCAATAGCTTTCTTCCTGCCTGATAAGAAACAAGAGCCAGCATTTTCTGCAAAAGAAAATCTAAAATTGCTAATAATGAATGATGGTTCTTTGGAAATCATGACAATCTCATGATTCCTGTCTGGGTAGGGAGAAATGAAAGACAGGGAGTTAGCGCCCCCCCCAAAAAAAATCCAGTAATACATCGTTCTATCTGTTCCTCACAATATGAAATGCTTCTAGTTTCTAGTCCTAAAGAAAGAGATGGCAAAATTGCCTCGTATGCAACCATCTTTTCCCTCAGTACATTCTCTGAAGATCCAGTTTGTCCACAGAGCAATGGGCCAGGACTCTTCTCTAGTGTTGGGAGAGTTGAGGAATCCCTAGTTTTGAAAAGTTTTGGTTTAGTGCTGTGCCCTGTTCATTTGGATGCTGGCCTGGCCTGTCTTCAGTCTGAGTCTTTCTTTGTATCTGCATCTTACTGAAGATCATATCTCTAATCCCTGATTATATTTTCATAGTTTTGATCACACACACAGAACCCACTGGTAACTGGTGACTTTCATGGCAGTGGGGCTGGTGAATGTGCTTTGGGGTTAGTCCAAATTTGAAAGGAGTTATTCAAGGTGCTGACACCATCCCCCAAATACTGTAGATTTAGTGTATTTAAAGATCAGGATAAAACTTGGAGTGGATTCACCACATGCCAGACATGGTACCCACCAGATGCCGCAGACTGGCTGGCTGACTGACTGACTCTTCCCCCCCTCTCTCTTGCCCTCTCCCTCTTTCTCTCACACACACTTACATACACACTCCAATTGTGCATATTGCCCCCCCTAAGAATTCTGTGTACACAAATGATATTTTCCTTCACTTCTCAAATTTCTTGCATTGCAGTAACTTAAAACTTCAGTTGAGCATGTAGAAATATAGTTTAGGCATCTAAAGAATACAAAGTATACATACATAGGCATACATGGAAAGGGAAATTCCAGTGGTCCAAGCGGGTTCAGGAAAGTAAGAGGCACTAGGGGCACATTGCCAACATACAATGGCCAATGGAGTGCATAAGGGAATTCCAAAAGAAAATCAGCATGTGTTTTATAGACTATAGCAAAACCTTTGACTGCAGACATCATGAAAGGGTTCGGAAAGCTCTTAAGAACTGATAGTCCTGATGAGGAATCTGTACTCAGGACAAGAGGCCGCTGTCAGAACAGAACGCAGAGAAACAGAATGGTTTTCAATTGGCAAAGGGATCAGACAAGGCTGCATCTCATCACCCAACCTAATCAATTTATATGCAGAATATATTGTAAAGAAAGCAGACTTCAACACAGGAGGAGGAGGAGGGAAAATAGGAGGAAGGAATATCAATAATATAAGGTATGCTGATGAAACGATAATACTAGCAGAAAACCTCAGAGGCCTCAAACAACTTAGGAAGATCAAAGAAGAGAGTGCAAAGCCATGCTTACTGTTGAACATAAGGAAAACAAAAATAATGACTACAGAGAACTTACACAAATTCAAACTAGACAATGAGAATTTTTTAAAATAAATAGCCATGTTAGTCTGCAGAATCAGTACAGTATGTAGTGAGATCTTGTAGTACCTTTGAGACTAACTGAAAGAAAAAATTGGCAGCATGAGCTTTCGTAGACTTCAGTCTACTTCCCAGATACATTTGGTGGAGTGAAAGCCAGGCACAGACATATATATGCCATTGGTATTTGAGGATGTCAATTCAAATTACAAATCATTTGTGTATGGGAATGAAGTTGCAGGTCCAGTTTTAATGATGGTTGTTAGGGCACAAAAGCATAGGGGACTGGTCTTTTTGCATGGAGATGAACTGGCAGATTTTTGCAATGGGACTAGCCTGTGGTGAGGGGAATAGATGAAGGTAGGGCACCTCCATGAGGATGGGGTCAGATAGGGTTGAAGTGTGTGTAGTGAGTCAGGAAACCATTGTCTTTGTTTAATCCACTGCTGAGGGACTGTAGTTTGTGAATGAAAACCAATTCTGTTGTTTTTCTTTCTAATCTACCTTTGTAGTTCTTTTGTTCAATGACTGCTGTTCTGAGGTCTGAGATGGAATGCCCAGGGAGATCGAAATGTTCTGCCACCAGTTTTTATATATTCCCATTCTTAATGTCTGATTTATGTCAGTTTATCCTCTGGTGCAGGGACTGGCCTGTTTGCTCAATGTAAAGTGCTGATGGGTATTGATGACAGTATGACATAAATCACAGTGGAGGATGAGCATGTGAAGGTCTCCCTAATATTGTGGGTGACATTTCCTGGATAAATGTGTGGGCAGAGTTGACATCTTGGTTTGTGGCAAGGCTTAGTACCTGTATCACCATCTGTGTCATGTGTCATTCTATTGGTGAGTACCTGTTTGAGTTTTGGAGGCTGTCTGTAAGTGAGTAAAGGTCTACTTACTTACTTGGTGGCGCAGAAGCAGTCAGGCCTGGGCGAGGCTCTTTTCTGCTCTTCCTTCCACTTGCCTAGTCTCAAGACCATTGAACTCTGTCCCCAGTTTTTGTCATTACTTAAAAAGTCACAATAGATCGATTGTAGACTATTTAGGGGACTCCGAGACACTGGTTAGATGGAGGGTCTTGAGGTCAATCAAGATATATATCCATCAATGTATGTTTCAGGGGAGGGATTAGATGTCTTCAACGGAGCAGCAATTCAAGTTGTGCAGGGCAATGGAAGATATGGCATTAGCAGGGCAAAAGGTCATTACAGAAGAAGACGTGATAGATGTCTGATATCTATTCCGCCTTCCATTCGCCCTGCTACCCCAAAAGATCTGGAGAGCATGCCTAACCATTCGCCAAACCTTTCCCTGCTCTTATGTAATGCCAGGTCAGTGAAGAATAAGTCCCGTATCATCTATGACTTACTGATAGATCACAATGCTGACCTGGCATGTATCACAGAGACCTGGCTAGGAGCAGATAGCTCTGTAACCTGGGCTCAGGCCCTTCCGGCCGGGTACTCTGTCAATGAGCAGATAAGGGGAAGCGGGCAGGGGGAAGGCGTAGCCATAATCCATAAAAACAATCTCACTTTAACCAGGATACCTATCCGTGCATTAAACCACATTGAATGCATTTACCTTCGCTTGAAGACCAGGGAGAGTTTGGGGATTCTGTTGGTCTATCGCCCACCCCGTAACGTAACAGACTCCCTAACTGAGCTGACACAACTAGTCTCAGAGGTGATGTTGGAATCGCCTAGGCTGTTAGTCCTGGGTGACCTCAACATCCCTCTCAAGGGTGATTTGACTAATCTTACTGGTGCGGCTCGGGAATTCATGGGTTTCATGACAAACATGGGCCTCTCCCAGATAGTCTCTGAGCCCACGCATTCTGCAGGTCATACTCTTGATGTGGTCTTCTGTACCGAACAGGCATATCCATGGGCAGAAATAACTAGTATCTCCGCATTATCATGGACGGATCATTTCATGGTTAAGGTTGGTCTGGAGACTACTATTCCTCCCTCTAGGGGTGGAGGACCAATTAAAATGGTCCGCCCTCAAAGGCTGATGGAACCCATTAGGTTCCAAGAAGCCCTAGGGGGTTCTATGGTTGGCAGTGCCAGTGACTCTGTTGAAGTTCTGGTTAATTTGTGGAATAACAACATCACCAGAGCTATAGACATGATCGCTCCCAAGCGTCCTTTCCAACCCAGTAAAAACCGTAACCCTTGGTACACTGAAGAGCTTAAACAAATGAAGCGGGTTGGACAACGACTAGAGAAGTGTTGGCTGAAATCTCAACTCATATCTGATAAGATACTTCATAGGACTTTTCTTAGGTCCTATCAAATGGCGATAGATGCAACCAAGAAATCTTTCTACTCTGCATCTATCGCGTCTGTGAAATCTCGTCCAGCTGAGCTGTTCAGGGTGGTAAGGAGTTTAACACAACTGCCTCCCACCCAGAACCCTCTATTAGAGTCAACCATAGCTTACTGTAATGCTTTTAATGATTATTTCACAGATAAAATCTCTCGGATAAGAGCTGATTTGGATGCCAACTTTAAGTCAGAAGCAATGAAAGAGGCATCCAACGCCTCTGCCATTACTGTTAGACTGGATCAATTTGAGTCGGTAAGTACTGAGGACGTGGACAAGCTCCTTAGTAGTCTGAAAAAAACGACTTGCCCTCTTGACCCTTGCCCATCCTGGCTGGCTGTCCAGGGGGGTGATATAGTCAAACTGATGCTGAAAAATATAATCAATGCATCCTTCAGGGAGGGTACCCTGCCTTCTTGTCTTAAGGAGGCAGTGGTCAGACCACTCTTTAAAAAGCCCTCCCTGGACCCTCTGGATAGAAATAACTATAGGCCAGTCTCGTTGTTACCATTCTTGAGCAAGGTGATTGAGAGGGCGGTCGCCAATCAACTACAGGCAGTCTTGGATGAAGCTGATTATCTGGACCCATTTCAAACCGGATTCAGGGCAGGATACGAAGTTGAGACGGCCTTGGTCACCTTAGTTGATGATCTCCGTCTAGGCATCGACAGGGGAAGTGTGACCCTGCTGGTGCTCTTAGACCTCTCAGTGGCCTTCGATACCATCGACCATGGTATCCTTCTGGAACGCCTGAGAGAGTTAGGTATCGGAGGCACTGTTCTACAGTGGTTCCGGTCCTACCTCTCGGGCAGATTCCAGATGGTGGCGCTAGGAGACAGTTGCTCTTCTAAAAGAGAGATAAAATTTGGTGTACCCCAGGGCACAATATTGTCTCCTATGCTGTTTAACATTTACATGAAGCCGCTGGGAAAAATCATCCGGAGACATGGGGCAGGATGTTATCAGTACGCTGATGACACACAAATATATTTCTCTATGTCTCAGACTGATGCAGTGACTAAGGATGGCATCTCTCCTCTGAATGCCTGTCTTGGGGTGGTAATGGACTGGATGAGGGAAAACCGACTCAAGCTGAATCCAGGTAAGACGGAGGTACTTGTTATAGGAAACCCAAGCCCAGGTATGGAATTATGTCAGCCAGTTCTGGATGGGGTCACACTTCCCCTGAAAGACTCTGTCCGCAGCTTAGGGGTGCTCCTTGACTTGTCGCTTCACCTGACAGCTCAGGTAGATGCAACAGTCAGGAGCACTTGTTATCAGCTTCGGCTGATACGCCAGCTGTGCCCCTTCCTGGAGCAGGGAGACCTTGAAACAGTTGTACATGCGCTGGTCACCTCTCGATTGGACTTCTGTAATGCGCTGTACATGGGGTTACCCTTGTGCCAAGTTCAGAAACTTCAACTTGTACAAAATATGGCAGCCAGGTTAATTACAGGTACTCGTCGTACCGATCACATAACACCGGTTTTGAAATCCCTTCACTGGCTGCCAATTAGTTTCCGGGCAAGGTACAAGGTGTTGGTGATTACCTTCAAAGCCCTACATGGCTTGGGTCCAGAATACTTAAGAGATCGCCTACTTCCATACTGTCCGTCCCGCACTCTAAGGTCCTCGGGGAAGAATCTACTTCAGCCAATAAAATCTAGGCTAAGTTCAGTCACCCAGAGGGCCTTTTCCATTGCAGCTCCGAAGCTATGGAATGACCTGCCGAAGGAGATCCGTGACATTTCTACTCTTACAGCCTTTAAGAAGGCTCTTAAGACGGATCTCTTCCGGCAGGCCTTCCCTACCTAGTTCTACTCCCCATTTACTGTGACTTATGTCACTCTGTCCACCAATTCTTCTCTTACATTTAATGAGAAGAATTAAATTAAAGTTAATTAAAATAAAATCCTTGCCTCAAGAAGAAGAGCCCTCCCTCCATGACATCATCATCAGACCTGAGAGGGAGTGAAAAAGAGAGGCCCAACTTCCATCAGGCCTAACTGTGAATGTATTCACTTTGCTTTCTTTAATTTTATTGTATTTTATTTATTTATTGTATTTTATTTTCTTTATTTTTACTGTTGTAACCCGCCTGGATTCCTTGTGATTGGGCGGGCTATAAATAAATCATTATTATTATTATTATTACCACCAAGAGCCCTTGAAAGAGTGGCATTAGTGTCCAGAATGAATTATAGTTCATTGATGGTGCACCTGAGTGGTTCCAATTGGGAGCTGTATGTGACCACTAGTGGGGTTCTGTCATTTTTTCTGTAATAGATCAGTCCTGGGTACACATCTTGCCTTATTTGTTTTTTTCACTTCATGTGGTGAGTGAAAACAACAAGTATTCCTCAAACTACAGCACCCACCACAAAATGCAAAGATATACAACTCAGCACAAAAGTTAGAATTATACAAGCCATTGTATTCCCTATTACCATGTATGGATGTGGAGAAGTCTCCTCCGTAGTGTTGCCATGGGTTGAGATCAAAGTGAAGGCAGTTAACAAATCCAAATAAAAGGGACAGTCAAAGTGACCAAGGGAATGTGAGCACAGCAAATGAAAAAGTTCAAGGTGTGAACAATTTTCAATGTCTCATTTTCTCGCAATGCTAGAAATTTGAGTACTGAAGGAAAATTTCATTGGGGACTGAATTCCTATTGGGGGATCAATGCCTGCATTTTGAAACCCTGTAGCTCATCTCCCCCCATCCCCCAATACACACACAAAATTAAGAAAGAAGCTAAGGACAGCTTTCCCCAGGCTTGTAGGTGGTCTTGTCCAAATTTGTATGAATTGATTTTCCCCTTGGTGTTTTTGGAGCTGTTTTCTTCCCCCAAGTCCAAAAAACATGCTTATTTTGAAGGAAACACTGAACAAGTTATAGACACCCTAATATATGGTAGTCTTGCTTGACTGCTTATCCAGTGGAGACCTTCCTCCTTGCCTAGATGAGTCTGAGAATAGGACCCAACTGCCCGTTTGATGGCATTCTCTCTAGCCCTCAATACAAGCTTAATTTGCTTTGTGTCAGCTTGAAGAAAAGTCAGGATGGGAGCCTGTCTTAGGCCCTGTCTATCTGGTTGTGCAATGGAAACAACTGAGTCATGATGACACAGCAGGAGAGAACATAGGAAGACTAAAACTTATGCACTCAGTATTAAATCTAAGATAGGAATCAGGAATTTGAGTCCAAAGTTATAGGAAGAGGTCAGTAACCTACTACCCACTTGCAAAATAAGGATCATGTGCAGCGTGGGAAACCAATAAAGAGAAAAGCATTGCTAAGGGTATTATAGGAGGTTAAAATGTGGATCACTTTGACAGCCCCAACTACAGTAGATGCACTGAAACAACTGTGGAGGGTGAGTCAACATTTATCCAGTGGTTTTGACTGATCTAGTTGAGACAACCAGTAGGATTCAGGGCTAAGAGCCCATGGTTTCTATAAAAATGTCATTTAAAAGCATTTCTGCAAGTTAGTGCATCTATACAGAAACAGCAAAATATAAAAAAAATTTCTGATATGTTTGCAATTGTATGCAGCATCCCATGCTCTCATCTGGAAATTGCACATGTTTAGCCTCAGCCAAATTATGAATGTCAACATTGTTAACATACTCTACACCCCTCTATCTGCACATGTGGTTTCATAATTGATATCTAGTGTCAGGCATGTTTTGATAGGTCATGATGACCTGTGGAGACTAGATATTACACATGTAAGGAGTTATGCTGATGCTAGAGACCTAGATGGTAATAAAATAAATACTAATTGGGTTTGCTGATCATTCAATTCCCCCCAGGTTCTTTGCATTTTCTCTCACAATGGCAACAAAGTGAGTCCCATTACATCATGCTGTGTTCCTATTCACCCTTCCTGTCCAACTATCCAGGGACTCTCTCAAATCTAATCAATGTTTTATCACTCCTGAGTTAAAACATTCAGCCATTCTAAATCTAGAATGGAGAACCACCAAAGTCTTTGTTACGCCTTTTGGTGACATGAAGCACCACTTGAGTGTATGAAATAAAGTATAAATATTCACCCCATTTCTAGCCACATGTGTGAAAAGAGGCTCCTGCTCGCTCACTTTGTGTAGCTCTCAGATGCTGTCTGAACCACTCTCCATTTTCCATGGACCTATCTTCAGGACTGGTAATTATCACCCTTTATAATTCCTGATTCCTCAATATCCAGCACCCCAGACCTTTTTTTCTGATAGCCTTGTATGTTTCTTAAGGTTGCATTGGTTTTTGTATGTTTGAATCTACCTTTGCACATTTCTAACTAAAACCCTTCTGGTCTCTAAATGTGGGGGCTCTCTACAGGCATACATAGGTGACAAGACCCCAAAGTTACCCTCCTCTCACAGGACTTGTTTTGAGCTATAATTCCCCCAAAATTCAAGAAAATGCTGATGCTGCTGGTGGGGGACCCCCAGCATTTCCCCCTTAACTTTTATGATAACAATATCTACAAATGCTACTGCTTCCATATGGAAGCACCCTCATCAAGAAACACCATGTTGCTCCCTTGAAATGGAAGATAAAACAGCGAAATCAAGATGCATATAGTTGCCAAAACTGAACAAATTACTTTGGCACATGACTAAACATAAGAAAATCCCACAACCACCTCTCCCACTATCTGACAGTAAATGTTCTGTAGAATAAGTTAAATTTATCTAAGTTAAATAGCTAAACTATAGCTAACTCTCTTTGTGACATCAAAAAATTCTCCTGCCTGAAGCATTTGCCTCATTCTCCCCCATTGCTGGTTCAGTCCCAATGCATGCTTTCCAGTCTGCAGTCACATATGAGTATCAGGTTTGAGCCAAGCTCATCCTCTTATTTCTGAGACACAAGTATGGATTGACTAAAGGAGCCTTCTAGCAGTGCTGAATCCGTCTGAACACAAAATTTATATGAATAGTGCAATATCTGTCATATATACTTCTGTCAAATTACAGAGAACAGAGGCTTGTGGATATAGAAGATGTGTCTCTATTTATATTTATCTTTTCTGTGCACCTTATTTTAGATTGATCAACATATAAGAATATTATCTCACACAAATCCATGCAATGAGAGAAAGATAACTCAGAGAATGAATTCTGTCAGACAGCTCTTCTTTGACACAAATTGTTCCTTTTCTTTCCCTCACTCTTTCCTGTGGTGTCCCCCACCTTCTTGTTGAATACTTTACCAGGCTACCCTTGTTTGAGTTCACCTCAGTTTACTAGCTAGCCTTTAAAATACTTTCCAGGTGGTTTCTTGAAAATATAGCACAGATGGGATCAGTATATAAAACTCAAGATGCTGAGTCCTAACGATACAGAAATTATCATAACTCAGAATCTGGTCTGAATTTGCACAACAAAGCCAAATAACTTGCCAAGGTTGGATAGAGAAATGTCAGCCATTTGGCAGCTGTGTTTTTAGTGCTTTACAACAAGGTTGTATTCACTGAGGTAAAAATGCATTAGTGTGGGGAAATCAGCTGGGATAGTTGTCTTGTATGACCCAGATCTGAACCTTGACACTGTCATGAATAAGCCTCATATGCCTCATCTGTTTGCTGGGATTTCTTGAATGAGAGGTCATATAGCTCAGTTTCTGCTGCAGTCAAGAGTGCACTCCAAACCCAGTTTTTTTGGGTTTTGGCACTTCCACAAATGATACAATATTTGGAAGTGCCAAGATAGCAAAAGAAGCAAGAAGTTTTTAGAGCTTAGACAGATTACTTTTATGGACTACAACTACCAAAATCCCCAACTAGCATGTCAATGCTATCTAAGGATTCTGGGGGTTGTGGTCTAAGGCAAATTTTCTGAGCCTGGGAATTTTACTTAAGAACATGTGGTGGGATACAACAGAGCTAAGGGACTAAGAGAGTCTGTGAACATCTAAAAGGCATAGTTTTTGTGGTTTTTTTGGGCTTTGTGGCCATGTTCAAGAAGAGTTTCTTCCTGACATTTTGCCAGCATCTGTGGCTGGCATCTTCAGAGAAGATGCTGGTGAAAGATGCTGGCCATAGATGCTGGCGGAAGATGCTGGCCACAGATGCTGGTGAAATGTCAGGATGAAACTCTTCTAGAACATGGCCACATAGCCCGAAAAACCCACAAAAAAAAACCTATGGATGCCGGCCATAAAAGCCTTAGACTTCACATCTAGAAGGCAATTCCATAATCACAAAAAGTCAACACGGGTTTCAGAGAAAGAAGTCATGCCAGACAAATCTAATCTGTTTTTTTTTTTTGATAAAATTACCAGCTTGGTAGATGAAGGGAATGCTCTGGATATAGTATATCTTGATTTCAGTAAGGCTTTTGACAGAGTTCCCCATGACATTCTTGCAAACAAAGTAGTGGAATGTGGGCTAGACAACGTAACTGTTACATGGGTTTGTAATTGATTGACTGGCCAAACCCAAAGGGTGCTCAATAATGGCTCTTTTTCATCCTGGAGAGAAGTGACCAGTGGGGTCCCACAGGGCTCTGTCCTGGGCCCAGTGCTATTCAACATCTTTATCAATGACTTAGATGATAGAATTGGGGACATACTCATCAAATTTGCAGATGACACCTGTGATGATTCCTTGAGAGCAAAGCCCTGTGCGTGGCTATTACTCTCAGGGGATCCCTTTTTAAAAAAAAGAACTTTCCGCTGCCACCACCCAGTGAATGAATTCCTCCCCCCACACACACTGGGACTTGTGAGGGATAGAGAGAGAGAGATCTAGTTTCCTTTCTTGCTCACCCAGAGCAATCAGTAACCGAGTTAAGGCGCGTGTATAGGAGCAAAGAGATAGCAGATGCTTTAACAGAAAGAAGTTTATTTTAAAGAAATAGTATAGAATAGGAAGGTATCACTCATGCCAGGCCTCCTTGCCTTGCAGGTCAGAAAACACAGTTACAAAGATATTCATTTCAGGCAAGCTATTAGATAAACATAACAAAACAACCTAGACGTACTGACTAACACTGTTCCTGAGCTACTCACACAATGATGGGATTTGTAGTCCTTGTGGAGTTCTTGGAATCAGGGAGCTGGCTCCTTGCCAACTCTACCTGCATTCCAGAGCTGGTCCTCTGGCTTCTCAGAGGACAAAACAAGCCTCTGGTTTCCCCAAACAAAGCCAAGATGGAGAACAAAGGACACATGGTCCTACAGGGGTATTTAAAGCCCTCTCTTGGAATCTTTTTGAAACTGCCGCTCTGGCACTGTTGATTGGCCAAGTGAGCCTTACGTCAGCTATGATGTAGCTGCTCATTAGCATGTGATGTCATCTCTCATTAGCATGTACCTCCTCCCAGATTAACCCTTTGTAGTTCAGGAGAAGTCCTCAGGTGACTGGGAGACCAGTCATCACAACACCAAATTAGGAGGAGTAGCTAATACCCCAGAGGACATCATAAAGATTCAAAATGACCTTGATAGATTGGAAAGCTGGGCCAAGGCTAACAAAATGAATTTCAATATGGGGAAATGTAAGGTACTGCACTTAGGGTGGAAAAATGAAATGCACAGATATAGGATGGGGGAACACCTGGCTGAACGAAACTATGTGTGAAAGGGATCTGGGAGTCCAAGTAGACCACATATTGAACATGAGTCAACAGTGCAATGCGGCAGCTAAAAAGGCCAATGCAATTTTAGGCTGCATCAATAAAAGTATAGTGTCTAGATCAAGGGAAGTAATAGTCCCACTATATTCTGCTCTGGTCAGGCCCCACCTGGAATATTGTGTCCAGTTCTGGGCACCACAATTCAGAAAGGACTTTGAGAAACTGGAGCGTGTCCAAAGGAGGCCGACTAAAATGGTGAAGGGTCTGGAAACCATATCCTATGAGGAACGACTTAGGGAGCTGGAGAAGAGAAGGTTAAGAGGTATATGATAGCCCTGTTGAAATATTTGAAAGGATGTAATATTGAGGAGGGAGCAAGGTTGTTTTATGCTGCTCCAGTGACTAGGACCCGGAACAATGGATGCAAGCTACAGGAAAAGAGATTCCACCTCAACATTAGGAGGAACCTCCTGACAGTAAGGGCTGTTTGACGTGGAACAAACTCCCTTGGAGTGTGATGGAGTCTCCTTCCTTGGAGGTCTTTAAACAGAGGCTGGATGGACATCTGTTGGGGATGCTTTGATTTAGATTTCCTGTATGGCATGGAGTTGGACTGGATAGCCCTTGCAGTCTCTTCCAAGTCTATGATTCTATGATTCTATAAAGAAAATAAATACAATTTCTAATCAAGGCTTGATACCTATTGGTTATCCCAGCTAAAGGAGATTCATTGAGACTACAGCATTTACATAAAACTTTACTCATTGTTCAACAATTGATTCAATGAGTCTACTCTAACTGGGACATCCAAAATAATATAAGCCCATATACTTACCTTATTATATTTGTGGTAAAATTTTACCCTTTCCTTGGACTATGGAACCCAAAAAACATCTGTCACCCTATCATGAAGAACCCCCCAAGCTTTCTTACAAACTTTCTGTAAAAAATTTAAATCCTTTTTTCTGTCCTTGTTTGATTTCTTTGGAATAAAATTTGCTTGGAAAATATAACTGTAAATTCTTCCCTGAAACTAGTTTAGTTGAGCCTTTTCTTAGAAAGGTTCCAATTTCATGTCTCAAGCTACCATGAAATCTTGACTGCTACCTTCATATGCCAGAAATGTACCTCTCTCAAAACTGTCAGATCAAGTTTTTCAATCTAATCTTTGAAACTTTGATCTGACTGTATTTTGGGGTCTAATAAATTACTCTGTGTAACACAAGGTGAAGAAATGGGATTGTACACATCTCCTGCAAATCAATAAAAGCTTCAGAAGGGGTTTTTTTTTTTAAAGGCCACCCTAATGACCTCAGTAATTCACATTCAGTATGATCATGGGAATTTCTGTCATTTACCTGCCAAATATTTGATCCACTATATCAAATGTATGATGATGGTTATGATCATGTGGCTGTTGTTGTTACTTCTTACCCATTTAACCTCATGGGTTGAGGTGGGGAAAAGCAACATATTAACAAATACACATCAGTTTAAAACACATCAATTTAGAAGAAGAAATAAGGCACACCATCCATAGAGGGTGTGCCATGATGATGCATGTGCGGCACAGCGCCCAAACGGCCCTGGCCGGAAGGGGCTTGAGCACACCTGTGACACCCCTTCAGAGCAGCTTCTTTTAGGGAGTGGGTCAGTGCCACAGCATGCAGCTGCTGCGGCACCAACCCAGGGCATACACGGGCATGTTTAGCTACCCGTCTGTACTGCTTCTTAGTCCTGGCTGACTGGAACAAATAATCTTAAAAGGAGTGTACCAACAGATTATATGGGAGGAGGTGATCATGTAGGTAACCTGGACTATGAACCACAATATTTGCAATTCTAGACAAGACAGGCAATTTTTTCCCTGATGGGCTATTGAAAACATCTGATATGGGCCATACCAAGACCTTTTGCTTTCTGAGTCAGAGCAGAACTACCACTGCCCTCTCCCAAAATGAAAGTTCATAATATCTTGGGCTAGGCAAGGTATTTTGGAGCCTAAAACATATATATATATATATATATATATATATATATATATATATATATATTCTCATCTGTCTGGATTGAAGCCAAAGATATGGCTTAGGTCCAGGCTGTTTGAAGGATTGTATTTCCCTGTAAGAGCCCATTAGGGTTTTAAGACCATCTGGAGAGGCCCTGCTTTCAGATATGTTTGGAGGGAACAAGGGAGAGGGCCTTCTCTGTGGCTGCTCCCAGAGTTTGGAACTTCATCCCCAAAGAGGCCTTGCTGTCTTTCTAGTGGTAAGATGAAACATTTTTGAGCCACCAGGACTTTCCAGAGGTTGTGTCTGTGGTGCTGAAGGTTTTTAAATATAGTTTTATTTTTATTGTTTTAATGTGTTTCTACTATTCTTAACTGTTTTAATATGTACTTTTTAAAATGCTTTTATCTTTTAAATTGCACTTCATTATTTTAAAGACTTAGATGTTTTAATATACTATTTTAATTTCATTTTAATGCCCATTTTGTATGTTTTTAATTGAACTCCTTTTTTAATTTGTAAGCCACTTTGTGTCCCATTTTTGGAAAAAAGTGGGATATAAATAAATATGATGATGATGATGATGAGAATTCTTAGCACAATCACAGAATAATCTGTCTGGTATTCTCTGAACAAACCATGAAATAATGCACTGGAGAAAACAAGACCTATATGCATTATATATTCTTGACAGTAGCAGAAGATCATTGTTCTTGTTCAAGACTCTTGAAGCAACATAAAAAGAGTATATAAAAAGGAAAAATGGAGCCAGATGTCTTCTGTAGCATACTGACAGAACTAAAGTTTTTCCTCAGTACTTTCCCTTTGACCCCCAACCCCAATGTACCAGGAATATGGTAAACCACAATCCAAATATATAAAATCACATATGGATTGTGGTTCACCATATTCTTGCCTCCAATGTTTCTCAGTTTCAACCAGGCTTGTTCCCTTTTGCTCTTTCCTTGTGAGTGCTCATTAGTAGTCACAGAGGAGGCAGGAAATGGTCATGCTATTAAGTTTGTAAAGTACTAAACAATTGCTTACTTGGCTTGAGGGGAAATCAGGTACTGCTCACAGGGAAAGCGGGAAGCTGTAATGCTGTTAAAAATCTTTCACAAGGCATCTATCCCAGATCCTCATACTGTTATCAGCACTTTCCCTTCCTCTATTTAGTATCTCATTTCACAATGGTAGGTGGCTGGCTGCTTCAACCACTGATGAGAGAGATGAGCAACTCAAACTTCAGCAACTTTAACATAACAGTCTGCTATCTACTGAGCCAAAGTGGCGTAGTGGTTTTAGTTGGACTACAGCTCTGGAAATCAGGGTTCAATTCTCCACTTGGCCACAAAATCCACTGGGTGACCTTGGGTGAGTCACACTCTCTCTCAGAAAGGCAATGGCAAACCTCCTCTGAACAAATCTTGCCAAGGAAACTCATAATGGCTTGAATACACACAACAACAAGAAGTAATACAATATACTCAAAGGCAGCAGGGTGGTTTAGATGGGTACTGTGGGATGGAGAGCTCTGTCCTCCAAAAGAGGAAAACAGCATTGCCTCCCTCCCACCTACCACCTGAAGGCCATTGCCTTACACAGTCTAGTACCAGGGATGGCTCTCCTTGTCCCACACCTACTCTGCAGCTACAGCAACATCACACTGTAAGCATCCCAAAACTGTCTTTTTGCAAACTAGGTGTAAAAATAGATACTTTTATAGTGTATCCAGTTCACCCTACTTTCCTGCACTTAAGCAAGAGAAGCTGGGCCAGACGTCTTGGAAATGGCTGCCTGGATTTATCAATTGCTCTGTTCCCAATAGTCTAGGGATGGGCAAAGTGTGGCCCTGGGGCTATGCACAGCCCTCTAAGTCTGTTTTTTTTTTTTTTTGTCCCTGACCTTTCCAGAGTCCTTAGCCGGCAGCAAAAAGGATGTCCTGCCCCCTCTGGAAGCCTCTAGGAGTTGCAATTCACCTTCCATGTTCCTCCATATGTGCGGACTTGGAATCAGCGCTCTTGGTTTTTGCTGGAGGGACAAGCTACTATGTTTAAAATGGGTGCACAAGCATGCACACTATTATTCTCTATGGGACTCGCATATATGCGAGTCACCATTTTTGCAGGGGGTAGGGGGGGGAGGGGGCAGAACAGATCCCCTGAGAGTTGGAAGGGGCGACTGTATATGTTAAGGGACCCCTGGACCTCCAAACACTTTCCAGGCTCATTTCTGATTTGTTTCTTTGGCATTTTTGATAGCCTGTTAAATCTTCAGAGAGTCCTACTAGAGATTTTACATACTGTGTAATTTCACCTTGGGGGGGGAAATTAGCTACTGAAACCACTGCAGGTGCCCACCTCTGCTTTAGTTCCATACATTTCATAGATGAAATCAGAGACACCTGTAGTCAAGCAAGAGTGTGATGAAGATGAGAAAGGTTATTACTGTGGAACTCCCAAGTGAGGCTGCAGAAGTTTGCTTTTGCTGAGTCTACTGGGAAGAGCAAGATTCTGCCCCCCTCCTCTCTCCTCTCAGTTAACTGAATGCAAACTACTTTTGCACTTGAACTCAGTTTGCAGCAACTGAAGTAAGCAGGGGATGAAGGGGAAAGTGAGAGGAGAGAGAAACTGGGACATTTTCTCAGGGACAGTTGAAGAGTGTGTACATCTTATTTCAGGGTGAAATTACACACCATATGAAATGTCTAGTGTGTGCACTACAACCTGCCTGCCTGCCTGCTTGCCTCCCTTCTCCCCCCCCCCCCCTTTTTTTTTTTTAACCTGCAAGCTAATGTGCAGGATCCAGGTCAGGTTCAGCACCACTGCAGCTTTTCCATACCACCACTCTAAAATAGGGGAGGGAAACACACTGATCACTGCAAATTGATGGAGTTTTTAGCCCTCTCATGATGGAGAAAGGAAAAATTAGGGGCTGTGGGCAGGATTAAACTTTCCCCAGTCCATGCTCTGGTCCCTATCTGGATCAAGGCCTCGTGAGAATACTTGGAAGTTTACAAGGCTACATTGTTTCTGTTGTGTGCCATCAAGTAACTTCACACTTACAGTGACCCTAAAGTGACTCTGTCATGGAGTTTTCTTGGCAAGGTTTCTTTCGAGGTGGTTTGCCATTGCCCTCCTCTGTGGCTGAAAGAATGTGACTTGCTCACGGTCATCCAGTGAGTTTCCATGGCTGAGCAGGGATTGAACTCTGCTCTCCCAGAGTATTACAGTGTTCAGGCCACTTTGCCTGAAACAATTATTTAATGAGACAACATATAGGTAAATCCAAAGGATTTGGTGGTGCTACTCTTGTCGTTACATAATTTAGGTCACTTTCCCCCCCACTTCCTCTTGTGTCTCCTTCAGCTTCCTTTTTTGTTTCACTTTTCCTGCACAAACTGAGATTATCCAAAGTCTCCTACTCTTTGGAGTTGATGGCTAACCATGTGATGCTATAATGAACCATCTATGTTGGTAAAAGGAGAAAGATTTTACAAGACAAAATCATGGCCAGGTCTGACCTATCAATAACTATTAATGTTGACAGTCAATTGCACTCCTATGCATTCAAACTGTCTGAATTACCAGATGTTGGGAAGGAATACCAGAAAATGAATATTACCACAATGCTTCTGAGCATTCCCAGGCTGTGATGTTCTTGGAGACAATGCCAGAACAAGGGGATAGTTTCACTGATCCAACATAATAACCTTTATGTTATAAGAAAGTGTTTCACACACTAAAGCATTACACAAAGTCTCTTCACTGAATGATCAGCTGAACATGTGACCTACACTTCAGTATGTGAAATCCATCGATAGAAAAGATCCATGTTGTTAGTGGTGATGTTTAATTAACATAAAGGTAACTAATAAATAAATAAATATTAATTAATTCATATTAATTGGTCGATTATTAATATAGTTAATATAATAATAAATCAGTAATTAATAACCAATAAAGGTAACTAGTAAATAAATAAGAGAAACGGTGGCTTAAGATGCTGACTCTGTTCATTGTCAGATCAGCAGGCTGGCAGTTCAAGGCTCAAGTGCTGCATGATCGGGTTAGCTCCCATCACTAGCCTCAGTTTCTGCCAACCTAGCAGTTTGAAAGCATGCAAATGCAAGCAGATATTTATTTATTTATTTCATTTATATTCCATCTTTCTCCCTGGAGGGACCCAAAATGGCTCACAGATAAA
Source organism: Sceloporus undulatus (assembly GCF_019175285.1). Lineage (NCBI taxonomy): Eukaryota > Metazoa > Chordata > Lepidosauria > Squamata > Phrynosomatidae > Sceloporus > Sceloporus undulatus. Next base: position 236,316,062 of record NC_056522.1, read on the forward strand.
ACCTTTAAAATTATTATAAAATTTAAACAATTAAAATGTCTATATATAAAATCACATAAAATTAAAATATAATATAAAATCACATAAAATATACTCATGTTAAAAACATTACAAACCCACCTGCTCCATAAAATCACTTTTGCTATATATTATGTACATAAAGCCTGCCAGCATAAAAATGTTTTTACTTGGTAGTGAAAGGCCAGCAGCGAGGGGGCCAGCCTAGCCTCCCGAGGAAGGGCATCCCAGAGGGTGGTAGCAGCCACTGAGATACGGTCTCTCTCAAATAGTCTGGACCCAAGCCACAGGAAGGTAATCAGCACTCTGTGCAGTCCTCCTGGCCACATGACCCACAGAGTAGTCTTTGACAATGCTCGTTCTTCAGCTTAGTAATGGAGATGAGCACACACACACACACCCCACAGTCAGACACAACTTGACAATCTTGCCAAAGGGGAATCACTTTACCTTTATCTTTAACTAATAAATAAATAAGCAACCTGAATGGACAATTACAGGATTACCAAATGGTAATAAAGTGAAAACTTTCACAGGACATAATGATTGTGACACGATAAGACAAAAGGTCTAGGTCAGGGGTTGGCAACCCCCAGCCCGCGGGCCGGATGCAGCCCGCAGAGGCCTTTCCACCAGCCCCTGCCTGCCCCTGCCGCCGCCACCGCCACTGCAGCCACCGCGACAGCAAAAGGGCCAGCAAAGAGAAGGAGGCCTCCAGTGCTGGCGGCCCCCGCCAGCTTTTTTGCTGGCCTCTGGTAGGGCTCCAGGCCCCGTCAGGGGCCGGCAAAGAGGGGGAAGCCTCCAGCGCTGGCGGCCCCCGCCGGCTCTTTCCCGGCCTCTGACAGGGCCTGGGGCCCCCTCAGGGGCCGGCAAAGAGGAGGAGGCCTGGCCCCTGGACGGTGGAAGCTCCACCCCCGGCATGCGGCCCGCCCCCGGAGGGTGGAAGCTCCACCTCCCAGCTTTGGCCCCCTCCAGTCGTCTGAGGGACAGCAACCCAGCCCCCGGCTCAAAAAGGTTGCCTACCCCTGGTCTAGGTCAAACTGAGTGGTCTTCACCTCTAGCAAAAGCCAAATGTTTTGTTTTGTTTTGTTTACTATTTAACTCTCATTACCTTTCATTTCTAATTTGATCAGTCCCTACAAGTCTTCAGAAGATGTCAGTTCAAATTTGGTTGGGTTCTGACTTTGCCTTCCTGCAGAGGAAATAAATGTTCTGAGACATGCTGATTAGGGATTCTGGGAGTTGTATTCCCCAAAAGTCACTTTCTCAATCTATGCTTTGGGCTTTGGGCACAAATGGTATTTTTACTTCGTTTCAGGTTCTACAGGAACTCTATTCCAAGGCTGGATCTATGAGCTACCTCCATTGTTTTATAAAGCAATACCAGATGGTGGTTCTTATACAATGGAAAGATATCTTGCTTTGCATTTGGTTTCATTCAATTTCTACTCTGTTAATCCACATTCTGTGAAGTATGTTTGAAAAATAGGGAATTGACAGGAAGTTGGGGTCTTCTACAAATCACTTTCTCATTACACTTCTCCATCACTGTCCACATAACAGCTAGATTAGATCAGCGTTCTTCTCCACATAGCCAATCGATTTGGTTTATTCCCCAATAGCCCTCTTCTAATTGTCATTACTTAGTTAAGTAATTAATTTAGACCAGTATTGGTCAAATTGTTCACAAACTAATCTGCTAAAGGCACAGAAGAGAAATCAGCTAAGGTAGTGGAACAGCATCTGTTGTTGCCAGTGAACAAAATTGCAAAGGCAATATTAGACCACATTCTCTAAGCTTCTTCAAAAACAGTCAGAGCTGCTGAATTCTTAGTGAAAGCAATCTCTTTTGACTGGGAAAGTGCTGCCACACATTCCCTGGGAAAAGAGAGATCAAAATGTCAGAGTGTGCCCTTCTATCAATTTGGCTTTCAGAAAAAGTTGTGTTTCTTCTTTTCATCTATTTAGGAGAAAATTGATTCAATTCTCAACATGTATATGCTGTCAGTAATGGGTTGGGTGAAATTTAATCCAAACAAGACAGAGGTGCTCTGGTCATTTGAAAGGCAGATCATGGAACAAGTATTCAACCTGTGCTGGATGGACTTACATTTCCAATGAAGGTGCAGTTTCAGATTTGTGATTCACCCCTGAGCCTAAATGCTCAGATTTCTGTGATGACCATGAGTGCAAGTGCTAGCTGTGCCCATTACTGAAGAGGTGTATTTGAAACACATCCTTTAAGTAAATCCAGATATAATTACTACCACAATAAGATTTTCCTGGACCTGTCTTTGAAGATCAGAAACCATCCTTTCCACATCCGTTGACCCTGAAAGCAAAGCTCTCTATTTTATTTCTTTTCTTATCATTTGATGGGCGTGCCCACTTGGGTTGGCTGGCTGGCTGGCTGGCTGGCTTTATAGCATAAATATCAGACCTAAATTGCCTATGAAGAATATCATAGTACAGTGGGCTCTCAATATCTGCAGGCTTGCCATCTACAGATTTAAACATCCATGGACAGCAAGCCCAGTTGCTTTCAATAGGTGCATGTACACATGACTGCATTAGTGGCTACATGTGTGTCACACCCATCATAAAGGACAATGGGACTCGAGTTTCCAAGGTTTTACTTATCTGCAGGGGGAGTCTGGAATGGATTTCCTGAAGATATAAAGGGTGGACTGTATATGAAGTTAATAAATAGCAAGATAGTGGTGAGGTGGTTGGTGCATCAGATTAATAGAACCATAGAGTTGGAGAAGACCCAACTTCTACCTTTTGTCATTCAGGAATAAACAACTAAAGCATTCTTAACTGAAGGCCATCCAACTGTTAGAAGAGCTCCAAAGAAGAAGAGTCCTCCACGATCCACTGTGTGAAGAATTGCTTCCTTTTATCTATCTCAGATCTTCTACCAACCAGCTTCAGTGGATCCAGTTTGTACATAATTACTTTCCCATCTGCAAAATCTCTTCTAATTGTGCTTGGGAAACTTGGCCACAGGACAGTAACTACTTCACCAGTAAGGGATTACATTTGTTGGAGCTTTTCTAAACAGAGGTGGGGCAGCCATCTGTTAGGAGTACTTTAGCTGTCATCTCTGCACTGGCAGGGGGGTTGTCAGCAACTTTGGTTCTCCGTGTGTTTTGGACTTCAATTCCCAGAAGCTCTAGCCAGCATAGCCACCTGTCAGGAATTCTGGGAGCTGAAGTCTAAAACATCTGTAAGACCAACATTTGGCAACCACTGGACTAAATGACAATTGGGTCCCTTCCAAGTATATACTTCTATGGTTCTCTTTGTCCATACCAATAATAATAATAATAATAATAATAATAATAATAATAATAATAATAATAATA
>NC_056522.1:236319457-236403220 GCF_019175285.1 Sceloporus undulatus
GGATTTATTTATATGCCTCCCAATCACTGAGAATCCGGGTGGCTTACTGAAATCTGCTGTTTATGCCAGTTCAACAGTAACAAAATCATGACCGACATTTGTGCTGACAAGAGAAGTTCTCATTGTGAAACAAGGATCTCAGATATTAGTTAACTCTCTTTATTTGCTGTCTTTGACAATGTTAAGAGGTTTTGGAGGAAGTCACCAAAAATTCCATGTCAGAAAATTTGAAGGGTTTTTTTTTTTGCAAGTATAGTACAAAAAAAGAAAGAAAACCAACCAAAAAGACAATAGAAAATGTTCCTATGATAGTATGCATATTCAGTAGGCAAAATTAGGAAACCTCACATACCACCCACACACTTATACACATTTCCTCTTACTCTTCTTTAGTCCCTAAGTTTAACTTGATAAGAGTTTAATTTATAGTAAAGCTTTAATCATGAACAGCTCAGGTACTTACAGAGATGATGAAGTCTTCAAAAGCAGTGGAACTCTGACTTTTTCAGATAAGATGATGTTTACATCACCCACAATCACATCGTTTGAGATAAATGGTAATGTATTTTTGTTGTTTCATAACAATATACAATGGGAAAATCAAAATAGCTGTAGACATTTTTCTAGAGTACATTTAAGATTACTTTCTTGATAAGTGTTTCAGTGGGTTTTCATTCTATAATATGCTACTGTCTTATTGAACTTTGCTACTCCAGGATTTTTTGTTTAAACTCACCTTGCACTGAATAAATGGGGGGGGGGTATTTGATCCCAGTGAGCATTCCAGTGTTGGGATTGTGTTAGAGTAAAATTAGGATTTAATGTATACTTCTTGTATTTTGTGACCCCAGTGAAAATTCCAATTCCACCCTACCCATACCCACTGACAAAAATATGTTGACCTGACAACCAGGGTGCATCACTTCACCTCCCCGATGCATCATGGTTCTCCAGAATTTAGCATGAACATTTTGAATTATTTGGGACAAAATAAAGGCCTGTGTCAAAAAGCCATTAGAATTGTTGAGGGTTTTTTGGTTGTTGTTCCAGTTGTAATTGTTGTTATTGTTTTAACAACCTTGTGCATAACAAGTGGTTTAAATTTGGGGAAATGTTTGGGTGGCAATAATACAGAATGTGCAGACTGTAGGTTCTTTGTGGATTCTGCAGTAGAACATAACTGGGGGATCAAAATCCCCCAGCATGGCACTTGCAGGCTACATTTTTGCTATGAGAAATGTAGCAGACTATCTAGAGCTCATCTATATTTGCTAGAATACTTTGGGTCATCCATGGAGTAATCTGGCCCTGAATTACCCCCACCCCCCTCTCCTTACTTGCTGTGGGTTTTCAGTGAACAGACAACTTTTTAATGTGGTCAAAATAAGGGCCGGGCATTGTGTAAACAGCCCAGAGCCAATTCAGGGTTTTTAGGCCTGTGTAATGTAAACTGCACACAGCAAGCCTAAGTGGAATTCAGGGTTTATAAGGAATGTAAATAAACTATAAACGCTGTAACTCAGATTAATTGTGAAAAATATTTTATACACTACCCTTTCCAGAATTTACATGGGACTGCTCTGTGTCCAGGCACCCTGCATTAGTTACACTTTACCTTATTTAGCACCAGTGTAGGGGTGTTAGAGTGAAAACTGGAAAGCACTCCTGTATTTGTAACAGTTGTGTAGAAGAGGGAATTTCAGCAGGTGTTGCTTGTTACCTGGTTGCATGACTATACATCACAGGAGAAAAAAAGACCAGTTAAATGTGGTAACATACCATCTTTTTTGTTTGTTTGTTACAAAAGGTGTGTGCATTTTGTACACAGTTATTGCCACCTACCCATAGATGTTTTAGGTCTGTTCATTTTGCATTTCAAAAGATATTTCACAGCAGAGAAAGCCTTGTGTGTCACAGAAATAAGCTATTAATTACAATGAGCGAAATCCAGTATTACATGAGCAGAAGTCAGTGTGTACAAGAGTCTCCCTCTTCTCGTCTCCCACACACACATACACAACTTTGCTATTTGCTCTAGAAGATTTCCCATCCCCAGTGCTCCAGAGCAAATTTGTTGGATATTCATGGGATTGCAGTGTGAGGTCAAACTGAATCTACTAGCAGTATTCATGATGCTAGTAAAATTACACCAGAGGAACAACAGAACTGTTGCATTTGTGTAGCAAATGGAAAGAAGAAGACCCAGCACTGAGCTCACATCACTCTTGTACTTTTCTTGGGAGGAAATATATTCCCAGAATGAGTTGATTTGTCAGTCAATGTTAATATGTTGATCCAGTCTTATAAATTGCTCAGCTTGTGTTCATATTTGTTTCCCATATTGAATTAAATGGGACATGAAAAGTAAAACTATGATCCTATGTTAGAGTATAGTACATGAGAATGCACTAAAAAGTTGCTTTGCTAGTAAATACCAGAACACTGCCTTAAAGACTATTAAATTAAAGTAAGCATAAAACCTTGTGGACTACAGACCATATCATCAGGTGCCATATCATCAAGCTTATTCCAATATTAACATGTTCATCCTTAAGATGCCACATTAATTTTTATTGTTTTCATTGCATGAAGCTAACATAGTTACCTCTTTGGAATGTAAAATAATAAAGATGTGAAACAGACCCAACAGAGATCACAGAAATTCTTTGGAACAACACCTTGCTTGACCTAGTGCTAGACCTTACAGTACTTCCAAGTAAACATGCAGAGGACAGACCCACTCAGGTGCTTTTTTAAAAAAAATTTTTTTAAATATTAATACATAGTATTTCTATATATAAGAACAACATATAAGGGATATCTAGAACAAGACAAAAATAAATGGAATAAGGGAAAACACACATGACTTCCTAACCCCTTACAAACTGTTATAAATAATAGGTAACTTGTATCTACTGCAGTGGCTAATTCATTCTATTTCTATGTATTATATGAAAACTAATCCATTACAACAGTTAAAGAATAATTAAACAAGTGCTGGAACGAAAGTGAAGGTTAACAAATATTAAAGCAGTAGTATGTCACTTTCTACTTGCTTAAGAACTCACTGTTAACTAATATGGAATTCAGGATAAGCCAGGTTAATCAGAAGCCAGTGATATCTTTAGAATTAGTTGTGTGTAGGTTTAATAAATAATATTACACATCGGCTACTTATCTGCAGTTTGTAGTAATGGAATTGTATTACTTTGTGTTTTTTCATTCCTTCTCCAAACTTTAGAGCCAAAACGCCACAAAAAAACTTCCAGCTGCTGTATTTGGACTGTGCTTATAATGTACCTGACTGTGCTCACCACAGGCCTTGGACTGTTGACCTATGAAGGTAATTCATCTTAAATGCTGTTGACCCTTTTGAATCTAAAGGCAAAGATGTTTTAACATTTTAAATATCATATTTGTTAATCTGGCAAAGGAAAGATACTAGAGAAGGGCACAACCCACCACAAGGATGAGAAATTGCATGTAGAGGAAAAGCAATTATGCTAAAAAAAATGGAAAAGGTATCTTCTAGAGAATGCTAACTGATAAATCTTGCTGTCAAGATCAGCTTCTTAATTGAATCCTGTATTTAAAAATCATGAACAAATGTTTCTGTTGGTTTTTTAAAAGCAGTTTTAACAAATCTTACTCTAAACAGACCTCCACAACCTGGTGGTCTCTAGATGTGTCAGACTGCATATCTCCCATCTTCTTCAGCCATGGTAATGAGAAACTGTCCTAAAGCCTCAGAAAGGAGTACCATATAAAAATAGGAAAAATATGTCTGAAAGATGCCCACAGCACCAAAACACCAAAAGATTTGGAAATATTTCTAAAAAGAAAAGCAGAAGATGTTCCATTCACCCAGGACAGCCTCCCAGAATGGTAATAAATAACCAGCAGACCTTTTGTCTCCCAAACTGTTTCCCAGATACTCTCACATCCAGCCGCATGCTAGACAAATTTATCTTCTTAAGGATCCTGATGACAGCATGGGAAGACCTTTAAAATACTTTTCATCCTGCAGGATGTTAATAGTGACTTTAAACACACACACACACACACACACACACACACACCTTATTAAATATAAATTGCTGAAATAATTAGAAATATTCTGGGACATCAAACACTGTATAAGTTTGTTTTACACAAATAATGTCAGAGACTGGTCTTCATTTGGTAAACTGCACCTATTTTTTGGGATACCCTGGGATATAGAACTGGAATAGGTCCCCTTTCTGGACTGCCACTGCTATTCCCACAATCCCCAAGCCAGCATGCATTTTTTTTTTTTTAGAATAAGTAAATTCCCAAGTGCCAGTTATAGTAGCACAAACATTATTTTCTTTTTCTTTTCTTTGGTTATATTTTTGAAGAGAATGATGGAGGAGAGAATGGAAAGTATAGGGAGAAAAGAGCAAAATGGAAACCTATCATAAGAAAACAGGCCCAGAAAAGGGGATGGGGAAGATGGATATATGTGGCAAAACAGGAGTAGTGGGCCCCATCCTGCAGATTGAGGTTAAAGGTGAGTCATGGGAGATAAAACCTGGCAGGGGACAGAGAGTTGTAAAACACCAAAACACCACTTTCATGAGCATCATTTGACTTCTTAGCATGTAATGGCTCACAGCTGAGAGCTGGAATGTCTGGTGCATTTAAGGGTAGAGAAGCTGCTGCACTAGGACTGGTGACATGATGCTAGCAGTGCTAGTGCTTGAAATCACTCTGTTATGTGGGTATGGCTAGCAAAATGGTTGTCTCCTTTACATATGTATATAATGCACTGGCAGCCCTGGGCTGTGTGAGGTAACCAACAGACCTGTCTTTGCAATGCTAGCTGTTTACTATTGTAGGTAGTTAGAAAAGGCTATAGACCAGAGTATGAAGTTACTTGTCATTTGAAAGTGTTGTCAGCGGAAAAGTGATAAATGGTGGTGGACTTGTGAACTGGCCAAAAAATGGGGGACAAATGCCCAAGGACCACAATAAATGCTATTTATGTTTCAATTCCCCACTCAGCCATCAAACCCACTGGGTGACTTTGGACAAGTCACATGTTCTCAGCCTCAGGGGAAGGCGATGGCAAACTTCCTCTGAACAAATATTGCCAAGAAAACCCCATGATAGGGTCACCTTAGGGTTGCCATAATTTTGAAATGACTAGAAGGCCCACAACAACAAATGTATTAGTCAAACACAACAATCTGCTTTCCTTTCAGTGAGCTGAAGGGAGACCCAACAGCTCTTATTGTCTCCATCCTATCCATACAGCACCCCTCTGAAGCAGGTTAGACTAAGAGAGAGTGACTAGCGTACGGTCATGCAATGAGTATTATGGCTCAGTGGGTACTGGAATCTAGATCCCTTAAAGTCCGAGTCCAGCAGTCTAACCCCTATACCAACCTGGCTATCTTTGTATTCTACCTTGTCCTGTTATTCTATAGAAGTAGTAATTTAATCAGAGAATACATGTCCCAGCCACAGCTTAGCTTTCTATACAATGCCCCACCAAAGAAAATAATGGCATGCCCAATAGTTAATGGAGGATAGGGACAAACATGCTACTAGTCCACCACTTGCACTGAAAAGGTCAGGGTCAATGTGTGCTCCATTACATATATCCATCAAAAGCTAAATAAAAGATAATCTAACAATGGCAGTAGAAAAATGCAAAATGTTAAGTTGGGCAATTAAAATACTTTGCTTAGGATCAATGAACATGACACCAGAGACCTTTGGAAATCTTCATCAGGCATAATACAATAAAATAGGCAATGCCAGAAGAAACAGAAGTGCCCCAAACCTGACCCTCAACTTGCAATCATGGAGTTTGCATTTTAGATTTGAGATTACTTAGTGAATGGATTAGCCATTGTTGAGTGTTATCAGATTACATTAAGCATTCTAGGTTAGAGAGGTAATGCCTGACCCCTTTCTGAAAACACAGAAGCAGGCTGTAAGCCAGATCTATCTTTTGCCTTGGGCAAAACACAAGAGATTCCTAGGTAGGACTATAGCAAAAGTGTAGTGGAACATTTATCCTTACTAAAGCTATGAGTAATTTTGAAAGCTTGAAACTTGAACCTACTTATTAGAATGAGTGGAACGTTCAAAATACAAAGTCGCCCTTCAAACAGTAGAAAAGCATCTTCCTCTAGTGGTAGATTCTGTCCTAAACAGCTAAATAAGATGTTCTGTATCTCTCAGTACCATTCACTTTATAGGTACTAGCCAATAGATTCCTGCTGCAATAGTTGAACAAAAGATTGTACATGCAAGTAATATTAAGATGTGCTGTTTGATTAGGGGTGAGGCTGAGATGAACAGTTTCAATAAATAGATAACAACCCATTTTATAGAACATGTTTATTGCTTTGAAATTATTACTTTTTATGAATTAAATGTTTCTTCACGTTTTCTTATGTTACCACAAGTCTATAGTTTGTTGTTATCTGCCCTCAAGTTGATTTGGACTCATGGCGACCCTGTGGATGGGACACCTCCAAGAACCCCTACTAACTTCTCTACTTAGTTCCTGCAAGTTTATGCCTGTGTCCCCCCCGATTGAGTCCATTCATCTGGCATGCAGTCTTCCTTCCTTTCTTCTACCCTCTACCTTCCTTTCCTAGCATCATTGTCTTTACTAGTGGTCCATGCCTTCTCATTATATGGCCAAAGTATGTCAGCCTCAATTTAATTATCTTGGTTTCTAAGACCTGTTACACATGGGCACCCTAGGATGGACTCAGTTCGTGCTAGGGTTAGAAAGGGGCATCTCTTCCAGATGCCCCTAACCCTACCACGGACTGAGTCCGTAACAAATGGTGGCGGCCGTTCCACACAACCACTGCCATCTTGATGTAGCAGACACTCTGAGTCCGCACGTTGCGCCCCGGAAGTGACACTGCGAGTGCGTGACTAGCGCCTCGTGGTGTCTCTTCTGGGGCCCAGGAAGGAGCGCGATTTTCGCACTCTTTCTCTGCAGCATCCGGGAACCGCGCCGTTTAGCTGCTGCGGTTCCTGGATGCTGCAACTGGCGGCGGCGGCAGACCGCCACTTCTCAGCAGTCTGTAACGGGCCTAAAGTCTCTGGCTTGATTTGCTCCAAGAGCCATCTGTTTGTCATTTTGGCTGTCCATGGTATCCTAAGCACTCTTCTCCAGCACCACATCTCAAATGAGTTGATTTTCCTTCTGTCTGCTTCCTTTACTGTCCAGCTCTTGGATCCGTACATGATGATGGGGAATACAATGGCTTGGATGATTCTAACTTTTGTGCTCACTTGTATATCTTCAAGATCTTTTCTAGTTCCTTCACAGCTGCCCTTACCATTCCTAATCTTCTTTCTTTCTTTCTTTCTTTCTTTTTTATTTATTTATTTAGTTAGTTATTGTATTTATACCCTGCTCTTCAGCCCTAAAGGCTCTCAGAGCAGCTTACAAGTGGTTAATTAGAAGGTTCCCTGCCCTCAGGCTTACAATCTAAAAATGCATGACACAAAAGGAGAAGGGAATGGCAGTGGGGAGGGGATCAGGTCCAGCAATTCTTCTCTCCATTTGTGGCCTGGACCAAGGCAGATGGACTGGAGGGAGGGCTCTGCTTCTTAATCTAGTTCAGGCCCAATGGAACTGGGCCTGCATCTCACCCTCCGAGGCCGTATGGCATCAGATAGACTGGAGAGAGGGCTCTACTCTTTATTTCGTGACTGTAGTCACCATTCCGGTCTATATTTGATCATAGCTACAGGAATTCTTTAACTATTTCCATTCCTTCAATAGCTACATTGAATTTATCTATCTCTTCTGTGGTCATAATTTTTGTTTTCTTTATGTTCAGCATTAATCCTTCCTTTGCACTTTCCTCTTTAACCGTCCTTAGTAACCTTTCCAAGTCTGCGATGTCTTCCGCCATTATGATGGTATCATTTGAGTACCTTAGGTTGTTGATATTCTTTCCTCCTATCTTCCTTCTTCCTCCTGTTTCTCGCTCTGCTTTTGTTATGATATTTTTGGCATATTACTTGAACAAGTAGTGTGGCAGAATGCAGTCTTGCCTGATCCCATTGCCTATTGAGAATCACTCTGCTTCTACAGATTCAATTCTGACAGTGGCCTCTTGTCCTTGGTACAGATTTCTCATCAGGACAATTAAATATGGTGGCACTACTTCCATGTCTTTAAGTGCATTCCATAGCTTTTCATGATCTATAGAGTCAAATGCTTTGCTGTAGTCAATAAAACAAATACTTCCCCTCCCCCCCTTTGGAATTTTTTGGTGTGCTCCATTAGCCATCATATGTTTGCCATGTGGTCCCTGGGGAAATACAGAATAAGTTAGAAAGTTAGTACACTTGGACATTTGGGTGATGAGCAATATGATACTTTATTGATTCTGTGACCACTCTTCTGTTTTTAGTCTATAAGCTTCGCAAGGATTTGGATAACATGAAAGAAGGCCCACCTTTAAAAGGAAAACTAAAGAGTCATTTTGCCAATGACACTGTGCAGAAGGAGAACATTTTTGGAACAAACTCACAGAGAAGGGAAGAAAATTGGATCAGAAGTTTAAAGGAGGAAATCCAGATAATCAAGTTGAGCAACCAACATTTACATTGGAAAATGGCCAATGTTACAGGTACGTCCTTGCTTTTTCTCCTCACCATCACATTGTACATACTAAATAGTCTGGAAAAAAGAAAAGGGGAAAAACATAGTTATCATTATTCAAATGGTAGCTGTGCAGAACAATGAGCATTTTCATTTTATTGTCACATGGGCCCGTTACAAATGGGCAGGAAAGTACGCACGGAGCGCGTACTAGGGTTAGAAAGGGGTGGTGCTTCTGCATCCCCTAACCCTAGTGCGCGCTCCACGCGCACAAAATGGCGGCGGCCATTCCACACCGCCACCGCAATGAGGACGTCACGACCATGCCGCCTCTATACAGGGCGGAGCGGACGTGACGTCCTAGCTCCACGCCAGGGCGCTTAGTGTGCCCTTAGCGCGGAGCAGGAAGGAGCTCCGTTTTGGAGCTCCTTCCTGGTTTGGTCCACTGGGCACAGCCTTCACATGGCTGTGCCCACGCGACCAAAGGCGAGAAAGGGGCCAAGCGGCCCCGTTCTCCCTCCTCCCCACCGCTGCGGGGTGTCCCCTTGGGGCTTGAAGCCCCAAGGACCCCCTTCCCAGGCTGTGGGGAGGGGCTTTGCCGCTCCCCCGCCGCCTGAAAAAGCGGCGGATCGGGGGGCATCAGCGGCCTGCCCTCTGGACACTGAGGCCCTGATACAGCGGGGAAAGGGGCAGGTGCAGCCCGCCCCAAACGGGCGGTCTGTAACCCGCCATACTTTTATTTTTTCCTTTGCAAGAAATCATAAGGAAAAATTTTGCCCTAGAAAAGGCTAACTGCTACTCCATTGATCAGGATCAAAACAAGATTCCTTTCATTGTGAAGCAAATGTACAATATGAATATGCTGAACTCCTAATCTATTGTGTTTGGGGGTGGGGATTCAAAATGAATTCAAAATGACATTGACAGATTTGAGAACTGGACCAGAAAACTAACAAAATGAATTTCAACAAGGATAATTTAAAAAATTCATCTAGGCAGGAAAAATTATATCTCTCGCTTTAATAGACAAGCATTTATGTTGTATCATTTCTTTCCATACTTTCCCCTTCATAGTATTCCATGAGTGTTGGTTAGCTTACCAGATTCTTGCTTCACAATCACCCTACTGTAGACAAAAATGTATTCCACTTGTGCTTTTTCAAAACCATTTTGTTGAAGGGTTACTGCTGGGCATATATATGTATGTATGTATGTATGTATGTATGTATGTATGTATATAATATTCTGATGCATGTGTATTTGAATCTTGTGAGGTTTTTTCTTCTTGGAGAAGAAATTAATCTCGTTTCTCATAAGAGAAAGGCATTTACTTAATTGTGCACTTGTATTACAATTGATAGCTGTCTCTAAAATGTTTGACCATTTCCAGTAAATATCCATATGTATTTTAGACCAGCTTGAAAGCAATAACATTCGAGGACTTCCAGGACTTCCAGGTGGGTTTATAAAAGCTCTGCTGATCACTTTAATTTATTTACTTATTTCATTCACTTAAATTCTTTTTCCTCCCAACAATGGGACTCAAGGTGGCTTATGACATAATTTAAAAACAATATGTATTTAAAACTGTATATTTTTTTTAATTTAGTTATTTAAAAAAGCAGTTAAACAATTTATGAAGTTAACACATTCATGTTCATTAATAGACTATATACAGTACACACTATAGAATCATAGAATCATAGAGTTGGAAGAGACCCCAAGGGCCATCCAGTCCAACCCCCTGTCATGCAGGAAATCACAAGCAAAGCATCCCCAACAGATGGGTATCCAGCCTCTGCTTAAAGAAGGAGACTCCATCACACTTCGAGGGAGTTTGTTCCACTGTAGAACAGACCTTATTCTCTTTTCCTGGAGCTTGCATCCATTATTCCAGGTCCTAGTCACTGGAGCAGCAGAAAACAAGCTTGCTCCCTCCTCAATATTTAAACAGGGCTATCATGTCACCTCTTAACCTTCTCTTCTTCAGGCTAAACATCCCCAGCTCCCTAAGTCATTCTTCATAGGACATGGTTTCCAGACCCTTCACCATTTTAGTTGTCCTTGTTTGGACACGCTCCAGTTTCTCAATGTCCTTTTTGAATTGTGGTGCCCAGAACTGGACACAATATTCCAGGTGGGGCCTGACCAAAGCAGAATACAGTGGCACTATTACTTCCCTTGATCTAGACACTATACTTTTATGGATGCAGCCTAAAATTGCATTGGCCTTTTTAGCTGCCATATCTCACTGTTGACTCATGTTCAACATGTGGTCTACTTGGACTCCTAGATCCCTTTCACATGTAGTCTCATTCAGCCAGGTGTCCCCCATCCTATATCTGTGCATTTCATTTTCCCCCCCTAAGTGCAGTACCTTACATTTCTCCCTGTTGAGGTTTATTTTGTTAGCTTTGGCCCAGCATCTCAGTCAGTTTCTAAAAGCCTGATGGCATAAGAATATCTTAACCTGACAGCAGAAGGAGACCAAGGATGGGGCCATCCTAGGGTAGGAGTTCCAAAGTCTGGGAGCAGCCACAGAGAAGGCCTTCTCATATGTTCCCACCAAATGAACCTGAGAAGGTGGTAGTACAGAGAGAAGGGCCTCTCCAGAAGATCTTAGTGCTCTAATGGGCTCATAAAGGGAGATACAGTCCTTCAAAAGCCAGGATCCAAGCTGGGATCCAAGCCTTACAGGTTTTTTTAAAAAAAACCCAGCACTTTGAATTATGCCCAGAAATGGGCTGGCAACCAATGGAGTTGTTGCAACAAAGAGTTGGGGGGCTCCCTGTAGCCTGGTCCAATTAACAATCTAGTTGGGGCCAACTAAAGTTTCTGGGCAGTTTTCAAAAATAGAGCACACTTAAGTAGTCTAAATGGGATATACCCAGGGCATATATTAATCAAACAGATCTTGGAAAGATTCCTTTTTTTTTTTTTTTTGGTATGGTAGCACCCAGAATCCCCTAGCAAGGATGGCCAGTTCTTGTCCAAAACTATAATTTTCTCCAGCTCTAAGCGACACCATTCACCCAATTCCTGTAAATCACCTTGGTCAACACTGGATCATACAAAATGATGTAAAACCAACTCATCCATAGAAAAGTTTAAGATGGTTTACTGCACCCTGGCATGAGGAGTGGTCAGCTAACTCTCTGTTGCTACTGCTCCCCTACAGATCAAAATATTATCATACATGCTCTTTCATCTCAAACTCAAATACAGGGCAAATGATCGTGTAATTGGCATTTAAATTCTCTATGCTGCCTTTGATCACTATTTGTGTGTGTGTGTAAAATGTTATGTATTTGTTCTAAAACCATTTAAAAACCAAATTAATAAATAATGTTGGCTTGTTTTCTAAAATATTTTAATTCTTTCATTCCTGTCATCTGTATTGCTCTAAAATTAAAAGTTTTATTCCTATGTAGGTTCCAAAGGAGAAAGAGGAATTCCAGGAATGAAAGGAGATCAGGGCAATAAAGGTAAATATTCATGTATTTTTATTCTGAATTTGGAGCACAATGGCCCAGTTCAGATGTCATAGTGTCAATCCAGTAAACCTTAAATTTAGTAAGATGGGTACCTGTATACTTCCATACCCCACCCCTGGACTATGTATCCAATTAATTAAACTAATTTCAGATGACATTCAGATCAAGAAGCTTTAGCCACTTTTCATACCAGAATAAGATACATGAGTTTCATTCACACTACGGAATTATAGTGCTATCATTCCAGTTTATCTCCAAGGAGTGGAATCCTGGGATTGGCAGTCTAGGCAGTCTAGGGAGGGGCCTATAGATTATTCAGCCATAGAGGTCCTCTAGAGCCTCCCAAACTTCAACCAAAGGATTCCATAGGATGGAACCATGACAGTTAAAGGGGAATAATAGTGCTATATTTCAGTAATGAGAATGGGACCAGGAATGGTCACACTGCTCATTCCTGATCCAAAAAAAAATGGTTAAATGGTTAATATTTTGGCCAGAAAACTGACTGTCCATTGATGAAGATGAAGAAATACACTGGAGCAGAAACTCAGCTGATGAAAACTGATATCTACCAAGCTAGCTGAACAATAATGACATCAAGACTATGGCATAGATAGATAGGTTGCATATGAAGCCTACTAAACTATGCCACTATTATGTGTTTTCATTAAATTAGAAAAGTCAAAGATGATATATCATTTGCAGTATGTACATCTTAACACAACTGTAACTAACTGCTGTGATTTGTACATTTTTTCAGGAGACAGGGGTGAAAAAGGAGACACTGGTTTAAGAGGAAACAAAGGAGAACCAGGGTCTTCTGGTAAGCAAATAATCTGATGTCCCAAAATTTTCTGTTGAGTACTAGATGTAATCCTTCTGAACAGCTAATTTAAAAGCAATTATGTTCCTTTCTTTTATTTCAGGTATTGGATTGCCTGGACCAAAAGGAGAACCGGGTAAAACATAATAATAATCTTCTCATATAATAATAGCTTTAAACACTGATAAATCCTCTTCAGTTCCACTTAGATTCAGCACTGGAAGGTCATATAATGTTTGCACTAGATTGATAGCAGAATATTTTACAAGGTTTTAAATACGTCATTTTGTATCCATGTGATAGATGCATCCACTTGCTAAGCCTTGTGTGTAAGATTTTCCATTCCATAAATAAATAAATCCTCTTAATGTTCAAGAGACTACAGCCTAAATCAAATTGCTAGCCCCAACTAGAGTAGATCCACTGAAGCAATAGGATTTGTACAAGTGTTGACTTAATATTCAGCAATTGATTCAGTGGGTCTACTCTAATTGGGATAAACCATTGACTTTAGCCCTTGACAAAATGGTTCTCTAGCGTGCGAAGAAACCATCAACTTACTCTAAATAAAGATTTTAAATTCCAGCTGATTAGTTTCAATAGGACAGCTCAGTGAAAACACCATATCTTCCAACTGAACCAGACTTAGAACTTGCTTTAAACTCTATACATCTGAGTTTAATTCCAGCTGAAAAACCTGAGGTGATGCGAAGTCTCTCAACTCTCACTATGTTACATGATGCGGGTAATTCAGAACTGTTTAAGAGGAAACAGCCAGAACTGTTGTCTAGAGTAAGCCTTAGTGAGTTTAGTAGAACTTAATCCTATGACAATATGTTTATGACTGGCAGTCTAAATGTCTTCATTTGTCTTTTAGGAATTCCAGGGGCAAGAGGATCTCCAGGAATCCAAGGAGAGAAGGGTGAAGCAGGTAATCAAAGATGGCCTGTAGTAACAAATGTGATGCCAAAAAGCAAGTGAAATTCTACCTAGTTTGCCAGTCATCTTTATTATTCATAGTGTCTCTTTGATTTGATTTCAGGGATCATGGGACCCAAAGGATCAAAAGGTGAGCAAGGAGTGCAGGTAATGCTTGCTAAAGATTAGCAGTGGGAATCATGCAGCCCTCTAGTTGCTGTTGGACTGCAGCTCCCAGCATTCATAGCACCATTAGCAATGCTAGCTACAACTAGATGCACTTCAACCACATACAAGGCCAATATGATTCTCACCACTGCTTTATGACAAGGGAGAAGACATGATTATGGGATTTCTAGTCTCAGGTGCCAAATTAGTTGGCTTGAGTACCATAGGGATGGGCACCATTTGCTATGCCAGTGGACTACCCTGCAGGCCACCAATGCCATTTCTGCACCCTTTGGAGTGCTTTCAACATTCTTCAGAGCTTCCACTGCAGTTTTCCAAAAGAAAAAGTATGAGACATGTCTATGGAAGCCTTGAGAAAGTGCAATTCATAGCTTCCAACCCTACTGCCCAAAAGGTACAGAGACCCTCCATTTTTTTTGTTTTACACCTCCCCAACCAACTTTTTTGAATCTAGAAGTAGAGCCTGGGGCAACCTGGGAGGGACAGAAATGGGGAGGTGGTGCCCTCTCAGACCATCTTCAGCTGTCCATCCCTGATGTAAAGGAAAGAAGATGCATGTGGTTCAAACGATAGAGAAGACACTGCAAATGTGAAAACTCAGAACTTTTTTCCAACATGTTAATGTTATTTAACCACAGTTGTGACTAAACCTATCGATGTGTAATAGAGATGTCAAAGGATTAGATTATCTCACAATAACTTCAACAGTTGGGTGACAGTCTCCATTGAGACTTAACAAGTGGAAGAGATTTGGGTTTTAATTAATTCATTGCAGGCATGCCCATTTTCCCTGTTTGCACCCTGGATAAAAGCATAAGAAATGTCCTGTTGGATCAGATCAAAGACCCCTCACTGTGATGAGGAATATTTATTCCTCCAGATACTCTAGCCCACAATTGGTTTGGGCTAATAGGAATATACCAAAGAAGCAGAACAGATGATGCTTCTCCATACTTGATTGATGGTATAGAGCCAGGAGTCAACCAGACAGTCTATGTTTCTGACAACAGTATATCCTGTAACATTAGTAAATATCGTGTAAGCTAAATGCCCAGAATCATCTTCATTTCTGAAGGCACCAGTAAAAGGAGAACTGCTGAGGAAGATAGAGTAAAAGGGGTTCACTTCTGGTGCTCAGTCATCTAAAGTGGCCCTGGGGAAAAATAGGCCCGGTACAAATGGGCACTTTGCTGCATCCTCACCATGAACTAGGGCTAGATGAGGCTAGGCATTTACATGCCAATAGCCCTAGTCCGTGAGGATGCCACCGTCATGGCTTGCTGCCATCCACATGGGTGAAGGCAAGATGGTGTGAGCATAGTGCAACTCTCAAATGGAGCTGGCAAGAAGTGATGTGATTGGGGTGTGCGAGTGTGTCATTTTAGGAAGCTACTTTTGGCAGCTTCTTTTTGCTCCTGGGAGGGAGCACATCTTTGCTGTGCTGTTGGGTTGCTCCAGCAATGACGTAGAGCAAAGAGGGGCAGCATAGAGCTGGCTGTCTGTTGAGCCCCATAATCTCTTTCTTCCTTTGTATGTTATGCTTGTTCCAATCCAGGTTTAACTGGACCTGAGGGCGAAAGAGGAGCTAAAGGGGCTCTTGGACCTGCTGGGCCAAAAGGTGAATCAGGATTAAAAGGAGATATGGGAGAGAAGGGACTTCAAGGTAAGACTGTTTGGCTAGAAGATTGTCTCTACCATTTTATCTTTTCAGAGTATAATGGTAAATTTTGGACTACAGCTCTCAGAATTCCCAGCTAACAGGGCCACCAGAATTCTGGTTATTGAGCAGTCTAAAAGTGGAATGGATGTACAGTGGTCCTTTCCCTTACGCGGGGGATCCATTCCGGACCCTCCGCAGAAGGGAAATTCCCTGTACGCTCGAGCCCCATTAAATATAATGGGGCTCATGCCCACAGTGGTCTGTGGCGGCGAGTGTGCCACAGTCACCACAGACACACACACCATTGTTTTTTCTGGCGCACAGTGCTGCTTCTTCCAGCACAGTTTCCAGTATATGCTGGAAGCCACATAAAGCATGCCCACGTATGATGTGAGCGCACTGTACTTGACTATGAACTTTATCACACTACCTCCAGTGCCACCACTTTTGAATTTGAGCCAAATTCAGAAGTTACACTGGTTTTATCACACAGACTTTCCCCTCAAAATGGCTTCCTGTTGCTTCCAGTGTTGAATTCAGGCCCCATAAGCTGCTTTGGCAGCCATTTTTTCAAAACCAGAAGCTTCAGAATTCGAAAAAATCGCCACTGAAGAGACTTACAGGGCTCGAATTCAACACTAGCAACAACAGGAAGTCATTTTGAGGGAAAGTGCATGTGATAAAATCAGTGTAACTTCTGAATTTGGCTCAAATTCGGAAGTGGTAAGCTGGCACTGGAGGCAGAGCGATAAAGTTCATAGTCAAGTACAGTGCACCCGCATCATACGCGGGCATGCTTTATGTGGCTTCCAGCATATGCTGGAAACTGTGCTGGAAGAAGCAGCACTGTGCACCAGAAAAAACAATGGTGTGTATGCCTGTGGTGACTGTGGCACGCGTATCGCTTGCTGCCACACACCAGGTAAGAAGAGGTAAGTCAGGCACCAGAGGTGATGTGCTAACATCCTATAAGTCGATCTCAGTCCTATAAGTTTTAAGGGGAGGTTTTGGGGCCCAAATTATGGATTTTGACATGACCCGTGGATAAGTCAAGGTTAAAACATAGTGACACATAACAAAGGAGCTAAAGAATGAAACTAAGGAAAATGATGCCAAAGAACTTACAAAATTGGCATAAATGTTTATGCTCACACTAAAGGCTTGATGGATGAGAGAATAGAAGGAGGTAAGTGCTTCCAAGACAGATTGCACTCTTGGTTTTTACCTGTGGATGGTTCCTTTCTTTTATAAGAGTTAAAAGTATAGTACTTATATTGACCA
Source organism: Sceloporus undulatus (assembly GCF_019175285.1). Taxonomy (NCBI): domain Eukaryota; kingdom Metazoa; phylum Chordata; class Lepidosauria; order Squamata; family Phrynosomatidae; genus Sceloporus; species Sceloporus undulatus. The sequence goes on from NC_056522.1 coordinate 236,336,434, forward strand.
ATGGATAAGTTGACTTAGATTTTATATTGTTTTATTTGTGGATTTTGTGCCTTGGCTTTTTTTTTATATTGTTTTTATATTTACTGTTTTATATTGTGACGGCTTTTAGCTTTTAACAATAAGTTTCTATACTATACATGAGTATATACCGTAATTCTAGACATATCTTTTCAAAAGTCAATCATTTTCAAAACCCATTTTCAGGCAAAGATGTATAGCAGAATTGGGAAGCCATAGTAGATCCTGAGGTCAATTTACACATTTGCATGAATTGCCAAACATGCCAAAAAAGACAAAAGCTAGAAGTGGCCAGATCTTCACTTGTTTTGAAAAACAGCTTTAAAAACATTAAACAATATGGGAGGGACTGCATCCCATTTAAAAGGTGAATTAGTGCTCTGTAGATTTCCAGCAAATGTAGTTTTTCCTTCTTCTTCAGTTTAGGGAGCCTATGGCTCCCAAAACAATCATGGTACAGATGTATCCAAACCTGGTGCTGCGTTTTGTACTTAATGCATTGGATTACAGCTTTGTTTCAACTGTTAGTTGTTGAATCAGTGTCTTCTCTGGCCTACTCCTCCTCCTCTTTCTTCTTCTGGAGGAAAGATTTTCTTCTTTTTACATCTTCAAAGCTTACAAATCAATTTTGAAAAAGACAGATGTAGCCTGAGAGTTCTTCCTTTCTGCTTTCTCCATGACCGCTGCAGAGGCACAGACACCCTTGCTTTTGCAAAGGGGAGGCGAGTAGGCAGAAGCAAGAATTGGTATTGCTTCAGCTTCATTTTTTGCTCTAAGATGGAGAAGAACATGCTTTGGTTCATACCTCCAATAGGGAGGTGAAACACATTGTAGAGTTACATACTTTTTCAAAGAAAGACAGAGGAAAAAAAGAACAGGCATTTTTTTTCTGTACCTTTAAGGGAGAAGAAAACTTCCTATACTTTCCTCTATAGTTTGTCTTCCAAATGCCTCATACTGACAGCTTGTTGCAAAGTGAGCCTTGTTGCTGCTTATTCCAGTTGTCCTGTCCATTTTACACCCAGTTACAGTGCCTGAGGAAGCTTTGTCAGAAGAATAATGAGAGAACTCGATTGTGCAGGAGCACCTAGCCTTTCAGGAATAAAAAGTTGCTTCCTGCAAAGGCATGAGGGACTTGGATCAAATCAGATTTAATTGTATGTTAGTAAAAGGTAGAGCTGGACATTTTATATGGTTAGAAGGGGCACTGGTCACCAGGAAAATTTATCAGCAGTGTTCAGAATAGTGCCAGATAGCTGCAGTGGGTTTAGAAATAGAATATAACTCCCAAATAGGCACACCTAGGTGCCTAGTTTAACTAGGGACATAATTCTTGTGCAAACAAGCTGGGACAGCCAAAGGTAAAGACCCTTGACTGAACTAACATCTTCATATCATTTCCCTAACAGAAATAAGAAACTCCTTGCTCCCTTGTCAAAGAGTGATGACTTGTCACACACAAGGCAGTAGTTCTCCACTTACCATCCTGTAATGTCCCTTTCAGGAACATCTGGAGAGCATGGCCACAGATATATAAAACAGGGGAGATTCTTTGTTCTTTATCCTAGAGGAAGGATAATGGCAGTTCCTACCGAGGGAAAGTATGGGGGATTTAACACTGGACTTGATACTGTCTTTGTGGATTGTAGCAATTCAATTGGAATATTATCTGTTCATGGTGATTTTTTTCTTCCCAATTTCTCTTAATGCAGCTTCCACCTTTCTTTCTAGAATTTGGTATTCATCTTCATATGATTCTTCATTCCTTGTATCATTCATTTCTTCTTCTTTTTTATACTGTATAGCTCTTCTCTGTGTTGCAGCCAACGTCCTTTTATTTCTTCTTGATCTTTTCGTACGTTCCTTTTCTTATCATAGAGTTTCTGAGCTGTTGATTTGAACTTCCCTTTCAGTTCCCTTATCTTGTGGAAGAGATGGCTTGTTGTTGTTGTTGTTGTTGTTGTTGTTGTTGTTATTTTCTTTTATTCCTCTGCATTGATTATTATAGTAGTCCTCTTTATTCTTGTTCATTAGTTGCTGAATCATTGCCTTCATGGTTCTGATTTTGTTCCTGTCCCCCTCTTGTTTTGCTTCTATGTACTGATTCTACAGACTAACATGGCTATATCGAATTCCACCACTATGGAAAGCACAAATAAATAAATAAACTCTCTAAAACTCTAAACAAAGATTTCTAAATAAATCTCTCTTAAGTCACCCAAACCTGGTATGTACATAAAGTTTATTCAGCCTCGTGCAAAACCTAATTTCCCCTACAAATAAAGTAATACTGTCATATTTGGTGGGGACACCTCCCCAGTCCCTCCACCTTTCTTTGGGTAACAATGGCGGGGTACAGACTGCCAGAAAGAGGTGCCGGGGAGGCGCCTCTTTGCTCCACAGCAGCGCCACAGCAACCAAACTGTGCAACGCTGCTGTTCAGCAACAAAGGAGCATTAGAAAGTGGCTCCTTTTTGCGGCGCAGTTCCGTTGCTGCAAACCTACAAAGATGTCCTGATGGCGTCACAGCTGTGCAGCGCTGTTTGGACGCTGCGCAGCCGCGACGTACCTGTGCGCGCCATGTGGGTGGTGGTGCACAGCTGCGACGCCCTCATCACCTGCTAGGGTTGCGGGGCATGTGCACGTGCTGCCCCAAGGCAACCCTAGCACGTCATGGGCGTGCCGCAAAGGGCCTGTCTATATAGGGCCAATAGTAACTAGGAAATCTCTTTCTTTATACCTCAAAAGTGTTATTTTATTAATGAAACCTGAAGAGTCCTATATATATATGATGGAATTTTGGGTGTAAAAGGTTTTTAAACATGGTCCACACAGTGAGCAAGTATATTTTCAGTCCAGCAGGAGGAATGAGATTTTCAGCTCCAAAAATTTCTGCACTTAGATTTTATATTGGTATGTATAGGCTTTAAGCAGTATACAAAAATTAAAATGTATTATGAAGTTTTATGTAGATATTATGATATAATTATGTGCTGTCCACTGAACACTTGGAGCCATAGCTCTCTTTTTCCCTGTGCATTTCTTACACTGAACAAGAGATATGTCCCCTCTCCCACTATTTCGAGATGCTCTTTCTCCATTTTGATCCTTGAGCTGCCACTGTCTTTGGTATTGGTAATCTAAATGGTAAGAGGGAAGCAGTTCAGTAGCAAGATTTGGTCCTGCCCAGATTTAGCATCAAAACACATCTTGAATCTCCTCCTACTACTCTTCATTGTAATTTTTAAGCATTTAAACACAAATTTAGTGCTGCACAAAAGATAAAAATGATTGAAAAAAGCTTACAAACTAAAACAAGTTCCAACATACTAAATAGGTTTCCGAGGGCCCCAAGGACAAGCTGGTGAAAAGGGAGCAATAGGACCAAGAGGACCAGTTGGAGATCCAGGACAGAAAGGAGAGCAGGGAGAACAAGGTCTCCAAGGTGAGTAAACACAATAAAACTGCTAACCTAAAGTGCCTGTAGCATGGCCAAACTTCAAATGGCCATACTTCCTGCATTATAGGTATGTCAGTGACACAAGCATATTCTAGAAATTGTACTTTGTAGTTCTGTGCTTTCAAGTTGTTTCTGAGTTATGGTGACCCTAACGTGAACCTTTCACATGATTTTCTTGGGAAGATTTGTTCGGGGGGGCGGAGGGCTGCTATTGCTTTGCCCCTGAGGTTGAGAGTATGTTACTTATCCAAGCTCATCCAATGGGTTTCATGGCCAAGCAGGGATTTGAACCCCGGTCTTTAGAACCGTGGTCCAATGCTCAAACTACTACACAACACTGGCTAATGGAAACTGTACTAGGATTATATCATTTATTTCTTTTTAGACAAGCGTTTCCTTTCTAGCAAATTCCAGCCACTATTTTATTCATTCACGTTTGTGGGTTTTTAAAATATGTGCTTAAAATTTAAAATGTATTTTATACCACACCATTTTATAATATCAGATTTATTCAAGACAGTGAGGCAAACAGCATCATACTGGCTTGCAAAATGTTTCTGTTTCAGGTCTGAAAGGACTCCAAGGATTTCCTGGACACCCAGGAGAGAAAGGTATATTATTATGAATAATTAACACTCTTTTTTTTTCTTTTTCTTTTTTTTTGTCATCTTGCTCATGTCTTTTAAGCAACAGGAATTTCAGCTCTTATAACTTCTCTAACACTAATTCAGAAGCTACTTTGATCATGCTTGTTCTAATAATCCTGCACACACTTACCTGGAAGTAAATTTCATTGAATGCAATGGAATTATTTCTGAGGCGCTATTTACACATTTTGTTTTGCAATGCAACTATGCAAATAATCTCACTCACACATTCCCAATTTGCTGTTTTTTTTTATTGGCACCACATCTCTGTGAGTGCTGTAGTTCACATGTGTCAGTACTGTGAATAAAGACCACAACAACATACCTTTATTTCAGACAACTGGCCACACTGTGAATAAAAATGAAGTCAATAATGTGGATGTATTTGAAATGCATTCAAAACATGCAGAGTTGTATCCTGGTTTATCTCAGGTCTATCCAGATCAGTCATTCACTAAAACTAAAAAACAAAACAAAAAACCAATCTCCAAGATCAATTATCCCAGGTTTTGCAGCTTTTTGGCAACTTCCCCCAAAACTTAATCAGATGCATTCAAAATTCACTTGAACAACACATATTCAACCCACTTTCTACCAGGATTCATCTGAATAATCCTTGGGTTATCATCCATAGGATTACCCTCATGGGCATGCAGTCAAAAATGGCTGCTCTTCTAAATGCACTTGCTAGGAATAAGATCTAATGATAGCAGTGGGATTTAAGGTTACAGCTAGAGTTAGAAGAGACTTATTGAAATCAATTGGATCTAAATTATTTCCTTCTAAGTGTAGGTGAATCTGTATCCAAGTCTTAATTCTGAGCAAATAGATTCAAGATTACACTGATAATTGATAGGTTTTGCAGACAAGGTGATGACTCATTAGAAAGCATGAAAGAAAATTTTAGTTGAAATTGTTAAATTCTAAGAGTTTTTTTTCCCCTCAGAAAAAAGCATAGCATTTCCGGCTTAAATGGTATTGAATTGTGGTTCTTAAAATGGATTTGTGGGTTGTTGTTTGGGGATTAGTCTCTTCCCTGTTCTTATATCTACCAAAACAAAAACAAAAAACCTTTGCCAAAGTAAATGCTGATTGGCTGCCGTTGCTTGACTAACAGATGCTTCTTCATTCAATTTACCCAAAGGAGTTTTGCTTTCCCAACATCATGGGTCGATGAATTAGGCTTGTTCTTAATTGTAAAAAAGAGATTTTGAACCCCTCTTGTCCTGTCTGTTCTAACAATACCTGTGGTGCTACTGTATAGATTTGCAGTCTAAATCTATCCTGATTTACATAAATGAGAATGAAAACAACATCAACAGAATATTGGTGTAAAACAGCTGAAGATGTTCTGTTCTGTGTTTCTTTTCTTCTGAGGCAAAGAGCCTAAGACATCCAAAACTGGAGAGTAATTGTTTTGTTGTTTTGATACCAGCCACAACTTGTATGTAGTATCCTAACAATTGAAGTGGTATCTTGCTCTGCAAAATAAAATGCTGATCCTTCTACACTTTCCTTCACTCCTCAGTCATAGAAAGTCATTCATTGCTTTATTTGGTTCCTCTGTCATTCTGACTACTGCTGGCATTCTTTGGTTCACTTACAAGGTGTTCCTGGTAACATGGGCCCACCAGGACAACCTGGACTGCAAGGTGCAAAAGGAGAGAAAGGTGCAGCAAGTAACCTTCCAGGTACAAAAACCGCCATGTTTCTTAGAGTCAAATTAGATGTAAGGACTATTGTTTGCATTTCTCCTCCTCCAATATGATTTCCACAAAGAAACATGTCTCAGCAATCAGATTTACAAATTAATTTTGTGATCATCTTCCAATGATCAACCACAAAACAAGGATTGTGATTAAATATAAGATACATAGGTGAGGAAAATTACAAGCTTTGATAAACATCTTTTACCACCTGGGGGAACACCTTTGCTAAAATGTGATAAATCCATTGTCTAGTTCAGTGATGTTCTGTGGATGGTATGCCATGTCAGGGGCAGTGGAAAGACCCAGGGGGACGATGGGGGAAAGGGAGGCAGCAGGGGGGCAGTGAGGAAAAAGGGGGTGGCACATGGACATGCAGCCAAAGTATTGCTGCACAAGCAAGCCTTCAGGAACATGGTGGAGATTAGGAGTTAGAGGATATGGTGGCAGGGGAGATGTGGCAGACCTGGGACCTGGCTCAAGCTTTATGAGTTTTGCCAGGACTTGTTCGGAATATTGAAGCTGTACTGTAGATTCTGCTTTGCTTCATCAGATAAGCTGAGAGAAGAGGTAGCAGAAGAAATAATGTCTGGTTGTCGCTCCCAAGGTTGCTGCTTGAGCAGCTACTTAGGCCACTGCTCCCTTTGCACCCAGTCACCCTAGGAGCAACAACCAAGCAGCCAGCCAGCCAGCCAGCCAACCTTTTGCTGTATTGCTAATACAGGCAAGAAGGAGGGGCAGGCCTGGGCCTCTGTTACTGCTTTATTCACACATACGAGGATAAGGATGAGGTGGTGGCAAACCTGGTGTGGCTGAGGTAGATGCTGCTGGCTGGCTGCTGCACAAATAGTAGACCAAACATCAATAGGCATTAGAGGCATCTAGCAAGTTGTTGTTCAAGAGGAAAATGGATGGTAGCCCCCAAAAGTTGGGGACCACTAGTCTTGTTTGATCCCTTGTCTTCTGACATATTGCTTTTCAAGGAATTTCTTACATGTTCTATCTCTTTCTTCCATCAGGGGTACCAGGACAAAAAGGTGACCAAGGGGAAAAAGGCAGCAAAGGTGATCCAGGTAAAGATAAAGCTCAAACATATAAAGTCAGTGTAGGAACAAAAAGAAGGTTTTTTTAAAAAATTTTTATAAAGTTCTAAAAATCAATCAATTGAATTCTCAGCCCTACATGTGATCAACTTAGACAAAAAATCTTTGTGCAAATATTAAATGTAGCAAAATGGGACCCATGTGAGTTACTGTGACAATATTTAGATTACAAATATTTTAATGAGTTTAGGCAGAAGTTTCCAAGAGTAATCACCTGCACAACAGACATTGTGGTCTAAAAATGTACTGTATGAAATAGTGATGTCAGCAAATATAAATCCTTCTTAGATTGTTGTTTCATGATTGATTGGCCCCACATGGCCTTCCAGTAGAGCTACAGTATATCAGCTGAAGACTTAAACCAGAATCCTTTTGGTGATTTCTGTATGTGTAAACACCATAGTTATGGTGCTATATCAGTTGAATCCATCCTGATGAGCCCCTGCCAATCCCCACTTACCTGGAAGAAACTGCTGCAATCAATGGGTGTCCATTACCCTGTCAATGGGAAAGCAGCTGACTAACATTCCCACCTGCTTGCACAAGCAATCTCCAGTACGACAGGCAGAAACAGGGCTCCTGTCACACTGTACAGGAGATTGCTCGCATGAGATGGGACCATCAGTCAGCTGCTTCCTGATCAACAGGAGAATAAGGCCACATCAATCATAGCAGCTGCTTCCCATAAATGGAGATTGGAGGACTTTCATAGTCCATAAATTAGGAGCTATATAGGGGTCATGAATACTTGTAGTTTAGATTAGCTCCACGCTGGTGCCACAACAAACTACAATCCCCAGAATTCCATAGCATTGAGCCATGGCAGTTAAAGTGATTTCAAAGTGGATTATTACTGCAGTGCAAATGTACTCTAAATTATGCCTTCATAACTACCCAACAGGATTCTGATCTTAATGTGTATTTTTCGCTGTTTGTAATTCCACTGCACAAATTTCTGTGGAATTTGCTCGAGGTTTGAATGTTTATTTTGCATATTCAAAACTATTCTTGGAAAACTGGTTGTAAAGATAAATATGAAATTGCTATAACATTTCGATTTTATACTTTTATTTTTCAATATTGGTTCTCTCACCTTCCTTCCAATTATTTCAGGAATACCAGGAGTTAAGGGTATAAAAGGAAATTCAGGAACTAAAGGTAAGGTACTTGCTGGATTTTTAAAAGGAAACTGGTGATTCAACAGAATTGAAGCTTTCTTAATTATTTTTTTATTCAAGGAAATTAGTGACCCCATAGAACTGAAGCTTTTATTATTATTAGTCACTGTCTTTATTCTCTGTGCTTTTAGCTGTCCCAGTGTTATGGAAGGCAGCTTGCCATTAAATGAAATATCGGGTATCACTTTAACCACATGGAACTATGTACATGTAAATACAATGAGGCTGTGTATATGATATTGTAATACAAAGGTATAATTTGCTAGTTGTTCAGATCACAACTATTGCTATTACATTCAGTGATATACAGGAATTACAATTTATGAGTAATATTAGTACAAAAAACATTTATAAGGAATTGGTATGGGGTGGTATGGGAGGAGGTCAGTGTGTTGGGGTGACACTGTGAGTTACTGCATTGGGTGACACCAACCTTAGTGACACCACTGTAAAATATAAAAACAGAATACACTATACAGTAAAAGCACTCAAGACAACCCAGTCTTGAAAATATGATTTACTTTTTTTTAAAAATGACAGCTCCCAGAATGCCTCAGTGAATGAAGCCAGTGGTAAAACTGGCTGGGGTATTAGGGGAGCTGTAGTTCCGTCTGTGAAAGTAACAGCTACAAAAACAGAAGTACATTTTTGTCACACACGTAATATCAGTATAGGTCCCACTGGAAAGGCTTGCTGGAGAAAGCATTGTAAAGATGTAAGATCAGTACTGAAAAAGCTCTCGAATGTTTTGCCACCTGACAAGCAGCAGCTGGACAGCCATCTCCCTGGGTTGCCGCAGTTGCATCCTGAGTTATATATCATGCAACAAGTAGGATGTCAAACAAGATGGCCTCCAAGATCCCATCCAATGCAATGATATCCACGTAGTCCAGTTCTGGGCTCCACAATTCAAAAAGGACGTTGTTCAGAGAAGCGTTCCCAGGCATTGCATAATTGTCACTTGCTATTTGATGTTCTTTTGTTGCCTGTTTTATTGAATCATTTCCTGTATTGCTATGTATTTTACATGTATTATCCTACTAGTGAGGCAGGCTAACTCCAACAGGCCTCCCTGGAAGAAGATTAACCATCCATTATGAAGCCAAGCCCTCCCTCCAGTCCACCTGCCTTGGTCCAGGCCTTGGAGGTAGAGGGGAACTGCTGGACCTCTTACCCTTTCCCTCCACCACTCTCTTCTTCTCCTTTTGTGTCTTTTTAGATTGTAAGCCTGAGGGCAGGGAACCGTACAATTAAAAAGATTGTATGTACAGCGCTGTGTAAATTTACAGGCTTTATAAATAAAGGTTAATAATAATAATAATAATAATAATAATAATAATAATAATAGACCAAAGCAGGAGAAAGTAGTCCAATTTAAGTTTAAGTTTGGAAAAGTTTTTTTTTATGACAGTGCCCCTAATCCCCTATGATGGGGAATTCTGGGAGTTGCCAACTCTGAAAGTAACTCCCTTGAGCTGTAATTTTATGACAGTAATTAGAATTTTAATATCATTTAAGATAAGGATTCAAAAGCTTCTCTGTAATTGTGAAGAGCTCACTAAAAATAGCAAAATGGAATTGCTTGCAACAGAAAAATACTTTTGCTGATGCAGCCTAGTTATATTAGTCTGGCAGCAATTGATCTGGGCCAATTTTATGAGGAACTGTAACTACCGAGTACTTTCCAGCAGTGTATGTTTTTGGTCACTTATCTGCATTTCTTACTATGATATTGTGGGTGACTGATTTATTAGTAGTAATAATTTTTCATAAAATTAGGGGACATCAATTACTGCTAGGATGCACTCACTGGCAGGAATATCTGTCACCAGCCCAATTCTATAATATGGACATATAAAAATTTTCACATCATAAAACACTTTGTTTTGTAGGCCAGCTGTTATATTACTAGCACTGCATGTATTTCTAAGTCATGCTTACACACTGTAAGAGATAGCCGCTGGAATGCAGTCCACCAGCCAGGTATGGTGGCCTACCAGAAGTTCAATATAGAACTTTCTAGTTTTGAAGTCAAGGGGCCAGAATGTGGAAAGTTATTTTTTGGATTGTAACCCCCCCCCCTTCCCAACTCCTGGCTGGGGCTTTCTTGGAGTTGTAGTCCAAAAATAACTTTCCCAAGTTCTGATTAAAAGAAAGGCTTTGACTAAATTCCTAATATTTTGTTGTACTTTTGTGCCAGCCTGGGCTCAACACAGTTTTGTGCAGCCTGGTCCATATGAATGTTGGGAGGGGGGGGCATCTTGATGGAGATATAGGTGCAATACAGACCGCTGAAAAACGGCACCTGTTTTTCCTACAGAGGGAAGCCGCAGCCGCCAAACCGCGCGGCTTCCCTCTGGTGGAAAAAGAACACAGGAAAAGCGGGTTCTTTTAAAGCCGTAGGGGCGGCATAACAAATGCACCACTGGAGGCACTAGTTACATAAGTGCCACGTGGCAGCATGCGGACACAGTGCGGCGCTTACACAGGGCACCGCCATTGTTACGCTGCCATCACGTTCTAGGGTTAGGGACCGTGCGGTTGCCGTGCGGTCCCTAACCCTAGAATTGGCCCAGGTATGCCACTTATTGGCGGTATGTACTGGACCATAGTCTATTTGCAGAAACAAACCATGTAATCAGAAACCAACCTCTCTCTTCCTTCCTTAATCAGAAGTCTGATCACTTCAGGATACACTCAGACTTGCAACATACTGTCTAGTCAGTGCTGAGAACCCCTCCCAGTGAAACACAAAAGTGTCATTGGAGTGCCATATTTCAAGAAGAACACTGACAGGTTAGAGAGGAGTCAGGAGGGACAATGTCACTGTTTAGAGAGTATTGAGGTTTTTAAATGTCAGTTCATGCACTGCAGTTATGGGAAGGGAAAAGCAGAAGTGATTTGTACTTCCTCTCTTCCACTTCTGTATCATCAGATGTGGGTGATTTTGCCTACGGAGAAATCTATGGCCATGAGATGATTCCTTGTACATGTCACTATGAGAAAAAGTGGAGAGGCAATCATCATTTTATGTTCTGTAGAAACCTTGGCACAACATTATATCTTTATCCATGTTTTTGCTTCTTTTTAATATTCATAGAACACTTTCAGTTGTTTGAAGCACCATGTATTCATTATTACAGTATATTTTATAACAATGCTGCAGAGCAAACCAAAATTATTTCCATATGCTGATGGGAAACTGTGAATCAGTGAGTGGTGTATTTTGCCACTGTGAAGGTGAGAGTCAATCTGGCAATTTTCTGATCCATAGCCCAGTCTCTTAGTTACTACCAGAGCTCAGAAAATTCACCTTATTTGGACCACAACTCCCAGAATTCACCAGCCATCACAGACAATGCTTGGAGAACTGTGGGAGTTTTAGTTCGAAAAGTGAGCCAGTGTGGTGTTGAATAGTGTGGTGTAATGGTCTGAATGTTGGAATGGTACCCTGGGATACCAGTTTAAATTCCTGTTCACCATGTAAACCAACTGGGTAACCTTGGGCAAGTCACACTCTCTCAGCCTAAGAGAAAGGCAATAGAAAACTGTACCTGAATAAATCTTGCCACCACCACTACCCCAGATAGTTTCTAGGACAGGGTTGAAAGTACATGAGCACATCAATTCAAAAAGTAACTTTCCCCATCTCTGGTTACTACACTACAGCAACAAATGGCATTTCAAACTGCTGCAATCACAGTTATAAATATGGTTTTCAAACTGTGCTTTGAGTTTTAGGATTAAGAAACAGGTCACTGATCATAAAATGTTGCTGTGTGCCTTGAAGTCATTTCTGACTTATGACAACCCTAAGGCAGCCTTATCATGGGTTTCTTTTGGCAGAATTTATTTGGAAGGGGTTTGCCCTTGCCTTCCTCTGAGACCGAGAGATTGTGACTTGCCCAAGGTCACCCAGTGAGTTTCGTAGCTGAGCAGGGATTTGAACCCTAGTTTCCAGAGTCTAATAATAATAATAATAATAATAATAATAATAATAATAATAGTAAATTTTATTTATATCTCCCGCTTCTCCCTTTGGATCGAAGCAGGATTACAACAGTAAAAACATCATAAAATGCATACAAAATACATCAATCAAAAATAAAAAGGGGGAAGAGTTGTTACAGTATTGCTCACAGTTGTAAGAATCGAGTCATCATATTCAGATGTTCAAAATCAGATTAGAGGAGATCCGTTGGATAGGCCCGCTGGAAGAGATCCGTCTTCAATGCCCTCTTGAAGGCTTCCAAAGAAGGTATAAGATGGATCTCTTTCGTTAAGTTGTTCCAAAGTCTAGGGGCCATCACAGAAAACATTTTACAAGAGGTGGTTTTCAACCTGGTTTTGGGGTGTTCTAATATTTTTGTGCCAGATGTCCTGAGAGTGCGGGGCGGATTATGTAGGGAGAGGCATTCCCTTAAGTAACTCAGGCTCAGGCCATGTAGGACTTTATAGGTAATAACCAACACTTTGTATTGCGCCCAGAAGCTAATCGGCAGCCTATGTAGAGATTTCAACACCGGTGTAATATGCTCTGATCTCGGTGTCCTGGTGATCAGTCTGGCTGCAGCATTCTGAATCAATTGGAACTTCCAAACTTGGTACAAAGGTAGCCCCATGTAGAGCGCATTACAGAAATCTAAACGAGAGGTTACCAGTGCATGTACTACTGTTTCAAGGTCTCCCTGAGCCAGGTAGGGACGCAGTTGGCATATCAGCCGAAATTGATACCATGCACTCCTGGCTATCGCCTCCACCTGAGATGTCAACTGTAGAGACGAGTCCAGGAGTACTCCCAAACTGCAAGCTTCATTCTTCAGGGGAAGTGTGACCCCGTCAAGGATAGGTTAGGAAATCTCCTTCCCCAGACCAGAGGCACCTATACTGAAACCACTGGCCCTCTTTTTGCGTGAAATGTTATATCTTATTTAGTTCAGAAAAGGAAAGAAAATTTGAACATCAGAGAGCAGGATAAGAGACAGAAAGAAAGGAGTATCCAAGTCCATGTGTCCTGGGAGGTGGACTCCTCTTGTCCTAAATATGGTTAGAAGACAGAACATCATACAACCTCGCCAGATGAAAGAGAGAAATTTTTCTTTTTCTGTCCTGAAGGAAAGAGTAATTGTTTTCATTAAAAACTTGTTAATGCAAAAATTGCAATCCAGACATCTGCATGTTTCATACATTCATTTTTGTGTTCCATCAGGCTCCCAAGGGATACAGGGACCTAAAGGTGAAAAAGGGGCTCCAGGTAATGATCAATTCTTTTTCTTCTATGCTACAACAGTTACATAAAATTACAACAGCCAAAGTTTGAGGACTTTTTTCTTTGTAAACTGGGGTCCATGTGAATTGGGGTTTCTCTGAATAACAGACAGGGGACCCTATCACATGGAGTTAAAAGAGCGGCTTACCTTTCCTGAATTCAGTGCTAATTCAGCAACCAGCCAGTTCTTATCATACATAAATCACAGCTGAATCACCACCTGGGTTCATTGCAGATGCAGCCAGGGCTGTCTAAGCTGCTTCCGAGGCCATTTTTAGCTTCTGACTTCTAAAAATGGCTGTGGAAGCAGCTTCGACGGCCCTGGTTGCATCCAGGATGGGCCCAGGCAGCAATTCAGCAGGAATTTATGTGTGATAGGAACCATCTGCCTCCCAAATAAGCAATTAATTTGGGAAAAGTAAGCCGCTCCTTTAACCCCATGCAATGGAGTCCCTCGATAGTTCCAAACGATCAAGAACTAATGGATAGAGCTTTTCTACTAAAGCAAACAGGGCTGTTCTTGGTTATACAAAGATTCATATACACCCCTGATAGTTTCCATGCTTACCTGGCATTGGTAAAAGTAACAGTCATAAATGTTATAGAAATTTTACTAATATATAATTTTGCACAATCTGTTTTTGCTGTGTTTATCATCCCAGTAATGTTTCAACTCCATGGGAGTGTTATATATTCTAGTATTACACTATATTTGAGGCCTTGACAGAGGTTGGGAAAGGTCACTGATATGGACAACAGAACAAAATACAAAATGTACAAAAGAGTGACAACTTTATTGGCCAACCAAAGTGCAAAAAATATATCATGCAAGTTTTTGAAGTTTCATTGGCAAAGATGTTAAAAACCATATAGGAGAAGAAAAGTGATGATGCTAGAGTTACAGTTACAATGATCTCAGATGTTATTTCTGTTTCAATCTAAGATATTGTGCAGGGATATTGTTACAGGCAGAGACTGTTCCCCTTTTTGGCCAAGTAGGGACTGGGGACAAAGGACAGTAAATGACAATAAAATTTCAAATCCATTATCAACAGCAAAATAACTTCCCTTGCAATCCAGGCTGCCCCTGTCCTGTGCAAAGCCACCTCTGCTTTGGCTTTCTCAAGAAGTCCCTGTACTGGTACATCTGAGAAAAGTAGGCACATTATCTTGCAAAATGTAGTCCAAATGAAAGTTTTACCTTTGTTGGAGGTGAAAACCTCAAAGAATTAATTACCAGTCCATTGCCGCCTCTTGTTAAAGTTTCCCTTGTTGCAAAAAATTCAATCCAGGAAACATATCTAGGGGGTTCCATGCTGGCCATGGACAACATCTCTGAGAACCCTCCAGCCCACATGGTCACTGGCAATGGAGATTCTGTAACAAAAAAGAAGTAACAATAGACACATACAGCAGTCCTTCCACATTTGCTGGAGTTAGGGGTGAAAGACTCCCATAAATATTGAAACACCGCAAATAAAAAAAACACTACTCTTTTTACCCAAGAGAACACCTCTCTAGGAATCTCCAGGTCCTCCATTGCAACTCTATGGTCAACATCTGCCAGAGCCAACAATCATGCTGGAGGACCTAAAAATGCCTAGAGAAGTGTATTCTCTAGGAAGTCTAGGTTCTCTAGCACAACTCTATGGTCAACTTCTGGCAGAATGATCTAGAGATTCCTAGAAAGAACATATTAATCAAAACCACAAATAATCAAAGCCAGAAAAGTCAAAGACGTAAACATGGAGGGCCAACTGTATTCTGACTGATTCTGATCAAAACCTTATTTTGATGTCAATTATACATTTTTTAAAAAAAAGCAAAAGGATTCCATCCCCTTCTCAGACTTATTGGAGGATACTATCGTGGCCGAATTGAGATTCAGCACAATGGAGAATGGGGCACCATATGTGATGATGACTGGGACATAAATGATGGAGCAGTGATTTGTCGAATGCTGGGATTTCAGAGTGCAGTTAACACTTTCACTGCAGCTGCAGGTAATCTACAAATTTGTTCGCTGCTTAATTTAATCAAGGCACAAAAAGAGAGATTCAGTTCCAGTTAATGTACCTTGATTGCATAGGAAGCAGCATTTCACAGAGTTGTCTTTAGTTACCAACTTCATAGTAAAACTGAGGCAGAATCTTCATTCTCCAAAGAGTCAGAGGGGAAACAAAAGAGAGATGTGCAGTAGGAGGCCTCCTGTGTTTATGGGAGGCTACAGGTAGTTGAAGGGCAGAGAAACAACCAGATTCTTTCAGGCAAGGCTGTGCCCATAGCTCTTCACCAATACTTGAATCTTTGTGATATCCCTGCATAACTGTGTAGGTGCAACTAGAGCCTCAGATATGGTCTAGAGCAATTTTAGAATATTCCTACTAGCAAAATCACATCCTCACTTTTTTCCATGATCTGATGCTACTGTATTCTATTTAAAAACAAAAATACAACACTATAAATTCTGCAACCAGGAAAGTCAAGTGGCAACATATGCAAGTCTGGATACTTTTTTCTGTGCTACTGCATTACAGCTTGTTTTAGGTTTTCAATGGTTTGAAGAATGAGAAATAAAATGATGAGGGTATTTCAGGTAGGGATGGGGGGGAATCATCTTTATTCATTCACACATTGAAAAAATTGGCTTCAACACCATCAAGAAACAGTGAGAATTTTGCATAGTTTTCTCTTGGTATTTGAAAGTCCCAAAGTATTACAGAAGAATTATTCTATACAGAGGACTTTTTAAAAACAGAAAATAGGTTTCCTGA
Source organism: Sceloporus undulatus (assembly GCF_019175285.1). Taxonomy (NCBI): domain Eukaryota; kingdom Metazoa; phylum Chordata; class Lepidosauria; order Squamata; family Phrynosomatidae; genus Sceloporus; species Sceloporus undulatus. Next base: position 236,352,589 of record NC_056522.1, read on the forward strand.
GCAGAAAGCATTGTGAAAACTTGTTTGCATGCAGAAAAAAGGGGGAAAATGTGGTTGCTTTTTGTGCAGAAAACCCATATGTTCTTCTCTGTGATATAATTCTATTGGGGCTTTCGAATATAAGGGAAACACTATGGAGGACAAAACAGTTGAGGATTTACATCCTTAATTCAAAGAGCATTAAGGTCCTTTCCAAACTTTTTAGGACAGTAGTGGTGCAGTTAATCAGTTGCTATGTAGGGTACATAAGTCTTCGCTAAAGTACTTACTTCCCCTACTGGGAAGTCCTGATTTCCCAGGACTCAGGCTGTCTAAGATCTTTGCTTGAGGAGCAGCATTACAGATCCATTTAGGTGTTTGGTTGTTTTATCCATTTTAATCTATGGTAGCTAAATCCACCTCTCCTTTCCTACATTTGACTGATACCAGGATCTGGAAAAATCTGGTTGGATAACGTGCGTTGTACAGGAAATGAAGACACTATTTTTTCATGTAATAAACAAGAATGGGGTGAACACAACTGCGGTCATAGTGAAGACGCTGGGGTGGAGTGTGCTTAACAGAAGACAATTCTGCCCTGGAATCTGTAAGACAATGCTTTAATGGTTACACATTTACAGCACTATCTCTATGAGCTAATTTAGCTAATAGATTGATTTATTTTTAATTGCAATATACACAGTTCAATTACCCTTTGCTTATGAAGTCAGTTTTTTTTATCAGATGTGTGAAGAATTATGTCTCATTTTTACACGTTAAGTTACCCTGTGAACACTTGTTTAGAAGTATAGTACAAATAAATAGAGAGCAAATCCCATTCCTGTTAATTTACAAGTGATACTCATTAAACTCAATGAATTCTACTTGTGTTTAAGTATATCTCATATGCATAGCCTTCAAATGTCAAAGACTTTTTTAAAAAGTCAATAATTTGAAAATATGTCCAGCTGGATTTTAAAATTCAAATGTGTAAAATGACTTTCCAGGGTAAATTTAGTATTGGGAATTTAGTATTTATATCATGTGAAATGTACCTTGTGGGTACATTTTGAAGGCAAGTGTTTCCATTGTCTTTCTTTCTTTCTTTTATGATTTGAGCATGACTTTGGATTGCCTAACTGGTTGATGACAGTGCTAAAAGGACATCTCAGGCAGAAGGGGAAAGGGCCACTAGCTCTTAAATTATTTCTCTAAATTCCCAATCTTCAAAATAATGAAAAGTAATTCCTGCAAAATAAACAATAAATTTTTGCTGCTGCTGTTTGTGTGTGTGATAGCTGTACTTTAAATTATGAATCCCTCAGATATGATGCTGCAGTATTCAATGCAAACAGCAATTATAGCTTTTTAAATTAAATATTTTTATGTCAGTTCACTGCTAAATAAACCTTTCAAATACTTCTCCTGTACTGAATGCATCCATGCATACTCACCCCACCCATTATAGCAACTGGGTGATGTAAAGCAGGGGTAGGCAACCTGCGGCCCGCGGGCCGGATGCGGCCCGGCAAAGCCTTGGGACCGGCCCCAGTCCGGTCCTGCCGCCGATTGCCGCCGGGACCTTTGGGGGGCAATTGTCTATAGAAGCCTCAGAAACATGCATTTATATTAACATTTTTTTAAAAATCAGCAAATTTTTTGCGTGTCCTCCATTTTTTTTTTTAAAAAAAGTGTCTTCCATTTGAAAATTTTGTCCTACATTTGTCCTAGTTTATTTATATATTTAATTTTTAAAACAAATTATTTAATTATTTATTTTTTGGCTTTGGCCCCCCAGTTGTCTGAGGGACAGCAACCCGGCCCCCGGCCCAAAAAGGTTGCCTACCCCTGATGTAAAGCCTATGATAGTCACTTCCTGAAAGGGAAACAGAAACAGCTTTCTGCAAGGGAAGACTCTAGGAAAGTGAAGTTTATAAAGAATCTAAACATCTCTACAACAAGCCTCATGCAATCACAATTCAAAGGTTTCCTCAGGGTTTAAGCATGACAGTTAACTCAGCTCTGAGCCAATTCAAAGAAATATTGCAGCTGTGCTCTGTTATACAGCCATGAAACCCACTGGGTGATTTGGGCAAGTCACATGCTCTCAGCCTCAGGGGAAGGCAATGGCAAATTGAACAAATCTTGCCAGGAAAACCCAATGATAGGGCCACCTTAGGGCCACCATAATCAGAAATGGCTTGAAGGCACACACTGCACACACACAGAGCTTTATTGGGAATGTATGTGTATACATGTAGGTGCACCATGTGGTGTACATGTGCGTATTGTAATGTTCATAAATTTGCTTAGGCCTCATTCACTTATGGGGAACCCAAATTGACAAATTATTTCCACTGAAGACAGAAATTTGAAATTTGTTTCCTATATAAAAGAAATATATAATGATCATTAGAGAAAAAATTAAACATTTTTATATCTAATGGTAAAAACTCATACCCTTCACTTGCAGCAACTGACTGGCTGTTAAGAAAATGGCTTTTAACTGATGGATGTCTTACTATTTCATAGAATCATAGAATCATAGAGTTGGAAGAGACCACAAGGGCCATCCAGTCCAACCCCCTGCCATGCAGGAAATCCAAATCAAAGCATCCCCAACAGATGGCCATCCAGCCTCTGCTTAAAGACCTCCAAGGAAGGAGACTCCACTACACTCCGAGGGAGTTTGTTCCACTGTCGAACAGCCCTTACTGTCAGGAAGTTCTTCCTAATGTTGAGGTGGAATCTCTTTTCCTGTAGCTTGCATCCATTGTTCCGGGTCCTGTTCTCTGGAGCAGCAGAAAACAAGCTTGCTCCCTCCTCAATGTGACATCCTTTCAAATATTTAAACAGGGCTATCATATCACCTCTTAACCTTCTCTTCTCCAGGCTAAACATCCCCAGCTCCCTGAGTCATTCCTCATAGGGCAAGGTTTCCAGACCCTTCACCATTTTAGTCGCCCTCCTTTGGACACGCTCCAGTTTCTCAATGTCCTTTTTGAATTGTGGTGCCCAGAACTGGACACAATATTCCAGGTGGGGCCTGACCAGAGCAGAATACAATGGCACTATTACTGCTCTTGATCTAGACACTATACTTTTATTGATGCAGCCTAGAATTGCATTGGCCTTATTAGCTGCCACATCACACTGTTGACTCATGTTTATTGAATTAAAAAAAACATATATACATACATACTCACAATACACAAAACCATACACATTAACATTCTTACATACTTACTTACACTTAGAAATTAATTCTTCCTTCCTCTGTCTCTACTAACTTCTTCTCCTGTGACTACCTTCCAATAACAAGCCCTTGACCAAGTACACACTTCTGAGAAGTACAGTTGGTGCAAGAAACCTGAAATGGCAAATCCACTTCTTGTGAAACCACCTTGACATGTTCAATATGCATAGCCATGTTAAACCATGCTAAATGTTAAACCCAAGGGGTATGGTTATGGAATAAGCCTCTGAAATATGCAAGAGGTCATGTTAAGTAAAGCCATGTGAAATGCTCAAATGTGCTGTTGTGTGTGTTTTGGAGTGGAGGGGGGTGGTTTGGCCAGAAAAGGAAGTACATTTCTGCCATCCTTCATTTTGATCATACCTAAGAAACATGCATTTATATTAACATTTTTAAAAAATCATCAAATTTTTTTCGTGTGTCCTCCATTTTTAGAAAAATGTAGGACACATTTGAAATTGTTGTCCTACGTTTGTCCCGATTTGGAGGTCCTGACTTATGGCAACCCTAATTATGGAACTTCAAAGTGTATGTCTACAAATAAATGAAATCTGTGGGCATTGCCCACTTGAACTGACTTTACATAGGAGAAAAGAAAATTTGCAGTAGCAGAAAGAGAAGTTCTCTGTGTCTGCACAGGCTGAATAACATGTCCTCCTCATGGCAATCAGTTCTGCTGACACAGGGCCCAATCCTTGGTTCTGGGGGAATCTGTGCAGACAATGTATGATCAGTTCAGTGCTAGATTGAACTTAACCTATGGTATACCACCCTTACTATGGATTTTAAAAACTCATATTTTGCTCTGGATCTTCCCAGAAAATCTGGAGCTCTCTCGAGCAACACCAGAGGACTGTTTACAATTCAGCCTGCTGTGCCACCTACTAATGGCACGGGTCACTCCCTCTGATGTCAGAATAAGGCATCATGTGATTAATGCTGGGCACTTGTTTTTGGTCTCAGAGGGAGTGACCGGCATTGCCACTGCAGCAGGATGCACATATGAACAGCCACTCAGCATCACTCTGGAGTGCCTAGGTAATGAGGGGACATCAGGGTAGCTTTGGGACAGAATACTCAAGGCTGCTCTTGGACTATTCTGGCCCATAAAGATGCTGGCATTATGTAAAATGCTGTCAATATAAACAGAATATGAATAAGCTGTGTTGCTGTATTTTAAGGAAGTGATGGGATGAATTATGCTGCCATGTTGGTTTGGACAATATCAGAGCATACCTAGTTCAGTTGTTACAGAAATCCCAAAATCAGTGCTTCTAACTGTCTTCTGATGCATCCAAACATGCCTACATACACTATAAGTTGGAGTTTGCTCAAGCACATATGATGAAATTGGTTGCAGGAAAATGAAAGCACTGAAGCAGCAAAGTACTATATTTTTAAAGCATTATTTTACATGGCATATTTTATTTCCTATTCCAAAGCATATGTCATTTTAGCTGAACTGCAAGCATGGCAAATGATAACCTGAAGGCATTTCTGTCTGATGAAATATAGCAATACAACTGCTTTCCTCTTAGCACAAGGAATTCAGACAAACTGGATTAAACACAGAAACACACATGCACCATATGCTTCAGGTACCTAGAGAAAAGAAAAGGCCAGCTCTTATGTCGGGCATATTTGTAAATTCTTCTTTCATGTGAAAAAAGCAGTCAACCAAGGTTAGGAAGTAACTAATATTCCAATGAATTACTTCAGCAACTAATTACAGTAACAAGATGTAATAGTTAACTTTTTGTGTGTAACAGTCATGATACCAAGTCACTACTTTGCAGGGAATGAGAATAGGTGTTTAATGAGTGGTTACTCATTACTGGATGTGCTTGCCGATTCAGTCTGAGCAATAGGAAAAAGAAGAGGAAGAGTCACATGCATAGCTGCTTTGTGATGAAGCCCAGAAAGAATGGTTTTGCAATTTTCTCAGAATTTCCAAGGTGAAATATCTGAGTTCATCACTTGTGGGAATCAGAGAACATTTCCTTGTATTTCCCACCAGCCATTGAATAGTCATGGATGGACCTATCACGAGGAGTCATCATAGTGTAGATTTTCCTGCTCAACCTTTACTTGACATTTAGTGATGTAGGATCTCAACTGTTGTGTGATAGAGCCCAGGTTTAAGGGTGGGGTGCCAGTCCTGCTTGAGTTTTTACAGTCCCTACACTGGGAGTACATCAGGGATCACAATAAGAATCAATTATGAATGTAACTCTAGGGAGTTTATCACACGGGAGGAATCCCATGCAAAATCAGGATTTAAAGTGAAAAAACTCTGCAAAAGCAGATTTATTATCAGATGATGTCTGGGTTAACCCAACATTAACCCGGACAGAAAGTAGAAAAGACATGCAAAAGTGTAATTGATTTTCAGATGACATCATTGTTAAGGTTCATTAACATGAACCCAGCTAGAAAGTAGAAAATCCCAAAAGTAACAAGAATCACGTTTTGTTGACTTTCTAGTCAGTTTAATATTGCATTAACCCTGATGCGTCTGAAAATCTATCACACTTTTACATGTCTCCTTAGGTTATTTTTTCCCGGGGGGGGGGTTAAATCCTATTTTAAATCCCGTTTCTGCATGGGATGCCTCCCATGTGACAAACTCCTAGGTTATTCATTTGCAACTGCAATTGTGAATTTCACCGACTGTGAATTCGAACTTTATTAAATTGTTGCTTTTGTGCCGGTATATTATAATTTGTTTTATTTTGTACTTGGCTAAATTTCATTTTTTAAAAAAAGGAGAAGAAGGCCAAGGATGTTTAGCATGGGTCTTTTCTTACTGATTAACTCTACTTAAGACCCATGGTAAATATACTCTGCCTTCCTCTTCTCTCTTTTTTAAAAAAATGAAATTAAACATTTCATTAACATTATGAACATTAAACATTAAATATTTACAAAATAAAGCAACTATAATATGATTTGGGCTCAACTGGAGGACAATTAACAACAACAACAACAATTATTGGCAAAGCTAATAAACCTGTACCAAGTCACATCAAACGTCTATATCTTGTATCAATCCTGAGGGAGTGAAGAGCGACAGCTTCAGGTGATATCTATCTTTTTTAATGCTATTCATCCAATGACAATGTCTTCTTGCTCTTTCCATTGCTTAACAATTTCTCTCATATCTCTACTAGCAGATTGGGCCCTCAAAAGATTATTGTACATGTAGTGTGATCTGTTGTCTTCTCATTTTTGATTAATTCCAACTAAAACACTACTGGGCACTCTCATCACAAAGTGATCCTGATGTCATGATGCCGGACATGGTAACAGTTCCAGCAGTCTACTGTCTTGATGGAACATTCCCTTTATTTGCACTGATAATTTGACAAGCTTCCTTTTACATATCCCTGTTCATTTTTCTGTTGAAATTTCCATTCCTAAATCTTGTTCCTTGACTCCTCTTAACGCCCTGATTCCCTAGCTGTTATTGACTACACTATAGACTGTTGATACTAAGTCTGGATTCTTTTATTTATTTTTTATCCTTGTAGACAAATTAATTGAATATTCATTGCCAGCACATCAGCTGTTTTAAAGGGATAAAAATTGGCAGGGTTTGGAACAGGAAAAAAAATAGTTCTAGAAAGACATTTTTATAGACACTCTGCACCCTAACCAAGACAGATTTTAATCAATTCAGGATATCTTAGGTTGTGGCTATGGCTGTAGCTATTTTTTTATTGGTTCATCATTTATTTTGTTTAGTTTTGCTTAATCTTTAAGGGAATCATGAGAAATTTAACTGAATTTGGACAGTGACAATCAGGTAAAATTGCTCACACCACTGAGAATTTGAATCAACACTGATGCATAAAAAATTCAGGGTTAGTAGATTCATTCAGACACATTTTTCTGGTGTGTCTTTTTCCATTTCCACACATTGATATAGGATCACAGGCAAAATACACTCAAAGCAAAATGCAAAACATGTATATCCATCAAACTTGAAGTGCAGCATGTTTGCTGGTGGAAATAAATCTGTTAAAGACAAAAAGAGATTATAAAGAATTCCAGAAAGATTTTTCTTACCTGCTGGGCTTTAAAATGGTAAATGAAAATATAGTGAAAGCAAGTATAAAGTGATGCCTATTGGGTAAAAAAGAATACATCCCAGCTTCACATATACACTGATGTTATGTGAACTGGCAGCAACTGACCAAGGGATCTGGGGGGTCATAGTTGATATCTATATGAAAAAGTCAACCCTGTCTGTGGCTGCTATTTTAAAAAGTCAAATTTCAAGCTGGGCATAATGAGAAAAGAATCAAAAATAAAACTGTCAATATCACACTGCCCTTATGTTAACCTATGTTGCAGTGACACTTGAAATACCCTGTGCAGTTCTGATCACTGTTCGTAAGGATGCTGTAAAGATGGAAAAGGACATTTCAAATGGCCAAAGGACTGGAGCAATTGAAGGCATATATTTAACTGAATTTGAACAATGACAATTAAGTAAAGTTGCTTACACCACTGAGAATGTCGGGGGCTCCTCAGGTTAGGAAAAAGGCAAGCAAGAGAAAAGATAATAGAGATGTATAAAATCACACATCTCTCCTAATCCTAGGACCCAAGGTCACCCACTGAAACTGAATTGTGAAAGATTTCAGGGAAGATAAAAGTAAGTGCAGGAGGAAGTGTGGCCTAGTAGTTTAAGTGTTAGACTACAGCTCTGGAGACCAGGGTTTGATTCCCAGCTTGGCCATGAAACCCACTGGGTGACCTTGGGCAAGTCACATGCTCTCAGCCTTAAGGGAAGACAATAGCACACTTCCTCTGAACAAATCTTGCCAAGAAAATTCAGATGGAAACAACTTAAAGGCACACAACACACACACACACAAGTAAGTGCACAGAGCATAGTGATGTTTGCCAGTGTAATGTGATGGCTTTAAAAGACAATTGGCTAAATTTCCAGGCTGTATCCCTTTCTCCCTGCACTAATATTTTTGAAGTCAAAGGATGACAACTTTGCCACACAAAAGCTTAAACTGTGCAAGGTTTAAAAATCTCTCACTCGGCAAATGTTGCCCCTGCAGACACTGTTGACCTGCCACACCCGCCAGCTAAACCAACAGCGTATGGTGATGGGAACTGAAGTCTGATAACAATTTTGTACCCATGCTCTGACCTAGCTCAAATTAATCTTTGTCCCACAGGAGGGGATGCCTTTTTCAAGGGGATGGCTATGATTTGCATATCATGGGAGCTTGGACCATTGCCCATGCTTGCTGCAGAAGTCTGGGACATATAACTCCCCAAAACAAGCTTTTCCAAGGTCTGAACATCATGATTCAGCTAACATTTTAACTGTGTGGTAGCACTACTAAAAGACACAATCCCCAATTTAAAAAATTGACCACTGCTACTCCTTCTTTCACTTCATTTCTCTTTCCTTCCACTAGGTGGCGTGCAAGGTCCTCATCGCCATCCCAAATAAAGATATAGCCCAATGTCTTAAGCAAAATGTAGCAGCAAGCTGCTGACAAAAGTAATAAGTGATTCTATGACATTGTGTTGATAAACTGTCTTGTGCTGGGTTTGTGTCCATTTCACTGGTGTAGGTCACTCTAGCAATTTCCAGTCATTTCAGCAAAGTTTTGATTTCACATAAACAAACATCTCTCATTTCTGACCTATCTTTTGTTCCCTTTCCATCAGGGTCTACCTATAAACCACCATCAGAGGCAAATTAATTGCAAGATTGAAACAGATCTGAAATGTGCAGTGCATGCAATACAGTCAGCCCTCCTTATCCACGGATTTTTATCCACAGATTCAAGCATCCATGACTTGAAAATACTTTAAGAAGATACAGATTTCCATAGGCAAACCTTGATTTTGCCCTTTTATATAAGGGGCACCATTTTACTGTGCCATTATAATGGATGGAACTTGAACATCCACAGATTTTGGTATCCTGGAACCAAACCACAGCAGATACCAAGGGCCCATTGTATTTGCCTGCTCCTTTCAAACTGAGTTCTTTCACCCTTTTGTTGTTGTCGTTCATGACCCTATGGATGAGAATCTCCAAATTCCCTATCTTTTACTGTTCTGCTTAATTCCTGTAAACTCATACCCATGACCTCCTTAATACAGTCCATCCATCTAGTATGTTGCCTTCATTTCTTTCTGCTTCACTCCACCTTTCCTAGCATTGTTGTTTGTTCCAATGAGTCATGCCTTCTCATGATGTGTCCAAAGTATGACAGCTTCAGTTTTGTCATCTTGGCTTCAGTTTACAAAAGAGATCATGTCTACCTAGGTCTGATTTTTGACTGCAACCTGGAGATTCCACCCGTTGTTTTTACTGTATGGGAAGGCTATAATCAGAGTTCATAAATGCTATTCTTTTAAAGTTCAGTTCCCAGAAACTCCCCAAACTGTCTCAGGAAATCTGGGAGTAGTAGTCCAAAGTACAACAGCCCAAACTTTATCATCTGGGCTTCCAGGGAGAGTTCAGGCTTGATCTGTTCAAGGACCCATTTGTTTGACTTTTTGGCTGTCCATGATATCCTGAGAATTCTTATCCAACACCACATCTCAAATGTATTGATTTTCCTCCTATCCACTTTCCGCACTGTCCAGCTCTCACAACTAGAAATGGTAATAGGGAAATTAAGGCTTGTACAATTCTAATGTTCATGCTCAGTTGGATCTCTTTACATTTTAGGATCTTTTCTAAGTCTTTCATAGCTGCCCTCCCCATTCCTAGTCTTTTTCTTATTTCTTGACTGCTGTCCCCATTCTGATCAATGTTTGACTCAAGGTGTGGGAACTCTTTTACTATTTTAATTTCCTCATTGTGTAGGTTGAATCTATGTAGATTTTCCATGGTCATTATTTTTGTTGCAGGGCCCTTACACAAGCAAATAATGGTTGGAGAACATTGCTTGCCTTAAGTACCCAAAATGTGAATATTCTGTTGTTTGCAAGTGTTCTGAGTACGTAAAGGTATAGCTACAGGAGGGTTGGCAAATGATCCATTGCCCTTCAATAAGAATTCTGCCCCTCAGTTTCAATTTTCTGGCATTATATAGTAACTTTAAAAACTTCACTTGAGGATTTAGTGATACAGTCCAGGCATCCAAAGAAAAAGAGCAAGAAAAGTTACCAGGAGAAAACCAGCACAGCAAGTATAAGAGTCCTAGTTGTTAATGATTTTCAGTGTCTGCAATGCTAGAATTTCAGAGACAAAGAGAAACTTTTAAAGGGGGGGGGGATATAAAATTCTTATTTGGAGAGGCAATGCCCTTATTCTCCCTCACACTCCACCTTTTATACATCCCTGTCAGTATCTCGAGCCTGCCCAATACATATGCATCTGATACTGTACATGTGAAGGCAAGTACAAATGCTGAGTATTGTAAGGGATCATGGAGTCAGGGCCAAATATAACAAACAAAACAAGCAAATAATGGCTAGCATCCTGTTCAGTAGTTATTAGATTGTAAACTGGATTTGCAATCCAATAAATATGGGGGATTCATGTCTACAGTCATTAATGACTGAATATGAGAATTCCTGATCCCCCACAAAACTAGCTTTTTAGCTTGACAGTGCCCCAACTAAAGGGTTTTTGAGATGCTGCAGATCAGGGGAATGAGAAGTGACCTCTCCAGTGTTCTCCTGTTCATGGGCTTCACTGAGAAAAACAATTGTGGCAGAACATCACGGTATCCTGTTCCTTTTTAAATATATATATATATTAAAATAAGTTAAAACAAATATTTGACATTATATACATTCTTATTACATACATCTATATAATAAGGATGAGACAGAATTTTAACATCACCGATTTACATTAATTTACATATCCTTAACTGCTCTCCCATCCTTACTCTTTCGTACTAGTTTCTTTCTTTCACATTTTCTCTCGTTCTTGCATTATCACATTAAATCTAACTTCTTTTCTTCTACACTTCCTCACATCAGTCACAATAACTTGATTCTTTCCTATCATTGTGTCTGGTCTTGCTTTGTCATTCATTTGATCTTAATATCTTGTACCCTCCCTTTATTAGAAACAGTACCAAGGATCTAATAAATCTTATTGTTTAGTTTTCCAGCTTTATCTTATAATTTGACATGGTTTCGATTTTGTTTTGTTTTTCCCTGAGTTTCTCTCATTTCCCACAATCTAACTACATCTTTCCATTCTTCCTCATATTTTTGTATGTAGTTATTTTTTAGCTGATTTGTTATTTTGTCCACTGTTGCCATTTTCATTAATTTTATGATCCATTCTTCAGTAGTAGGAGTCTTCTGTTGTTTTGCATATATTATTCACACCATGTAAAGTACAATTTTACCAAATTTGTTCTTTGTTTTCATCTCTATCTCTGTTAGCATTTTAGTAGATAAAATTTGGGTGACAGTTTCATCCTGATTTTCAATGTTTCATTTATTTTAGCATGAATTTCTTACCAGAATTTCTTTGCTTCTGAACAATGCCACCACATGTGGTAGAAAGTTCCCTTTTCTTTGGTACATTTCCAACATGTATCGCAAGAGCCCCCTTTGAATTTAGCTATTTTGGTCGGTATTAGATGCCACCTATAGAAGAGTTTGTAGCAGTTCTCTTTTAGATCATTACACTTAGTGAACTTCAGATTTGTCTTCCAAACTCTTGACCATTGTTCTAGAGGTATCTCTTCAGCTATGTTTTGGGCCCATAGCACCATACTGATGTTGACTGTCTCTTCTTCAGTCTCAAATTCCATTAGTAAGTTATATAATTTGGGTATCATCTTTTTGTTTTCTGTATGTACTAATTTATCAATTTTTTCTCTCTGAAATTTCTGTTCCTCCTGTATTAATGTCCCTCTTAAAGTTTTGGGTAATTTAATAGTGAAGATACCAATGGCAATTTATTCCATTTTGGCTAGTTTTTAGATGGTATTCCCCACTGATCTTTTTAAAGAGTGTTCTACATGTTAGCTATGTTCCTTTCTGGAGGTTTTCTTTTTTATAAAATACCTGATGGATTGAAGCCCAAACATCAAAAAGAAAGTGCTGCAGGATAGAAAGGATAGAGGAGGTCTAGCGCTTCCTAATTTAAAAATTTACTACCACACCTGTGCATTAAGATGGATTAGAGATTGGATCCTACTAGAAAGTAAAAGATTGTTGAAATTGGAAGGAGAAGGCACATATTTTGGCTGGCATGCTTTTCTCTGCTAAAATAAAACAAATGTTAAGACGGAGTTTAACAACCACTATGTGAGGAAGTCACTGCTGAAAATATGGAGCAGGTACAGTAAGTGCCTAACTCACAATTCCGATCTAGGCTCCAATCCAGCTGCCTGTGCCTGACGCACCTTATAGCCATTTTGTGCTGCAGATCTCTTTTTCCAGTGCCACAATCTGGAGAGCTTCAGAAACCCTTTGGTTGGAACTGCCCAACTGAAAAGAAAGGGGTGGGCACAGTCTGTCAAGTTCAGCAGTAAACCAAGTTCAGAGATTCAGGCTTCAGTAGTTAAAACTCAGCAATTTTTATTTATTTTTTTTTTTTAGTATTTATTCAATACGATAGGTCCATACCAGAGACATCCATTGTCAGAACTAAGCAGCAGCCTAATTAGTTACACACAAATTCAAACTTATGGGGTGCTATTTCCCTACACAACAAAAACATACATGGTCTTCTCATTTCTCACACCATCCTTCTGTTTTTACATCCAGATTCTTCCCACAGGAATGACCTTGAACAGTTTGAGTCATGACTGCTTCTTTTAAAGTGTTATCACACCAGCTGTGGTTGAGATCACCATTTCTCTGTACTACCTGTCTCACTGCAAATCCCATCACATAACAGAATGCTATTTTTTTAAATGGAAAGCATGATGCACAGGCAACTCCTGACTGTCAGATGTAACTACCATGATAGAGCTCTGTCATCATAGTTATATCTGATGATATGGTGTATTATTCATCTCACGCTCTTCTAATAAATGTTCTAAGTGCGAAGGTTTGCTTGTGTAATATGACATCTGTGGAAGACCCATGTCTTTTCTTAAAGGAATATTAATTGTATGCTGAGTTCCAAACAAAATATATACTCCCACTTCTGGTAAGATAAGACTGTGGGCAAATCTTTTCAAGCTAAACTGATGTTTGATCAGAAACAATACATTTACATTATCCAGATTCACTGCGTCAGGATTGATAAAGTGTACTAAACTGTGTGAAATTTTAGTACTGATGTATCTTGATTTCAACACTTTTTCTCCACAGTATTAGATTGGATTCTATTCTGTCCTGTTTATAATTATATATTCTGTTTTATGTATTGGTTTTATGTGTGCTTTAAAATTAAAAGATATTGGAATATGTATGATGGTTTTTTGCTAAAATGCTAAGTGCAATAAGGTATTCCTATGCACAAATGTTTCTAGAACAACATGCAGTATAACCATTAAAAACTATTCATTGTGGTCATAAAAGCACAACTACTAAACCATTTCTGAAAACAACAAAGAATACTAATGCATTCAGCACTAATAACTAATAGCTGCATAGCTGCAAGATGTTTCACATCCACATCTGCAGGCACTCATAAAATAGAAGTTGCACATCAAAAGCCCCTTCAAAGACAATTTTCTGTTTAGGGCAGAAGAGACCAAAAAGTATAATAGTATTCTAGACCTATGGTACACCCACTAAAAAGGCTATGTAAAGACTTTTTTAAAAAGAAGCACATGGAACAGGATGACAACATGAAACAGTAGCAGGTCATGAATGAAACTGGCCATCCTACAGTGTATTTACAAAACAATCCTCTGTATGCTTACTCTGGCTATGTTCCATTAACGTCTGTAAGACTTACTTGGGGACACTGAAAGAATGACCATCACAATAAGGACGTTATCACACGGGAAGCTATGTGTGTCCATCCCAAGGCCCCTTCCCCACCACCACTCCCTTCTCCTTTTGTGTTGTGTCTTTTTAGATTGTAAGCCTGAGGACAGGGAACCGTCCAATTAAAAAGATTGTATGTACAGCGCTGTGTAAATTTACAGCGCTTTATAAATAAAGGTTAATAATAATAATAATAATAATCCCAGAAAAGCAAGCCCATTTGATAATAGTTATCACACACAAGAGCACAACAAGAGGATAAAGGCACATTAGAATCATAGGATCATAGAACTGTAGAGTTGGAAGAGACCGCAAGGGCCATCCAGTCCAACCCCCTGCCATGCAGGAAATCTAAATCAAAGCGTCCCCGACAGATGGCCATCAAACCTCTGTTTAAAGACCTCCAGGGAAGCAGACTCCACTACACTCCAAGGGAGTGTGTTCCACTGTCAAACAGCCCTTACTGTTAGGAAGTTCCTCCTAATGTTGAGGTGGAATCTCTTTTCCTGCACCTTGTATCCATTGTTCCAGGTCCTACTCTCTGGAGCAGCAGAAAACAAGCTTGTTCCCTCCTCAATATGACATCCCTTCAAGTATTTAAACAGGGCTATCATATCATCTCTTAACCTTCTCTTCTCCAGGCTAAATATCCCCAGCTCCCTAAGTCGTTCCTCATAGGATATGGTTTCCAGACCCTTCACCATTTTAGTTGCCCATCTTTGGACACGCTCCAGTTTCTCAACATCCTTTTTGAATTGTGGTGCCCAGAACTGGACACAATATTCCAGAGCAGAATAGAGTCGCACTAATACTTCCCTTGATCTAGACACTATACTTTTATTGATGCAGCCTAAAATCACATTGGCCTTGTTAGCTGCTGCATCACACTGTTGATTCGTGTTCAACTTGTGGTCTACTTGGACTCACAGATCCCTTTCACACGTAGTTTCATTCAGCCAGGTGTCCCCATTCTATATCTATGCATTTCATTTTTCTGCCGTAAGTGCAGTACAGTGAGCCTGCGTCATACGCAGTCGTGCTATATGTGGATTTGAGCATACGCTGAAACCTGCGTAGAGCCATGCGGGAGCATGCGGGGCACAAGAGGCGGCACATCCCATTTGAATGAATGGGGCGTGCACCCATGGCGCACCCACACCACCACACCACTGCACCGCTGCCATCTGCACAAGCCCCATTCAAGTGAATGGGGCTCGAGCATATGCGTTTTTTGCCATATCCAGAATGGATCCCCGCGTAAGCCAAGGGCACACTGTATCTTATATTTATCTGTGTTGAATTTCATTTTGTTAGCTTTGGCCCAGCTTTCTAGTCTATTCAAGTCACTTTGAATTTTGATCCTGTCCTCTGAAGTATTAGCTACTCCTCCTAGTTTGGTGTCATCTGCAAATTTGATGAGTATGCCCCCAATTCTGTCCTCCAAGTCATTGATAAATATGTTGAATAGCACTGGGCCCAGGACAGAGCCCTGTGGGACCCCACTGGTCACTTCTCTCCAGGATGAAAATAAGTCACTGCTGAGCACCCTTTGGCTTTGGTCAGTCAACCAATTACAAATCCATGTAACAGTTACCTTGTCTAGCCCACATTCTACAAGCTTGTTTGGAAGAATGTCATGGGAAACCTTGTCAAAGGCCTTACTGAAATCAAGATATACTATATCCACAGCATTCCCTTCATCTACCAAGATGTTAATTTTATCAAAAAAGAGATCAGGTTTGTCTGGTATGACTTGTTTCTCTGAAACCCATTAGTTAGGGTCAGATTTGAATTTGGATGTCAAAAGGAGATAGACAAATCCCCATTGCTTGCTTAGAAATACCTTTTCTGTACATGTTCAAAACTGTCAATTTCAGAAGTGCGCACACGCGCGCGCACACACACACACACATGCTCCAGGGAGGGGAGGAGAAACCAGTGAGGGATCCCCTTTGCCGCAAAAGCCCCAGAAACTGTGTGACAGGAAGGCAGAATGAGGCTGCCCTTTGCAAACTCCGTAAAACCACAAAGACACACACAGACAGACAAGAGGGAGAGAGAGAAAAGAGGGGGCCCACCTGATTCCACAGAGGGCTGATCCTCCCCAATGCCTTCCTTTTCCAGGGTATGTCCTCCATTTCTCCCTCCTTTCCAGGAGGACTTCCAAAGCATCTTCCCTCTGCTTTCTCCCAGCAGCTGTGCCCTTAATTAGAGGAGAAAAAGCAGCCAGGGAGCCTAAAGAGTGGAGTGTGCGTGTATCCCTTTAAGGGACGAGAGCATTCTCCCTCTTTGGCACAGCAAGGCACCCTGGGAAATGAAGTCATCTGAGGCTTGCTTTCCACACAGCTGACATTACATGAAGGGAGTAAATTTGCAAGCAAAATGAAAACGTAAATCTGGTAGTTTTGCAAATTTACTTATTTCCTGATTGACCTCACATGCACCCTGCAATCTCTTCTGACTGCCTGCAGCATCATGTGAAAAGCAGCTGCAAATTTGTCCCTAAACCCTGGATGACCCTTCATTGGTCCCACTTTAAACTTCCAATTTTGCCCTGTGTGATAACAACCTAAGAGAAGGATCAAGATTAAAGATAAAAACAGAGTTAAAACAGGCTACAAACAACAGAACATAACCTCTTAACCCCCCTAATCCTAACTCAGTTAAAGCAGGTTACAAACAATGAAACATAGCCTCTTAACTCCTTTAAATCCTAATTCAGTTAAAGTAAGCCACAAACAACAAAACATATGTTCCTAACTCCCATACATCCTAACCTAAAAACAATGGCCTGTTACAGACAGCCAAAATAAAGCTGCTTCGAGTCACAGTGGAGGTATGGTGTTTCAATGATGCATGTGTCTTAAGAGTCCAGAAGCCACACCAAAGCCACGCTCCAGTCCTTAGGGCTGGAGTGTGGCTTTGGTGCGACTTCTGGACTCTTAGGACGCATGCATCATTGAAACACCATACCTCCACTGTGACTCGAAGCAGCTTTATTTTGGCTGTCTGTAACAGGCCAATGTTAGTGTCTCTCTATCTCTTGTTGTTATTGCATGCCTTCAAGTCATTTCCATCTTATGGTGACCCTAAGGCGAACCTATCACTGGCCACTATACCACGCTGGCTCTCCTCTATCTCTATCCAACCATTATTTCTTATCAAATCATAATATCACTTCCTGAGCACTCCATTTGGAAGTATCTTTATAAAATGTGTCCTAGGATTAGAATACTGATCTATTATTCATTCAATTCCACTCCAAGCTCCATCTCTCGCGCATCCTAGGTATTTCCAAAGGTCCATTTTGGCATGTGCTGGGATGGGGGGGGGGAATCCCCAGTATTTTCAAACCCTCAAGCTCACATGCAAGCCAGGATCCATCTTCAATTCTGCTGGAATCCAGCTTTCTTTGAGTTGCAGAAGGAAGCTCACTTTGGCTACCAATATTGATCCAAAGAAACATAGTTTGGGTTGGGATTTGTCCAAATCCAATATATGTCCATACTTTCAGTTCTCTGAGGCACTGTTTCTGACACAAATATTCCTTAGTTTCACCTAAACACATATAATCAACACCAGCTCTGATTATCCAATATGCATAGGGTCACACACTATGTTGTTGTTGTTGTTGTTGAGTTTCTGCCTACATTAGGAAAAACATTGATTTTGTGTCACTTTCAAAAGGGAGATGCAACATTTTGCCAGACCTGTGAGGCACCAGTTTACTTCATCCAATATTTCTATTTCTGTTTCAGCCTGAAAGACATAGCTGGGTACAATATGCAGCCATATTGCTGTGACTATTAAGAAGACTTAGCATTTCTGATATGCACAGTCATATCCTCTCTCCACACAGAAGATATGATGAACTAATATATGTATAAGAAAGCTAGTAAAGAATTGCACAGCTAGGCTTATCATTACTTCACAGCCCCAATTAAGATTTAGTTAAACAGAATGCAATTACATTGTTGTGGATAAAAGGGATACTACTAATTAAAAATGGATATTCCCCCTTAGGAATGGTTATTATTTCCAGCTGTTTTCCCTTCTCCATCCTTGATCATTTTTTATGATGTGAGGCTAAGCTTTTTCAGAACACAGACTGGTTGGTTACAAAGAGGTCCCAAGGTTTAGTCTGGTTTTTAAATGGCTTCCTATAATGTCAACTTTTGTCCTCTACCTCTCCCCTAGGATTTACATGGGAAAGTGATGGAAGATCATCCCCATCTCTCTATTCAGATGTCTGGGTCCGTGTTCCTAACCAACAAAATCACTCAGCAATTATATCAGGAATATAAAGAAGGTTCAGGATCTCCTTTTTGTTGTTGTTGCTAATGAAAAGTCTACACTCACTTAAAATGAGAATGGAGATAATAGATCTGCTGGTTAATCAGTTTTTAAACCCTTTAAAAATTCAGAAAGGGCTCCAGCTGCTCTCTCTCTCTCTCTCTTTCTGCCTCTTGATACAAGTAAATTCAATGCTTGCAAATGGCAAGCATCTTCTTACAAGACATTTTTATTTTATTCATTTCATTGTTACATTCCTCTCTTTCTCCAGTGAGGTCCCAATGTCAGGCTCTCCTCTTCCCTCACATTATTCTCATAAAAATCCTGTGGGGGGTTGGTCAGGCTGCGAGACTGACTGGTGCAAAGTCAGTGGATAAGAAGAGATGCAGGGCAGGGTGCACTACTGCCAGACCTGGAAGTCTACAGGGATACAAAAAGACGCTTTTGCAAAGGTGGAGGTTCATCTGCTAGGTTTCAGACAGGGATTCTGTGTGGCTTGCTGGCCAGCAAAACTGGATTGGAGAAGGATGAGACAAGGGCAGGTTCACCTCACTTGATTTTTCATCCCATGAAAACTCATAGACAGTGATGGATGGTGGCTTCCATGTCAGTGGGGCAGTGAGTCCATTCCAAATTCTATTGATCAGGGGCCATTACAGTTAAGAATCTCATTTCTCCTCTAAATGACAGTTGAGCTGAGGAGCAGGTCTGAAAACCCTCTGAACTCCTCTTCCCAGCTGTTGTTACATGCCTTCCTGGGAGAGCTGGCTTCTCAAATATTTTCCAGTCGACCATTGCTCTGAGCCACTAGTTGGTCTTATGAGGTGTGTGGTCTGAAGTTATAAATGCTTTGTCAGTGTGGCATAGTGGTTTGAGTGATAGACCAGGGTTCAATTCCCCACTCGGCCATGAAACCCACTGGTGATGTGGGGCAAGTCACATTCTCTCAGCCTCAGAGGAAGGCAATGGCAAACTTTCTCTAAAGAAACTGTGCCAAGAAAATCCCATTATAGAATAGCCTTAGGGTCACCATAATTGGAAAATGACCTGTAGGCACACACCCTTGTATATTGACACAATGAAATGATAAAAGCTTCATATCAGCCCTGATCTGTCTGGCAAATGCATATAGGTCCTGAGACATATTCAAATTGCACCTATGAAATATGTGGCAAATCCTCCACATACTGCTGTGACTTAGATGTAATGACTTAATGTGCACATTTATTCTTTGTATCAAGGCTGTGAGTATTGTTATTTGTTGTACTAGGATTTTTAT
This sequence comes from Sceloporus undulatus, assembly GCF_019175285.1. Taxonomy (NCBI): domain Eukaryota; kingdom Metazoa; phylum Chordata; class Lepidosauria; order Squamata; family Phrynosomatidae; genus Sceloporus; species Sceloporus undulatus. The sequence continues at coordinate 236,372,301 of NC_056522.1, forward strand.
TCTGCTTTCCAGTGTGATGGGTAGCTGGAATTCAAGTAGGGAGATTGAACTGAATGGCCTATGAGGTCCCTTTTAAGTGCTAACTACTCCTAAATAAGGAAATATCAAATTGGAAGACTAGCTAAAAGCCCCATTACAGTGGCTGGCAATACAGCTAGGCCACCATTCTACCTACCACATATAGCAAGGACAGTGTTTCAACACAAATTGTACTATAGGACAAGTACACTATGTCCTGTTTATTTTTTTTCACAGAATGGGTGATGGAAATTTGGTCCATGTTATATTTGGTAGATAGAATGAAATCATTTACTGAGCTACATACTGTATTTGGAAATGCGTGTTGAAAGGTTGGGGGGGGGTTCGGGCAGAAACTCTAAACAATTATACCTTTTATTTAAATATTTATCTTGTTCAAATTTGACTTAAAATCTATAAGTAATTAGATATTGTACTAGCTACGGGGTGTTTTTCCCCCCTGCAAACGGTTTCCCTTAATTTCTTATTCAGACTATGAGTTAGAGCTCTAAAATCATTCCAGTCACACCAGGCATCAAAGGTCTACACAGGAGATTGGGTGTGTGTGTTAGAGAGTTAAATACCCTAATATCTTTGAGATTTGCAAAGATATTTGAGGATTTGCTAAGGGATTCCAGGTAGGATGTAAAAAATGAGGTTTTGTAAGCAACTACTAGAATAACTTTTGGCTACCGCTTAAATAGAAATAGGCATCTGAGCACAGAGAGATTATTTAGATGTGAGCCCCCAATAATCATTGTGATTCAATGACTGCTTTTCCCCCTCCCCTTTTTGAGTCCTCGGTTAAATCTAGTTCAGTGGGGAAAAACACAAACATCTCTCCCTTGCTTTTGTAGTTGGTAAATGAATGTTAGCATGACAAGTCTCAGTGTCAGAAGGAAATGCTTGTGCTAATTACCAGACATCAAATGCTATTAACTGGGGGGGGGGGGCTGAACTATAAAGTGTATTTGACTTTTGGAGGTGTGAATAGATAGAGTAGGATTTAAAAAAGGGGAGGGAAGAAAACTTTTTTCACAAAGCCATAAAAGGATGAGAGGAATACCAACACCCTCACTTTCTGTTCCAGTTTGAAAGTCACCATGATGTAGGGAGATAGAATGATTACTCTAACTATTCTATCTACTATATATTTACAGCCACAGTTTATGTGGCATTGGTCACCAGCAAAATGGTCATGCTTGGTTTGAACCAGGAGATCAAACTGGACTGGGAAACTGGACTTTCACATCCCTAAGGAATTTGCCACATGATGGGATTTTAGCAAGACAACTGAGTGTACTGTATTGATACCCTATGTAAATTACTTACTACAACAACACATGTTGCCCCCAAAAGTAATTTTCAACCCACTATAGATTGCCAATTTATTGCCATTACAATAGAGAGCCAGTGTGGCATAGTGGTTTGAGTGTTGGACTATGATTCTGGAGACCAAGATTCAATTCCTAGCTCAGGCATAAAATCCACTGGGTTACCTTGGACAAGGAACGCTCTCTCAACTTCAGGGGAAAGCAGTGGCAAACCTCCTCTGAATAAATCCTGCCAAGAAAACCCTATGATAGGTTTGCCTTAGGGTCACCATAAATCAGAAATGACTTGAAGGCACACAACAACAACAACAAACAATTGTCTTCATAAACAGGCACCAGTAAATGGTCCTTATGGTGTAAAACTGGGGTGGAGAACCCTTCCCAGTCAAGGGGTCAAATTCCAATTTGGGAAGGGTCCTGGGGGCTAAATTTCAGCTATAGTTGGGGCTACAAGAATGTGAGAGGGTCTCAGCAAAATGGGCAGGGCAGGTGTACATTTTACCAATGAGCCTACTGTAAATCCTAGTACTAGTCATTGGCAGAAACATCAACGTTTATCTGACAAGACACGCCATGAGAACCTAATGGATTCTTATGGAGTGGCAATCAATGCAGCAAAGAACTCTTTCTATGCTACACGTATTGTATCAGCTGAGTCTCGTCCAGCAGAGCTGTTCAGGGTGGTTAAAGAGCTAACCCAACTGTCTCCCACCCTGAACCCATTATTAGAACCAACTATAGTCTGCTGTGACGCCTTTAATGACTTCTTTGCAGATAAAATCTCTCAGATAAAGACTGATCTAGACGCGGACATTGTAACAGAGACAGTAAAAGAGGTGTCCAGTGACTCCATGGACTGTGTTAAACTGGATTAGTTTGAGTTTGTAAATACCAATGAAGTGGACAAGCTTCTTGGAAGTGTAAGGAGAACGACGTGCCCTCTCAATCCTTGCCCATCATGGCTGACCGTTCAGGGAGGGGATGCAACAAAATTTCTACTACATCTTATAATTAATGCACCCCTTAAGGAGGGAATATTTCCATCTAAATTAAAACAAGCGGTAGTCAAACCGCTTTTTAAAAAAAACCCACCTTAGATCCCCTGATAAAAAACAATTACCGACCGGTCTCCCTTTTACCATTCTTGGGGCAAAGTGATTGAGACGGCAGTCACCCTCCAACTCCAAGCTGTTTTGGATGAAGCCGATTATCTGGCCCCATTTCAAACTGGCTTCAGTAAGGGATACAGAGTTGAGACAGCCATGGTTGCCTTAGTCAATGACCTCCATCTGGGCATCGACAGGGGAAGTGTGACCCTGTTGGTGCTCTTGGACATCTCAGTGGCTTTCGATACCATTGACCATGGTATCCTTCTGGAACGCCTGAAGGAGTTAGGTATTGGGGGCACTGCGTTCCAGTGACTGCGTTCCTACCTCTCGGGCAGATTCTAGATGGTGAGGCTGGGGGACACTTGCTCTTCTAAGAGAGATCTGACATCTGGCATCCCTCAGGGTGCCATCCTGTCCCCCATGCTGTTTAACATTTTACATGAAACCGCTGGGAGAGATCATCTGGAGAAATGGGGCATGGTGTTATCAGTATGCTGATGACACTCAAATTTATTTCTCTATGTCTCCGACTGATGCAGTGACTAAGGATGGCATCTCTCCTCTAGATGCCTGCCTTGGATTGGTAATGGGCTGGATGAGGGAAAACAAACTCAAGCTGAATCCAGGGAAAACGGAGGTACTCGCGATAGGTTCCCCAAGTCCAGGGATGGAGATTGGTCAACCAGACCTGGACGGGGTCACACTTCCCCTAAAGGACGAAGTTTGCAGTTTGGAGGTACTTATGGATCCATCACTACAGTTATCATCTCAAGTAGATACGATGGCCAGAAGTGCCTGGTATCAACTTTGGTTGATACGCCAGCTGCATCCTTACCTGGACCGAAAGGACCTTGAAGCAGTGGTACATGCACTGGTAACCTCTCGTCTTGACTTCTGTAATGCGCTCTACATGGGACTACCTTTGTACCAAGTTCGGAAGCTTCAACTGGTGCAAAATGCTGCAGCAAGATTGGTCACTGGAACATCTAGGTCAGACCATATAACGCCAGTACTAAAATCTCTTCACTGGTTGCCGATCATCTTCCGGGCGCAGTACAAAGTGTTGATTATCACCTTTAAAGCCCTATATACTGCATGTAATTCAAAGAGGTATTTGTTAGGAGGCCACAGTCTATACTACTAGACTGTGGCGCAGTGGTTAAATGACTGTACTGGTGGCGCAGTGGTTAAATGCCTGTACTGCAGCCATTCACTCAAAACCACAAGGTTGCGAGTTCAAGACCAGCAAAAGGGCCCAAGCTCGACTCAGGCTTGCATCCTTCCGAGGTCACTAAAATGAGTACCCAGACTGTTGGGGCTAATTAGCTTACTTGCTTGCTAATTAGCTTACTTGCTGTTCACCGCTATGATCTTTGGAATAGCGGTATATAAATAAAACAAATTATTATTACAGTGGTACCCCGGGATACGAAATGACTGCGTTACGAAATTTCCGGGATACGAAAAAATTAGATAGGAAAAAACTGTTCCGGGTTACGTTTTTTTTCGGCTTACGAAAAAATTTTTGGTGCTTTTCGGCGCTTTTTCGCACGAAATCGCGGCTTTCCAGCGCTAGCGGCTATGGCTTTTTCGGGTTGCGAAATCTTTCGGGTTACGAATGGCGCCTCGGAACGAATTAAATTCGTAACCCGGGGTACCACTTTATTATTATTATTATATGGCTTGGGCCCGAGTTACTTGAGGGAACGCCTCTCCCTACACAATCCGCCCCACAGTCTCAGAACATCCGGGAAGAATTTATTGGATTATCCAAAGACTAAATTAATATCAGCTTCCCAAAAAGCATTCACCGTCATGGCCCCTAAAATGTGGAATAGTTTACTGGAAGAGATCCATGTCTGATGTATGGTTTTAATTTGTAATTTTGAAATGTTTTTACTGAAGTTTTATTTATGTATTGCAATTTTTACCCTGTATTTTGTATTTGTCATTGCAATTCTTATCTGTACACTACTATGATCAATGCGGAATAGTGGTTTATAAATAAAACTTATTATTATTATTATTATTATTATTATTATTATTATTATTACCTTAGAAACCTTTAAGGCGGCACTCAAGATGGATCTCTTCTGGCGAGCCTACCCCTCTGATCTGTAGACAACCATAAAGGGAACCTCCACTCTGAGCATGTCTCTTAGACTACATGGTGACATAATGATTTTATTGATGTAATGTAATGTTGTGATTTTATAGACTGTATTTTATATGTAATTGTAATTTTATTGATGTAATCCCACCTCGATCCATAGGGAGAAGCAGGAAATATGAATAAAATTTATTATTGTTGTTGTTGTTGTTGTTGTTGTTATTCTCAAGCAGAATGGCCCCACTGAATCAATATAAGTTCCATTGAGCCAGTGGTTCAACTCGAGTTGAAACTAACAATATAATTCAGTCCAGCATTAGGAGTCAGGCAACTATAACGTCTCTTGGCTCTAGTCCTATACAGTTTATGAATGTTTAAAAAATAGGCTAAGGGGTGTATCTACACACTGTAGAAATAATGCAATTTGATACCACTTTAAGTGTTTTAGCTCCATCCTATGGAATCCTGGGATTTGTAATTTTAATTTTGAGTGCCAAAGAATGCTGGTGCCTTACAAGAGTTCTTACAAGGTCCTCAGCTTTCTCTGCCAAAGAGTGCTGGGGCCTTACAAAACTACAAATTCCAGGCTTCTGTAAGATGGACCCATGGCAGTTAAAGTGGTGTCAAAATGTATAATTTATCATGGTAGATGCATCCTGAGTGTCCTACATTGACTATAAGTTTTTTAAAACATACACACACACACACACACACACACACACACACTTTGCATTGATAGCTTTATTAGACCAACCAAAAGGTGCAAAAGACATTAGACACGTTTTCAACCCTCACAGCCTTCTGCATCAGGCATGGATGTTAAAAGTCATTTTAGGGGAAGAAATGTGACCTTACAATGTCTCAAATTCAGATTTAACATTTCAAGAAAGGTGACCTCTGTGACCTTATATTATCACATTTCTTCTCCTAAAATGACTTCTGACATCTAGACCAGATGAAGAAGCCTGTGAGCTTTAACGGCTTGCCTAGTGTATTTGCATCTTTTAGTTGTTCTCATAAAGGTATCACCACAATTTGGGGGTTGGGTATTGGTTTTGTTTTGGTGGCATTTCTCATATTCATATAGATATGTGATGCATTGTTGGCAAATATCTGGAAGGCTGTCTGTTTTCCTGTTGCAATTTTTGGTTTTTTGGTTTTTAGTTCATTTTTGTTGTCATACCTGAAACTTGTGCATTATTTCCTCTTCACAGTTGAGGTACATATGTTGATCCCATTAGTCAAGAAGGTATGGCTTTTTTCCTCCAAGACTCTCATTTATCTGCATATGCGAGAGCTGGGGAAATTTGCATTGCTAGACTACAGATCCCAGAAACCTCTTGTCAGCATGGCTGCCACCAGCAGGGAGATTGGGGGAGATGGAGCCCAAAAAGTAATAGTTCCAAGCTCTGAAGTATGTTTCTTTTGTAAGCTCCATGCCAGTTCTTCTTAGTTGGATCCTCTCTCAAGTTGTGGACAAGAGCCTTTTTTGCCCAGTTCTAGAAATGCTACTAAATCCACTGTCACAAGGTAAGGATTACTCATCTGTCTAAAGGGATGCCTGGACAGAACCACAGAAATGGCAGGTTTTCTGGGCAGAGTTGTAAACACATCATCTTGCACAGAGTACTCTGAAGCTTCTGCCATAATGCAGAAAGACAGGATCCTGCAGCAAGGCCAGCGGAGGAAGGAGTTGGCGGCTGGAGGAAGCTGTTTATTTCAATCATGCTTTAAATATGGAACATCTGTTTACATGCACTGTTGCAGAGAGAGAGAGAGAGAGAAAATGAGATCAAGGGAGTGAAAGCGAGAACTGTGTGGTGCAACTGTTGCAAGGAGTAACACAATATTAAGGAAACAAAATTTCTTTTTTATTCATTTTGGCCTTGACTACTCAGAATTTTCCCATGGCTCACTGTGTCCTGTTCACAAGATGCAGGGCCAAAACCCTGAACTAGGCACAGACTGTCTTCATGGCCTTTCTTCCCTTTAACCCAAATGTAAAACCCTTACTTTTTTGCTCTGAGAGTTCAGCTCTCTCTACAGTAATAATGGGTTGCTCCCTTTCCATGTGATCCTTGGAAGCCATCAGGAGCTGGTCCTGCAGGCACTTTGAGGTCAGAACAAGGTGCCCAACATCGATAACATGGCTGAGCGCCTCATTGTGAACTCAGTGGTGGTGCCTGCAACAAATGGATATTGTGTGGAAAGGCAGCCACCTGTCATCTCTGCAAAGAGAGCACAGATAATGTGAGGAATTTAGGAGAGATTTGGGGTGAGAATACTCACATAATCATAGAATCATAGAGTTGGAAGAGACCACAAGGGCTATTCAGTCCAACCCCCTGCCATGCAGGAAATCTAAATCAAAGCATCCACGACAGATGGCCATCCAGCCTCTGTTTAAAAACCTCTAAGGAAGGAGACTCCACTACACTCTGAGGGAGTGTGTTCCACTGTCAAACAGCCCTTACTGTCAGGAAGTTCATCCTAATGTTGAGGTGGAATCTCTTTTTCTGTAGCTTGCATCCATTGTTCCGGGTCCTAGTCTCTGGAGCAGCAGAAAACAAGCTAGCTCCCTCCTCAATATGACATCCCTTCAAGTATTTAAACAGGGCTATCATATACTCCAAGGACAGACTAGAGTATTCTGTCCATTAAAGACAACCCCTGAGTTGGGATGCAACTCAGACATCTTGCAGCTATGGATCAGGACCATCCCTTCCTTCCTTTGAGGTGCATGGCTACTTTTGATAGAATTTCTACCTTTAGTACCTTTAGAGTATGTGAAAAGAACATCCTTTCTGGTCTAAAACACACTGCAGAAATAATCCAGTGTGAGATTGCTTTAACTGGCCTCACTCAATGCTAGGGAATTCTAATACCTGTATTTTGTGAGACATTGAACCTTCACTCTCAGAGAGCTCTGGTGCCATAATAAATTACAATTTCCAGGATTCCCTAGCACTTAGAATCATAGAATCATAGAATCATAGAATCATAGAATCATAGAGTTGGAAGAGACCGCAAGGGCCATCCAGTCCAACCCCCTGCCATGCAGGAAATCCAGATCAAAGCATCGTCGACAGATGGCCATCCAGCCTCTGTTTGAAGACAGGACAGTTAAAGTGGTCTCAAACTGGATTATTTCTTCAGTGTGTTTTGGACCACTTTTTAACATTAAGCTGCCCCCAGACATTTAGTGCCACCGGCTTGTCATTGATGGTTGCTCACCAGGGGCCTTCATGACCTGAAAGAAACAGGTAGAGTGATAAGAGATGCTGGTAGTTACAGGACAACGACATCTGTAGGAACACACTCCCACTATGATGGGGCAACCACTAATTTCAACAAAGTGTCCAGGGGCAGATTTGTTTCGTGCCAAGTAGATAATTGAAAAACGTACAACAGGGATGGGAACAACAAATTACCCTCCAATGTTCTTGAGCTATAACACCCATCATCCCTCACCACTAGCTATGAGCTGAAATCCAACAATGCCTGCTACAAGTGGTCCAGCAAGTCGCTACCAGCTTTAGCAGACGTGGCTGTTTCACTGGCATTTCTCTTGGTATTTATTCTGCAGGCAAAGACTAAATCCAATAAGCAGCCAAAAACACACACCTTGAACTGAAATTACTATGTAGCAAAATTAGTTTTTGACAATATTTGACCTCATAGAGTGTCAGCGGTTACTTCATTCAAAAGGTTCACACAGAAGATCTTCACTTTTACATCTTGCTAATTCACAATGCATAATTTGCACTAGCTAATTGGCAATTCTTGTCTTCATAATGCATGACTTCACAATTCATAATTCATGACTTCATGAATCCTCAATGGTGCAAGTAGAATGTTAAGGAATATTTACATATTTTAATGCCTGGCCTTTAGTTGGTATGCTAGATTGCTGTCCATAGTAGCCAGACAACATACTTACCAATAGCCTGTTTGGTTACAGGAATACAATTTGGTTACAATTTGGGGTGTGTGTGTGTGTGTGTGTACATGCCCTCAAGTCACCTGTTGACTTATGGCATTCCCATTAATTTCAGAGGGTTTTCTTAGGCACAGAATACTCAAAGGTGGTTTTGCCAGTTCCTTCCTCAGAAATATAGCTGAAAACACCTAGTATTCATTGGTTGTTTCCCATCCAAGGACTAATCAGGGCTGACCCTGCTTAGCTTCCAAGATCAGACATGAAATGAATCCAAGTGAACTCAGTATATTCCTCGTGTCCTTGAAAATCTAGTACTTCTCAAAGAGCTTCTCACTAGATTTTTGAAGTTACATATTACAACAGGTGGTAGGATTCATGCAGCCTTCCATTTTAGGTTGGGCTACAGATTCCAACACAACTGGCTATGTTTACTAAAGCTGCTGGGACATACAGTTCAGTGATAGCTGGAAGAGCCCACAATTTTCACGGCCACATTATAAGTCACAGTCTGTAGCACATTTCTTATGAAATTAACAGAGGCATAATATTCCTCCTCACCCCTCCCTCAAAAAGTAGTGATGGGTAATACCATTATTTTCTTATTATTATTATTATTATTATTATTATTATTATTATTATTTATTACCTGCCACTCCCCATGGACTGAGGCAAGGGGACAACAACAATGGAAAAACAACATCAGTTAAAACACACATTGGTTAAAACACACATCAATTTAAAAGGACAAATAAGACATGCTCATATTAAAACAATCCATATCTATGAAGGCAATGAAGTGGAGGTGACATGATAGCCATGTTTTAATATCTGAAGGGATGCCAAATTGAGAGTTTGTTTTCTGCAGCACCAGAGAATAGGACCCGGATTAATGGATTCAAACTAAAAGAAAAAAGATTCCACCTAAACATTAGGTAAAACGCCCTGACCATAAGAGTTGTCCAATAGTGGTATACACTGCCTCAGAATGTGCTGGAGTCTCCTCTTGAAGATTTTAACACTGAGGCTGGATCGCCATCTGTTGGGGGTAATTTGATTGTGTATTCCTGCATGGCAGGGGGTTAGACTGAATGGCCCTTCTCCCCTCCACTGTGTAGGCTTTCACAGTTTTAGACTGATTTTTTTTTTAGCTTTAAAAAGGGTAATGCCCTAAGTAGTATGATGAGCTACTTAAAAACATATAATACTAAAGGTGACAAGTTACTTTTCAAGCTTTTCAGTTAGTTACATCAAGGGTTGTATCCTACAGGATGTGGTCAAAGCTGCACCATGGCAAGTAGGGGGCTTTTGTTAATAAATTCTGCCAAAAGCCATACTTGGAATGAAATTAGGGGGAATCTGTCAAAGCAACAGAGTGTTCTAAATGTGCAGGCAGTCTTAGGTCTCTTTGAGGTTATCCACACAGAATAAATACAGCACTTTGTCACCACTTTAATTTCCCTGGCACAGTCCTATGGAAATGGAAATCATTGTGCTACAGTTGTGCAGTGTGAAGGGGTTCATGACCATTTGCACAGGGAATCCCTTGACTAATATGAATGGGAAGCATCATAGTAAGAAGCATCCCCTGATTTCCATCCCTTTATCACTAAACCTTCTATATAGATATGAATGAGAACTACTACTGGCTTACAGAAAGGATGGGAACATGTGGCCTTCCAGATGTTGCTTTTGCTTCCATCATTCCTCACCATCTGACATGCTAAGTCGGGCTACTGCAGAAATAATCCAGTTTGATATCACTTTAACTGCCATGGCTCAATGCTCTGGAATTCTGGGAACTGTACTTTTGTGAGACATTTAGCCTTTTGTTAAAAGTGCTCTGGTGCCACAACAAACAACAATTCCCAGACTTCCGTGGCACTGTGCCATGGCAGTTAAAGTGGTATCAAACTGGATTATTTATGCAGTGCAGGTGCTGCCTAGGACTAATGGGAGTAGCAGCCCCTTAACATGATGCATGAGGAACAAGAAGTAACTGGCTCCATCCCTTCACCCACCATTTTGTATCCGGCTCCACCTCCGAGCCACTGTTTTGGCTCTTGTTGGAAACCTGGAGATTCCAGTGAAGAAATCAGGTAAACCCTACAAGCCTGACATTTACTCACTCCTGACCAGACAGACTCTTCCTTTGCAGAAGGTTTTCAATGAAACCAACTGGGACAAGGCTTCCAATTGGCTTCATTTAATCCTTCAATGTGTTATTCACTCTCCACCTACCATGAGTTTAAGCAGTTCATCAGCATACGCAAAGTAGAACAGGCACAGCCCGAGGACAGCAAGAATAAAGTAAAGATTCATGAAGTCACGTCACCTCAGTTTTTCCATACTGAAGAATGCCTGCAGTTGATCATTCAAGAGTTTGAAGCCATTGCTTGCAGGAAGCCACTGGAGGGTCAGTAGATTCTACAACAATCCCAGGGATGCTAACAGCAAACCCACTAGCTGCATCGTGAGGAAGGGAAGGGAGAATCTATTCAAGTTAATCTACTGTATGTCTTCCTGCTTGGAGCTGTTTCCTCACTGCAATATATGCACACCAAAACCAGAACCCACACCAAAACCAGAACCCACACAAAAGTGGTGGCTTACGTGAAACATCATCTCCTGCCCCACTTTGAGCACTGATGCTTTGAAATGCATCTATGAATTCCTCCCCCCTCCACTTTTTTTTTTATTTTCAAATGCAAACCACAGTCTCCTCCACATTCATCTTTGCTTTCAAGGGATGGTGCAAAACTCATCAGGAAGCAAACAAATCTGGCACTTGCATAAGATAAGCAATTTGTGGCTCTGTAAAATGTCAGCACAATTCAATTTGTACCATTTAGGAAAGCCCAACACTTCTCCCATTTATTGTCTCCTTGCATAACCAGCAGGACCAAAAGGCTGCATTCTCTCCCCACCCCCACCCCCCCATCACTACCACAAGAAGAAGAGACTCAGGCAGCCCATTTACTATATGACCTTCAAAAGCTTCAAGAAACAGTTGCAAATGAAAAAAATAGGGAATAAGGCCATTTGTAGTCCGTATCATATCATACTGCAGAGGTTTGTTATGAATATCCCACTGAAAGTAGACGATGATAAAGCAAACTCCTTTTCTTAAAAAAATAAAATAAACAAAACATAAATAAATAAATAAAACATTTGCTATTCTGAAACATTCCCTCTGTTTGCTCAGAAGAGATAGTTTTTCATTTGATTAGAAGATCATCTCAAAATACTTGTGCCTGAGTATTTAGATTTCATCTTAATTCATGTTTTATAATTCATCATCTCCACCTCATAGGACTTAGTTTGGAGGCATTTGGAAATCTTTTAGAAAAGTGTGTGGCTTTTTGTTTTTAAGGAGCTACAAGGCCCCTCATTTTTGCTATAATGATCTAACATAGCTACTGTACTTTGTAGAAATATAGAACACAATCCCACCACTCATACCATGCTGAATGTTGGAGTGACTAGAATGATATGATGTGATGATCTTCTCCATTTGCCTCTGCTGGCAGAGAAGAGAACCATTGGTAGATGGAGATTTTCCATGGTGCCTGGTCTGTTTCCAGATAAACAGAGAGGTGATACTGGTGGTTGTCCTGCCAGAATTTGGAAATATAAAGCTGTAAAATAGGGTGTTGGCATGGCCCTGGACCAAGCACTCTCAGGGGGTGTTCCCACTTAATATTTGAAACGATTTAAAATACAACGTTTTTAATAAAACCGATTCAAAATAACCCTGGTGTTATCTCGCGTTCCGAAACGCGTTATTCTTCGTTCCCATCTGGTTATTTAAATCGAAGTTTTTACCTGCAAGCGTTCCTACTTGGCATGAAATCGGTGTTTAAATAAAGCGATTCTTCTCTTCCATACCTTATTTGGAGCTGTCAATCAATAGTACGTCAGAATGACGTAACGTTAACCCGGATTATTTGGAAGCGATTTAACTTTCGTCAGCGTTTCCATTTCATTGACCGTTTGTGAAATGATGTATTTTTGGCGGTTTTTTTTTTAAATGAACCAATCAAGGCGCTTAAACGATCAAACGTCATAAGCGCTGTCAGCCTTATATACATTTTCCCTCCGAATTTAGTAGGAAACCCAAGCTCTTTCCAGAGGAACTATGGGATAGGTTTTCCAGGGCAGCATCCCCTCTTCATGTCTCCCAAGACAGCCAGGGAGAATCCCTTCACAGAGCCCACAGATCAATGGGGGAAGCTTATGGCAAAGCGAATTTAGTAGGAAACCCAAGCTCTTTCCAGAGGAACTATGGGATAGGTTTTCCAGGGCAGCATCCCCTCTTCATGTCTCCCAAGACAGCCAGGGAGAATCCCTTCACAGAGCCTACAGATCAATGGGGAAGGCTTCTGGCAAAGCAGGGAGGGAGCACTCTTCCCAAAGATTCTCTTTCCAGGGTTGGAGGAGAAGGCAGATTCCGTTTGAGAAAGAGAGGGAGAAAGGCTCTATCCCCCCCCCCATTGATCAGAGCCCTTCCCTGTCTGGGCGAGATCAGATGCCTCCTCGCGAGGAGCCTTCCCTTCCCTGCCTGGGCGAGATCAGAGCCCAAGCGGGCAGGGAATGCCTCTTTGAGAGGAGTCTTCCCTTCCTGCCTCTCCTCCGTTAGAAATGGGCTCTCCCCACACAGAGGGAAGGTTGCAATCCACCGGGAGAAGCCTTGTAGTCCTTTGCAGATGCAGGCGCTTGAGCAGCCGGGACTTCAGGCGCTTAAAGCGCTGAAGAGATTAAGCGCCTGTAAACCATTAAAATAAAAATAATCCTTATCTCTTATTGAAAGACCACAGCGAACAAAGGGGTGAGGGAAGCAAAAATAGCGACAGCCACGACGGATGGGGACAGAAAGGGCAACTCCCCCAAGGACAGCCCCCACCGCAGTCCGCTCCTCCCATCCATCCAACCCGATTCAAAGGCTGTCGTTCCTATTTAAATACTCCGGTTCCTAACTCGAATCAATGGAAAAACGTAGGTCGGACCCTAGTGTTTTTTAACGCGTGTTAAAAAACGAAAACTCGATTCAAATTTTTATCCCGCTCTACGATTCGATTTGTAGTGGGGACGATTGCGGGTTGCTCTAGAACCGTTCTAGGTTTAAATCGGATCCTAATATGAACGCCACTCCTTGGATTCGATTCAGAACGCGGGGTTTCCCCTAGTGGGAACATCCCCTCAGAAAGTGAGAGCTCCAAGGAGGAATAGGGCTGGTGTCTAGTCCTTCTCAAGTAGAACCTGCCATCTTGGATCTTACTCCTCATCTGCTCAATTCCAAATATCATTGCCTTCAGATTCCTCCAGTAACGGGGAAAGCCCTGTGGAGAATTCTGCAACCAGATTCATGCACACTATACTCCCTTCCCACTGAAGAAGTCAGCGATTAAAGAAACAGGTAATAGCCATTTAAGCAGGGCAGATTCAGCACTAGAGGAGATGAAACTTTCAGAGGTCTATTCCAGAAAGGCTATAAAACCCTTACTATGGCTCCAGCTGAGTGCTGGGTAATATGTTTCTTATCTTTGTTGTCACCAGAGTTTGGAACCCAATGCAGAGAATCTATGGCACAGTGTGCCAGAGTCGCTTTATACAAGGGATCATATCCAGGGGTTGGGGTTGGGGTTGAGGTTAGGGTTATACAAGGGATCATATCTAGGGGTAGCCATGTTGCCCATGTACCAAAGTATAATAACATCCAAATTCCACAAAAAGTGACCAGGAGAAGGAGGGGCCTGCCTGCATGAACATTCCTCCAAAGAACAGCCATATCCTTACAAATGCAAACTTGGGACTAACATTGTCTTAATTTTTTCCTTCCTGTATTATTTTTATCATCTTTGCCTGATGAAGAAGCCAGTGGAGCTTCAAAGGCTTGCAACATGTGTTTTTTGTGCATTTTTGCGCATGATCCCACAAAGGTATCACTGTTTTATGGATTTTGGATGTCATTATACAAGGGATGAAAAACTTGTGATCCTTCAGATGTTCTTGGACCACTATGCGCATCATCCTTGTCTACTGGCCATGCTGGCTATGGCTAATGGGTACTGGAACCCAGTGATGGATAATGACAGGATTCCTGTACATTTTCTCCTTTGTCTCAAGTTGCTTCTTAGCAAAGTGCTTGTTGGTTCCCACTGGCTCCATTCAGCATTGCTCTGGTAGCAGCACTAGACATATCTGAGTCAGAAGCTGGTGTCTTTTTGTATCTGTTCTATTCCTGTTCAAGAGAGAAAATACAGCTCTTGTCTAGTTCCCTGGACTATCCCCTGTGCCAGTGGTTCTCAACCTTTAATCTTCCAGATGTTTTAGACTTCAACTCCCCAAATAACTGGCCATTGACAAGGCTGGGCTGAGCTTCTGAAAGTTGAAATCCAAAACCCCTAGAAGACCAGTGGTTGAGAACAGCTAGTTTCGAACCACTGCACCAAACTTTCCATATCATGGGATTGAACTGGCAGAATTATGGGAGTAGCGGAGGAGTGTTAATTTATAATATTTCATTCTCAGATGCCACCCATCATTACCAGTTGAATCAGTACAAAGAATGGAGCAACTCTTGAAGCCAACACTCCTTGAAAGCACTGGGACATCTGAGTAAACGTGAATAAGACCAGGTAGCAAGACAGGTAAGTGCAAGTAAGATACATGAAAACAATTCCAGTGGTTCTTGAAATGGAAATCTAAAAATCTTCTTGTGGCTAGCTTGAATATAATAAGAAAATGGTCCCTCAGCTGACCATTATAACATAGGTCCAAAAAACGCTGTAGAAATAGTCCAGTTTGAGTCCTCTTTAATTGCCCTGGCTCAGTGCTAGGGAACCCTGGGAATTGTAGTTTATTGTGACACCAGAGCTCTCTGATAGGGAAGACCAAATGTCTCACAAAACCACAGTTCCCAGAATTCCCTAGCAGGGGTGTAGCCAGGATTTTGGGAAGGGGAGGGGTCCAGACTAAGTGCCACCATTACAATGGGGCTTGGGTGCGGCGGTGCGGCAGCATGCACCATTCATTTTATCTAACAGAAGGGGGGGGCTGGCCCCCCAAAAAACCCCCCCCCCCCCTTGGTTACGTCCCTGTCCCTGGCATTGAGCCAAGCAGCTAAAGCAGTCTCAAACTGGATTATTTCTGCAGTATATTTTGGACCATGGTCTAGGAATGACTGAATGCACAGAATATAGACAATAAATATGAACCTCTTCATAATTCCCATTCATGGCATGGAAAATTGCTTTTTTAAAAAAGAGACATGAACAATTGTGTTAACAAGATAGGAACTTAACCTTAGGGCAAAGGGAAGATTTCACAGGTATCGGAGATGACCATGAAAAAGTATGCAAATTTAACAATGCAAGTGATACTCCAAGCAAGAAAGAAGTGTAGTATATAGGCTATTTTGTTGTACTGTGCTTAAAGCAATTCAGATAATTTCCTAACTCAGAAAGCTAGGAAGAGTGTATTTGCTTGTTTTTGATATCTCTTCTAAATTGGTTTCAAGTTAACATCTTGCTTAACCACATTAAGACATCTTGCCCAATAAATGACAACAATCCTGAGAGACAGAACAAGAGGGCGGGGGGGGGGGGATAATGACTACAGGAATATGCCTACTCAAACTTCTAGAAAGAAAAACAAAAACAAATGCTAATCGATAATAATCAATGGATGAGTGTTAATTAATGTCTGGATTTTTTTTGATGTTAAACACCATCAAGCTGGTGAGCCAATTTCCACCTCGCCTTTGGGTAAATTATGTTTGGTTGCCCTTTTATGCGACAGCCCCAGTATACAAATGAGCCGGCACTCCCAGCAGACTCACCTGAAAGGTTAGCAGTTGTGCACAGCATCTTAGATGAATGTGAGAAATCTCTGCGATACAAATGAGGATCTCAGCCAAGAGCACTTATATTTGATTAATAGGGACAAATTTTACTTTGATGTGAGTACCTGGAACTGCAGTGGCCCAAAAAGGTTATTCATCATGGTGCCAAGGCATCAGCCTGTTAAGTATTGGTGCTGGAAGTCTTGTTGTGACATCAAAAGTGTGGGGGTGAAAATGGATGGCCTCAAAGTTGTGTGTTATGTTTAAAGATAAGCACGTTAAATGTGGGAGGCGTAATGAGGGAGCCCATCCCTTCATTTGCAGTCCTTGCAGTCCACAGATTTGTCAAAATATCCCGTGATGGGTTTCTCAGCTTTGTCACTTTTCCTCCCCTGATGCTCAGCTGTTATTTAATTATTGATGCCACCAGCTTTGTCATTGTTTCAACAAGGAATAAAAAGAAAGGAAGGTGGGACTACAGTTTTAAAAGAAAAAAAGTTTGCCTTACGCAACAGGAATCTTGCTGAAAGTGGCAGTCTTTTAACACATTTGTAGATGTCTTTTGCCTTTTCATAAGAAGATTATTATATAAACAAAGCCAGAGCTTGAAATGGCAACTTTTTGGACTATACTTCCCAGAATCCCTCAGCCAGCATAAGTCATGGCAATGGTGGCTGGGGGATTATGGGAATTGTAATCCAAAAAGATCATTTTCTGAAGTGCTGAACAAAACCTGGCTTGGTATCGGATTATATGAAGGACTCTTTTGCACCAATCCAAACCTGCCCAAGGCTTTAAGACCTAGAATCAGCCACAGAGACCCAGTTTATGGAGATTATCAGATGGCAAAAAGGATGGGAGAAAAGTGGATTGCTACTGTCCTTATTGCATGATTGCGAGAAGATTATCAGATGATGTCCCACGGCATCCTATCCTTCTCCTGCCATGAAATGGAATGGCCCTGTAACTTTTTATTGATGGGAAACTGCCATCAATAAGAAGTTACGGGGCCATTCTCCTTCACTGATGGTAGAAGGATGGGATGAGAGTGATATTATGGGGTGTCACTATCTTCCCGCAATCACGCAATAAGGACCGGAGCTTCCCACTTCCCTCCTGTCCATTTTTGCTATCTGATAATCTCCTATATACCCACTAGTATGTTCTAGTTAGTTAAAAAGCTCTGTGTTGGGCCCTTCCTTGTGGAATTAGTTTTAAATTAATAATTGTAGAAAATACAAAAGCAATCACATAAACAATCATAAGAACAGCATGGAAGATCAATAAAATAAACTGTTAATTGTATAATTTTACTTTATAACAGATATTTTTAAAAAGTATTTTTAAAACCAAAAATTTATCATCAAAATTGTGAACTGACCACCTAATAACAAAAGTGATGAGATGGATTTGCCCAGAAACCCAGTTCGTTTTTAGAAAATTAAAACTGTGTTGGAAATGTAATAAATGGGTACCAAATAGATGTGAATCCAACAGTTTCTATTTCTCCTTTAGTCATTTTTATTTGGTAAGTTAGTGTTTCAGCAAATGTTATAAAATATACTTCATTATCTAGAACTGGAAAAAGACAGATATAGATTTCCACTGTTTTGTAATTACTATCCTCACTGTCCCAACAAGGGGGGAAATGGGTTTTGTAAACCAGATAGCATCTGATCTTGGAAGCTAAGCAAGGTCAGCTCTGGTTAGTACATGGATGAGAGGCCATCAATGAATATCAGGTGCTGTAGGCTATATTACAGAGGAAGGAATTGGCAAAACCATCTCTGAGGATTTTTTTGTCTAAGAAAACCCTATGAAATTCATGGGTTGCTATAAGTCAACAGGCAAACTGAAGGCACATACATACAGACAAGTTTAAGGATGACCTCGGTCCATGAAAAATTAAGAATATACTGTCTTCATAATAATATGCCTTTTAATTTAACAAGTTAGAGAAGAACTGAAGCACCTCCTTTCTAAACCCTGCTGGTTTTTCACAACGCAGCCGTATATGTAGCATAGTTCCCTTACTTAGACAACCTCTCAAACAGAGTAAGGATACTGTATTGAACTCACTCTCTTGGAAATCCTTGTGAAATTCTGTACCCCAGGATGTGTGCATGGATCCCTCCCTCTCTGTTTTTAAATAGGGGCTGCATCTGAACTGCTGAAGTAATCCAAATTGACCCCACTTTAACTGCCATGGTTCAATGCTATGGAATACTGGAATTTGTAGTTTTATGAGACATTTAGCCTTCTGTGTCAGAAAGTTTTGGTGCCACAACAAACCACAATTCCCAGGATTCCCTAGCATTAAGCCATGACAGTTAAAGTGGTGTCAAACTGGAATATTTCTGCAGTTCGGATGCAGCCCCTATTTAAAAACAGAGAGGGAAGGATCCATGCACACATCCTGGGTGCAGCCTAGAGCTCAGAAAATGAATCTGATTAAATTTCATGCCAATTAATTGAATCTTTCACGCATTCTGCCCCATATGTCTATTTGATACTGTGGAAAGGGGATATATATATATATATATAATATGATTTCTTCTGAGTTTTTTGTTTTTGTTTTTTTGCCTGCTCCACATAAACTAGCAAAATCAAAGTTCAGGAGACTATTCCTCCATTTGTTACAAATAAAAACTAAAAAATAAAATAAAAGTAAATTATGTTTATAATAACTGTTTGAATACATTGTATTTTTATATACCAATTGTGATAATTTTATGCCAAATCAAATTGTACATAGTCATATTTTATGTTCCTAAAGTAACAGAGTGACTTTCAATCTGTAACAAATGCTAATGTTACATTTTTTTTCTTTTTTACCCCCCAAACTTCCATTTTTTTTTCTGGAAAAAATGTTTTTCCCCCATGGCTTCAAAATTTTTGGAAATTTTACATCTCCAGACATGCCTGAAGTCATTCAGTGTGTTTCCATGGCCATGCAGGGATTCAAACCCTGGTCTCCAGAGTTGTAGTCCAGAACTCAAACCATAGACCTCTGTAATAAACTGCTACCACTCATATTGCCCCAAACTGACTAAGCCCACAGTCAATGCCACAATACTTCTTTATAATTTCTAATTTATTTCCCCAGGTTTGGAGCCAGAATTCTACAAAATACCAATTTGATATGTCCAATATATAAGGGGGTGAGGCAAGGTTGCCCATTGTCTCCTCTACTATTTATATAAATAATGGAAATTTTATTAAATGATATTAGAAATAACCACGAAGTAGAAGGATTTAAATTGAAAAAAGAGGAGTATAAACTAAAAGCATACACCGATGATTTAATCTTAATAATATCAAACCCAATTGAATGTGAGGAAATTATTTTGAAAATGTTTAAGAAATTTGGGAATGTTGCAGGATATAAAATTAATAGGGAAAAAACTACAATGCTAACTATGAATATGTCCAGGGAAGAGATTAATATCCTAAGTAAAAAAACTGGATTCCAAAACAGTAAAATAGTAAAGTATCTAGGAATCAACATAACAACGAAAAATGCAGATCTGTTTCACAATAATTACGTTAAGATATGGAAAAATATAAAAGCGGACCTTGAAAGATGGCAAAAATTAAAGATTAAAGAATGTAGTTTGAGCCTGCCACAGCTCAATGCTATGGAATTCTGGGAACTGTAGTTCTATGAGATATTTAGCCATCCCTGTCAGAGAGCTCTGCTACCACAACAAACTACAATTCCCAGAATTCCACAGCATTGAGTCATGGCAGTTAAAGTGAGGTCAAACTGGATTATTTCTGCAGTGTGGATGCAGCCATGGAAACCCACTGGGTGATTTTGAGCCATCACACTCTTTCAGCCTCAGAGGAAGGAAATGGCAAATCTCCTCTTAAGAAATCCTGCCAAGAAAACCCTAAAACAGGGTTACCAGAAATCAATGTTGAGCTGAAGGCATATAACAACAACAACAACAACAACAACAAATGGCACATATTTTAAACATAAATCATTACCCCTGGAGACTTCCTGTGGAGACACAAAACAAAAACAATTTGAAAATCTTGGGGATACCAACAAAGTTTTGAGAACAGCATCCAGCTCCAGGCAACACTTTGCCCATCATGGTCTAAAGTTAACACATCACCATCAATATTATAGATCAAACATGGCCATCTTTTAGCACATACAGCAAAGTACTGTGACATTTCAAAGCTGGAGCGAAGTGCTCCATAGACTTCAAGGCTGCAGTTCTACCTGCCTCCCCTGCACTGTGCTGTCACCTTCTCCTCTGCTCAAAAAATTAAAAGTAAAGCCCAAGCTGAGATACTGGCATCTGGAACTGCACAGATAATATGATGCATACTAAAGTGACGCAGTTTTATTTTTGTGCTTCATTTTATGGCACCTTACCAAAAGATGGCTAGTCACTAGATTATGGGGGGATAGCAGATTCTCAAAGACCAAGCCAAATGTTTCAGCACAACTCAGGATATAACCTCTGACTCCAATACAGCAAGCACCAGAACCTTCTAGCCCCTTCACTTGTGTTCTGTCCCTTCCCCCCCCCCCCCCAGGAGCAACCAGATCTCATATTCTTTCAAAATATAAACATGGTCAAGTAAGAAAACTCATAAAATGGGTGAAATCTTTACGAGACATCATTATCATTTCAGAGTGGGCTCCACAGGGTGCCAGTTACCTGCCTTGGGGGTTGTTTTTTAACCCAAAGACAAAAAAAACATGATAAGAGAACAGGGAGAATACGCACCTCAAGGGCAGATGCTTTGTATGGTACACAGAAAGTCCAAGATGAAATCCCCACAAGGAGGGACTATGGAGCTCTTCTTAGGCCCTAAACTATAGCTTACTTGGGCTTTTTTAAAATCTAAAACTGATACCCTGTCATCTATAGTCTAAGATAAGTCAAGATCTCTGTCAGTGATTCTGAAGAACTACTGCATGCTGGAGCATATGACACTACTCTGGATGGACAATCATTATAGGTACCTGCCTGTGTTTCTGCTGGCTCTGTTAAGAATCTGAACCAATTCTCTCCACCCCTTCCCTTTCCCCTCTATCTACAAGCTGGATGTTGTCTGTTTATTAGTATTACATGGGTCATCTAGGGTCCAAGTATTGGCTCTTCAGATTTCAAATACATCATGCCTTTCACAAGTCTTTATTGATTACTAGATTGGTCACTGAGCTAAGCAAATGCATCATTTCTATTCAGAATCTTAACGATTATTAAAATTAGGGAACACAACCAATTTTGGAGGAGGCACATCCATTGTAAATTGTAGGCTTGGCTTAGAATATATTAAGAACTCCTAAGTATTTTGACAGCTGAGTAGAATCTTTTTGCCAGAGCAATGCAATTTAATTGCCAGTTTAACCCTGTTGGGGGGGGGGGGAAGGTATAGGGAGAGAAAGTTGCTAATTTTTAATGGGCTGAATGATCGTTTCCCATTGTCAAGCAACTGAAAGACAGGTAGCAGGTGTATATATGCATTCCTAAGGCACTACAATGCCACTTTGGAAGGCAAATCTCTTGTCATGTTAACAAAGAAAATCAGGATTCAAAGTATAAAGTGTTTTGCCAGTAAATGTTAAGTAGTTTACTGATTGCTCCAAGACTGATGAGAGACCAGCTGTCACAAAGGTATAACAGTTCCATGCAGAGTTTTCTTGTCCTTGTGTAAAATTAGCACCTGATATAACCTGCATGCTCAAAGAGCATAGGATCTCTCATTTGTGCATTTTTATCTTCCAAAAACCTTCCCCTCACCTTTACTCTTTCAAGTTTGGAATTTTATTCCTGAGTTGTTGCCACTTATGGAATTATTATAGACTAAAGAAAAGCAAGCCTCTGCAGTCAGAAATTTACCTGCCGCCAGCAGCAGTGCAAGAGTGTCTCTTGTTTGGCAAATCTGGATGGTAGGGCTCCCATCTCCTATTTATGATACATTCAGGCATGGGGCAAAAGTCAAGGACTCCACTGAACAAAAGGAGTGACCCCAAATGGTCTATTAAATACAAATCAATTCTTTCTATACCACTGGGCAACTATTAACATTTGACCATGAGGAGGAGGAGGAGGAGGAAGAGGAGGAGGATTTGATTCATTTGTATCCAATATTTTTCTCAATAATAGGACTCATGTCTGCTTACAACATATTTAAAAACAATATGGATTTAAAAGTATACAAAATCTTCAATAAAGAAGAAATATAAATGCTGTTTAAAAGAGATTTTAAAAAATTATGCGGTTAAAAACATTAAAATTCATTTTAAAAAAAACTATACACACCATAGAAGAGCACAGCACAACATTAAAATTCTCTTCTAATCAGTTTCACAAAGTATAATGCCATAAGAATGTTTTAACCTGGCAGCAGAAGGAGAGCAATGAGGGAACCATCCTGGCCTCACTAGGAAGAGAGTTCCAAGGTCTGGAAACAGCCATTGAGAATGTCCCCTCTCTTGTTGCCACTATATGAGCCTGAGAAAGTGGTAGGACAGAGAGAAGGGTATCACTAGAAGATCTTAGAGTTCTAATGGCTGATAAAGGGAGATAAGATTCTTCAAATAGCCTGGACCCATGTCATATAGAACTTTATAGCTCATTACCAGCAAGTTTTATTGTGCCAGGAAATGGACCAAAAGCCAGTGGAGGTGTTGTTACAAGGGAGCTGTTTGTGTGGCCCTTATAGCCAGCCCAGTTAAAAATCTGTCTGCAGCTCTTTGAGCCAATTAAAGTTATTGAACAATTTTCAAAGGAAGCTCCATTCCAGGCCAAAGCACCTGTCCCAGAAGGAGCAGCCTCTGGCCAGTCCAGCTCTGATCATGCCAGGACTGCAGCAACTGCATGGCCCGCTTCCAAAGCAGGTGGCCACCATAGTGCCAAGTAGCCACTGGCAGGAGAAAATTAAATCAGAACCTAAAAAGTCTAGCTCCTGGTGGTACAGTGGTTAAATGCCTGTACTGCAGCCACTCACTCATAAACCACAAGGTTGTGAGTTCAGTACCAGCAATTGCCTCCTTCTGTAGGTTGACTCAGCCTTGCATCCTTCTGTAGGTTGCAAAAATGAATACCCAGCTTGTTGGGGGCAATTAGCTTACACTTTGTAAACCACTTAGGAAGTACTTAAGTGCACTGATAAGTGGTATAGAAATGCACTTGCTATTGCTAATTGTGGTGGCATAGGATGCTATCCCTTTTCTCTTGCCACCTTAGTGTGGCCTCAGAGTGGCTTCCGAATGCTTTGGGACCATGCGTCGTTTAAACAACATGCCCACAAAGCAGCCAGAAGTCACTTTATTTGGCCCATGCATTTTGGGCCATTGAGGGCATTATAGTAATTCACATGGGATTGAACCACATAAGTTACCAAGATGCTAAGAAGCTCACAGAACCCATCTGTTTGGATAAAAAGTTTGCTGAAATATGTTGAACTGCTCTTATTTCCCTTCTCCCCTCCCTTTCTTTTTCTTTCTTTCATGGTGTGGTAATAATAATAATAATAATAATAATAATAATAATAATAATAATAGGATGTATTTATATGCCGCCCAATCACTGGGAATCCAGGCGGCTTACAACAGAGGGGATAATAGATGGTTCCCTGCCCTCAGGCTTACAATCTAAAAAGACACGACACAAAAGGAGAAGGGAATGGTGTGGGGGGGAGGGGATCTGGTCCAGCATTCTTCTCTCCCTCTGAGGCCTGGACCAAGGCAGATGGACTGCAGGGAGGACTCTTTTTCTTAATCGAGGTCGGGCTCAATGGGGTTGGGCCTGTCCTTTCACTCCTTCCCAGGCCAGAAGATGACAGTTGGAAGGAGTGAGGGGAGGGCTCTTCCTCTTCAGGTCTGATGGTGTTGGGCTTGTCACCTAGTAGAGGTGCTGTAGGAAGCTATCCTTTTTCTTTCCATGTTATTTCCTCCTCTAGTACCCCACATTTTCTGTTAAAAATGTAATGCCCAGGAACACATCCAGTTCATTAACTGATGTGCACCTGTAAGGATCATTTAGTACACCGCTGGTTGATAATTCCTGAGAGGCCCAACTACATAGAAGTTTAGGAGGTTCATTTTTGCCTGATCATTTTGGAAGATCCTTACCCTAGACATGGAGGAGGTTTGAGGCTCACTCATGCAATTCTGGGTCTGTGTCCTAATTCATTCTTCCTCCAAGGCCTCCCCTGAACTCCTTAGCTATTATGTTATTCTTTCCTTGAGCCATACACCTACTTCGCTGCATTAAACCTACTGCTTAATCAATCTTGTTTTCTTGATTTTTTTATACTGTATATGTATCTGTACTACACATTTGTATACATTCAATACCACTTTAACTGTCTTAGTTCTATCCTAAGGACTCCAGGGATTTGTAGTTTGAGGACGTTCTCAGCTATTCTCGCAAGGTACCCTGAGAAGAGTGGGAGTGAGAATTAACTTATTCTAACTACCAAGAGCCTTGGAAATTGTAATTTAAAGGGGTTGACTAGAGGTATTGAGCAGAGAAGCAGAGCTATGAGAGTTAGAGTAGTATCTAACAGTTTCACTGAGATAATTCTGTGACTATTTACCCTCTTTTCCTTGACTTTTCCTCCCATTTTATCATTTTTGTATCTTTCAGTTAAGAAGGCCAAGATTGTATGGGTACACTGGAGAAGAGAGGACTAAACTGGCCCAGTTCAGTGCAGTCAAAGTTGTATGGGGATAAAAATCCATTCACCAGATTAAGACAACAGCTGCACACATGCTAGCTGGCAAAACACAAATCAGTCTGTTAATTTTTAAATGCCGTGAGTTAATGCTACAACTGACATCATATGGTTACCCCTCTGAAGAGCTAGAATCATACGTCGCGTGTTGATGTCCCTCTGGCATTCAGTGGCAGCAATGGCTTAATGAGCTGTGAAACAACTTTTAATTGATAAGATATTATGCTGCAAGTCAAGATATTTGAATTTTCACTAAATCTTAGGTGAAATTCTGTTCTGTAGATGTCTTTTTAAGGGCATTCTATACAATAACAAGATAATAAACTGCTTGTCTATAACAGTGCTCCAGCTTCCCTTATATTTTTTCCTTATATCAAACAGCTTAATTATTCTGTTGTGATTGCATTGGTTATTAAACTGATTCTAGGACTGCACATTCTTCCAAAATGTGTGTGTGCATGTGTGTGCAATCTATTTCCAAGAAAGAAAGAAAGAAAGAAAGAAAGAAATTTGCTATTCAGCCAATGAAAGGCTGGCCATAATTTTTTTTCAAGTCTCATGGCCACATAAGACTGGAACAAAATAAGTAAAGTAATGTCTTTGATATAAATAACTTGCATTACTGAAGCATTGTGAGTTTGCCTTAGAGTTTTTAATATGTTAAACCAGGGTGAACAACTGTGACCCTCTAGATGGTGCTTGATTGAAACTCCCATCACCCATACTCTTCATAGTCAACTCTCATCATAGGAATTGCAGTGAAGGAGGGACATTACTGCCAAACTTTGATTTATAGCATGTGTGTTTTTCCACCCATAGCTTTCTCCAGTACAGGTTTCTCTGTACTCATTATGCTGTAAGACTGACATAGCATTTAACATTTATTATTGGTGGTAATGGAATCCTAGAGATCTAAACATCAGAAACCATGTCTGTATAACAGTGCAGCCCTAAAACTGTGGAAGCATGTCCTACTTGATTCACTAGGACACACTACCAGGTAAGTAAAGAAAGCAGAAGGTCTGTAGCTTTGCATGAAGAAGGCTCCAATCTCACTCTCATTTGAAATCCTGGGGAGTGGAAACCTTATATTGCCATTTTTCCAATGAATCAAACACCCGGTTTGATATGAATCGCCTTCATGTGGCCTACCTGCAATATTGCCTTAATCCTATTATTTCTGTTAAACCATGGAGACCAGTGGCTGATTTCCAGCTTGGCCATGAAACCCACTGGGTGATCTTGGGCAAGTCACATGCTCTCAGCCTCAGGGAAAGGAAACGGCAAATCTCTCAACAAATCTTGCCAAGAAAACCCATGATAGGTTCGCCATGGGGTCTTGAAGGTACACAATACGCACAAGGAATTTTTATTTAAGTACCAAGATCATGTATTTGAGATTACAGTGGACCCTTGTTATACGCTGGGGTTTGGTTCCAAGATCCCCCGTGGATAACAAAATCCGTGGATGCTCAAGTCCCATTAAATATAATGACATAGCAAAATGGTGCCCCTTATAAAACATGGAAAATCAAGGTTTGATATTTGAAATTTATACTTTTTTGAACATTTTCAAACCATGGATGCTTGAATCCGTGTATAAAATCAGTGTATAAGAAGGGCAAACTGTATAATTATCACTCTCCTCTGCAACTTTGGCATGTACCCTACCTTCTTGAGAAGGTGCACCTGCCCAGACTGTTCTTCAGGAATGGAATGAAGTTGTTATTTCACAGGTGGCTGTTGTTTATGGGTAGTTATATCATTGTACTGATTGCTTTATATTGCTAGTATGCCTTAGGATGTAGTGGTGGGGTGGACAAAGTGTGGCACGTGGCCTACATGTGGTCCCTTCTGTCTGTTTTTGTAGCCCACAGGGGGTCAATTTTTTTTAATTGTTCCAAATAGCCCAAAAATGATCACAAAGAGGCATGAAAAGCATTTCCACCATGTTTGGAATGACAATGGTGTGGGGGAATTGGGTTGCACAGGGTTACACAATGGAAGGGGGTGACATAAAATGGCTTCCACATACAGGAAGACACTGGCTTCTCTCCATGCCTTGTGTTTCTCTGTCCTGTAGCTTAGTACAGGTCATCTCACCCAAATCACCACCACTGCACTTCAGCTACTCTGCTACTTGCTCTGTCTTCACTATTCCTTTAATCACTGGTAAAAGGCTTGCCCCTTTTCTCCTCTGCTCCCTTCCTCTTCTACTCTTCAGACTCAGCATATGTGATGAGCTTGTGCTAGAGCAATCTCTCCAAGCAGCTGTGGCTTCTAGAAGTACAGTGGTGGCAAACAGCAAAAGTGGGGAGCTGCCAGAGAGTTGGAGGAGAAGGGGAGGAGATGGAAAACTGTCATGTCCTGAAAGGCATCTTGTTCTTTTTGCTCAAGGAAGAAGCTGGAGTAAGAGTTCCCATCTGCCTAAATTATCTCCTGGATTTCAAAATGTCCCCGAATGTCCACTAGGGATCCAGGAAGGCCCCAAAACATACCTCCATGTCCCCTTGAGGGTGTTTAGAAATTTGTGGGAGTAGAAATTGCATTTTGGCCAGAGCAGGTTCAGTGGGTGGTATGTGGCCTTCAAAGGATATTCTTGTAGGGCCAATGTGGCCCCCTAATCCTCCATAGTTGCCCACCCCTGGTGTCGTGATTTGAATGTTGCAATAGAACTCCAGGACATCAGTGTTCAACTTCCCGCTCCTTTGTGGAAAACCAACTGGATGTACGGTTTTCACTACTTTCCCCACCAGAGGTGGGGTTCTGCCTAAAATCTCCACTGTCAGCAAATGTGAAGACTTCCATAAATCTCACTACTACAGCAGGATAAGGAGGAGGAGAGATTATTATGATGGTGGTGGTGGTGGTGGTGCTGCTGCTGCTGCTGATGATGATGATGATGAGACAGCTGCATAATTCCCACCGTAGTTAAGGACAGGCTGTGGGGCAGCTGCTGCTAAGAATGCCACTGTTTGCAAGCAATGAAAAATTCCTCAGGTAAGAGGAAGACTTCCCAATGTGGCACTTTTCTCCATAGCAGTCAGGGTGGATTCCTTGCTCTCATGTAGCTGAGTGAGTTTAAGCCCTAATCATGTGGTTTTGGTGGTTTTGAGTAAGAGGGAGGTCCACATCTCTTTCCTGGGGTCCTCCAAAAACATGTTGATGTATCTTACATATTCACAGGATAGCAACCACCAACTTGTGTAACATTATGTAATGTTATGTTACATTTCAGATTATTTCTGAGCTGCCTTTGAGCAACTGATGCAAGTCACTTTCCTAATGCCGTCTTTGGACTCTGCTGTGTCCCTTTCATAAACAATAAAATAAGTCTGGAACAAATGTATAGAGGACTTTCTTTCCACAACATGTTCCAACGTGCTGTATCTTTCCAAGGAAGAAGAGGCCCAAAGCCAGAAGGGAGATGGGAATTGAGGAACTGGGTGGAGTAAAAAATAGTCACAATACATGCTGAACTTCCAAATTAACAGGCATGGTCATCATACAAACAAAGTTATAGAGCAAGGGAAGGAACTGATGGGAACTCCCACTCGCCCTGCCCTCCTATACCCTCCCTTAGTGAAACACTACTGTTCATTTCTAGGATAAAGAAGAACTTCCCAAGTATTTTGGAGAGAATTCCAGTTAGGAAACAAAATGAATAACTCAAGTGTGTCTGCCAGATAGTAAACCTAACATATTTCATATGCTACACATTTAGACCTCATGCAATTAATATTACTGATTAGCTAAGGAGAACTCTGAATGCAAGCTGTACACACAGAGACACACTTAAACTGTTTTAACTATATGCTTTTTAAAATAGAATTTGGTGTTTAACTGCTTTTTAACTTTTGTTAAATAAGATTCTAGCTGAACTTTGTTTAAAATTATTGCAAGTCACCTTGCGTCCTATGCCAGGAGAGCTGGAATTAAAAACAAAATAAAATAAAAGTGTGACACATCTCAGAGAACAAGAACCCTAGCAGAAAAGTGTATGGCTGCTGCTGAAATTGTGGTCTGCTGTAGATGCTGAACACTCTTTAAATGAACAGAAAACTTCATTCCCTCCACTCTGGCCTTTCCTCTGGCCTCAGAAATAACCAGCCTGGCCAAAGCCAATAGCACTGATCCCAACCAGAGCTGGGGAAAGTGACTTTGTGGACTACACCTCCCAGAATTCCCCAGCCAGTATGGATGTTTACAGTGCAAGAATGTTGTAAGTCCTGCTCCTGATTTGAGTTGCCTAACAACTCTATAAAAACCTCAGTGGCAAATGTTGGCTTCTCTTGTTGATGGAATAGTGACCCTGGTCCCAGTTTTATTCTCCTTTTAAAGGTGTCAAGATCAAGTACCTTTGGAGGTACAGTTAGTACATATTAAACCTGGAATCGATTCACCACCCCACTGACATGGAAACTGCCCTGCAACCACTGTTGTTGTGTGCCTTCAAATTGTTCCTAACTTATGGCAACCCTAAGGCAAACCTATCACAGGGTTTTCTTGGTAAGTTTCTTCAGAGGAGGTTTCTCATCGCCTTCCCCTGAGGCTGAGAGAGAGAGTGACTTGCCCAAGGTTACTCAGGGGGTTTCCACGGCTGAGCTGGGATCCGAACCCAGGTTTCCCAGTGATCTAGTCCAGTCCTCAAACCACTACACCACACTGGTCCACTACTAAATATTACAAATAATACAAAAGAATACTACTGAACAGGATTGTTTGGGCGATTTGCACACTGAGGCCTGAATTGTTTTGTTCGTTACAACTAAAATAGACTAACTGAATCGATGAAATTTGTTCGCCAAGGTTTTTTTTAAAGCCTACACCACAAATGCAAATTCCTCAAAACCTTTTAAGAAGAAACAAACATAAAGCATTTTTCCTTACCCACTGTATCAGCTGAGGGTTATTGGTTTTTTACAACAGCCAGTAGTTCTTATCTACCACCCAGCATCACTTCATTTATGGATCTGCCTTATTTCATTAACTAACTGGACAATCAAGTGGCTTCATACACTAATGTAAATCCAAACTCAGTGACACTTTTTCCAACTCAAGAGCTATTGCTGTCTCATCAATTTGTTGTGCAAAAATCAGCTTTTCTCCAAAACTGGGCTTCTCCTGTTTTCACCAAGATTCTATGGGGAAAAAAGATCATTTAAATGCTTATGATACACCCAACATGTCTAGATGATGATGATGATATTTTTTTTTTCCAGACTTGGGATTCAAGGTGGCCTGCAATTTGAAAAGAACAAAAGCATACAAAAAGAGTACATTAGAACTGGAATCCTCTAATTTTTCCAACTGTACATTGTCAGTTTTAAGTCTGCACATTTCCACCAAAGATTTTCTGTTTAAAAGGGAGGGAGGGAGACAGTTGTTGTCCCCATCTTCAAAAAGGGAAAAAAGAGGATTCTAACATTTATCGTCCAGTTAGCCTGACATCAATACCAGGACAAAGTCCAGAACAGAACATTAAACAGAGAGTCTGTGAACATTTAGAAGGGAATGCTATAATCACAAAAAATCAACATGGGATTCTGAAAAACTAATCATATATATATATATATATATATATATATATATATATATATATATATATATATATATATATATATATATATATATATATAAAATTAACAGCTGGTAGATGAAGGGAATGCTGTGGATACTGCATATCTTGATTTCAGTAGGCCTTTGACAAGGTCCCCCATAACATTTTTGCAAACAAGCTGGTAAAATGTGAATTAGACAATGCAACTGTTAAATGTTAAACAGCCAAACCCAAAGGCTGCTCAGCAATTATTATTATTATTATTATTATTATTATTATTATTATTATTATTATTATTAT
>NC_056522.1:236403230-236412840 GCF_019175285.1 Sceloporus undulatus
TAACCTTTATTTATGAAGCGCTGTAAATTTACACAGCGCTGTACATGCAATCTTTTTAGTTAGACGGTTCCCTGCCCTCAGGCTTACAATCTAAAAAGACATGACACAGAAGGAGAAGGGAGTGGTGACGGGAAAGGGTAAGAGGTCCAGCAGTTCCTCTCAACCTCCGAGGCCTGGACCAAGGCAGATGGACTGAAGGGAGGGCTTGGATTCATAATGGAAGGTTAATCATTATCCAGGGAAAATACATACTCACAAGTAGGATAATACATATACAGTACATAGCAATACAGGAAATGGATCAATAAACAGCCAACAACAGAACATCAGATAGTAAGCGACAATTATGCGATGCCTGGGAAGGCTTCTCTGAATAGGATGGTTTTCAACTCCGTTTTGAAGCTGGTTAAAGAAGTGATGGCTCTTGCTTGTGGAGGAAGAAGGTTCCAGGAGTGAGGGGCAGCAAGTGAAAAGGGGCGAATCCGGGATGGGGCAGAGGAAATCCTGGGCTGGGACAGGAACCCTTGACTACCAGAACGGAGGGCCCTGGTGGGAAGGTGAGGAGAAAGAAGGTCGGATAAGTAAGGAGGGGCCAGTCCATGGAGGGCTTTGAATGTCGACAGCAGGAGCTTATACTGAATGCGGAAAGGGAGGGGGAGCCAGTGAAGGGATGCCAAGACAGGAGAGATGTGGTCAGAGCGGTGGGTGGAAGTGATAATGCGTGCAGCTGAATGCTGGACAGAGATTAAAGGACGGAGGTGAGAAAGAGGAAGCCCAGCCAGGAGGACATTACAGTAATCAAGTCGTGAGATCACTAGGGCATGGACCAGGATCTTGGCAGTAGAGGCGGAGAGATATGGTCGGATTTTGGCAATATTGTACAAAAAGAATCTACAAGCCTTGGCTGTGGTCTGGATCTGAGGGATACACGACAGAGAAGAGTCAAAGATAAAACCAAGACTGCGGGCTTGCTGGACTGGTTGAATGGAAATGTTGTCCACAGAGACAGAAAAGGAGTGTTGAAGGTTGGGTTTAGGAGGAAAGACAAGAAGCTCCGTCTTGGACATGT
Source organism: Sceloporus undulatus (assembly GCF_019175285.1). NCBI lineage: Eukaryota > Metazoa > Chordata > Lepidosauria > Squamata > Phrynosomatidae > Sceloporus > Sceloporus undulatus. The sequence goes on from NC_056522.1 coordinate 236,404,300, forward strand.
TGAGCTTCAAACGCCGATGGCGCATCCACTGTGAGACAGCTGTAAGGCAAGATGAGACTTGCTGTTCAAGCCTTGGAGAAAGGTCAGGGGCAGAAAGATACAGCTGGGTGTCATCGGCATACAGATGGTAGGAAAAACCAAAAGAGCTGATGAGTTTTCCTAAGGACAGTGTGTAGAGAGAAAACAGAAGGGGACCCAGAACAGAGCCCTGGGGAACTCCAACAGATAAGGGAACAGGAGAAGAAGTCTGACCACCTGCAACTACTGCAAAAGATCTGCCAGACAAGTAAGATCTAAACCAGTCGAGAACAGAGTCTGATTCAGAGTCTGAGAACAGAGCAATGGTTCCTCTTCATTCAGGAGAAAAGTGACCAGTGGAATATCACAGGGTTCTGTCATGGGCCCAGTGCTATTCAACATATTTGCCAATGACTTACATGAAAGAATATGGAGTATGCTTATCAAATGTGCAGATGACACCAAATTAGGAGGAATAGCCAATACCCTAGAGGACAGGATCAAAAATCAAAATGACCTTAATAGATAAGAAAACTGGGCCAAAGCTAACAAAATGAATTTCAACAAATGTAAGGTACTACATTTAAGGCAAAAAACAAAAAAAAAATAAATGCATAGATATAGGATGGGGGACACCTGGCTTAATAAGACGTGTGAAAAGAATCTAGGAATCCTGGTAAACTACAAAGTGAAACTGAGTCAATTCTAGGCTGCATCAATAGAAGTATAGTGTCTAAATCAAGGGAAGTAATAGTGCCACTCTATTCTGTTCTGGTCAGGCCCCACCTGAAATACTATGTCCAGTTCTGGGCAACAAAAATGGTGAAGGGTCTGGAAACCATGCTCCATGAGGAAAGACTTAGGGAGCTGGGGATGTTTAGCCTGGAGAAGAGAAGGTTAAGAGGTGATATGATAGCCCTGTTTAAATATTGGAAGGGATGTCATATTGAGGAGGGAGCTAGCTTGTTTTCTGCTGCTCCAGAGAGCAGGACCTGGAACAATGGATGCAAGCTACAGGAAAAGAGATTCCACCTCAACATTAGGAGGAACTTCCTGACAGTAAGGGCTGTTCAACAGTGGAACACACTCCCTCGGAGTGTAGTGGAGTCTCCTTCCTTGGAGGTCTTTAAACGGCGGCTGTATGGCCATCTGTCAGGGATGCTTTGACTGTAAGTTCCTTAATGACAGGGGGTTATGATTCTATGGTGTTTGAAGCTGAATGAACTAGCAATTTCGGATATGATATAAATGTCTAAAAACAACAGAACCTCACAACAATGCAAAGAGAAATGGGGACAGATTTCAAAATTATGGGAAGATAGCAATAATTATGTTAGATAGATAGAATTAATAATTTTTCATTTATCCATTATATATCTCCTATGTTGTGTATGTTTGTTATGTTTTTGTCTTAATGCTAAAAAAACCAACTTTATGATTCTATGTTTCTATGATTCTTTGACCACGACAAGCCAGCTTTGCCTTTCCCAGCATTTATTCTTCCTCAAGATTCATAGCTGTCATCGTCCTCCTCCTCCTCCTCCTCCTCTTGACAATAAAATCAGGAGAGAAATAGACACTCCTTGAAAAGAATATCAGTTGTGTTCTAAAGAATCATTAATTTAAAATTTTTTTATCTTAGTTGAGAGTTTTGATTTGCTTATCCAATGAAGCTAATGGGATCACCTCCAGCAATTCTTTTCTTGACTAAGAGAAATAGGATATTTGCAGGAGAAGCACTCAACTCAGATTTGTCATCACCAGACATGATTTTTGCCTTAGAGCAAGTGCTAGAAAATCTTGCTTCCATTTTTGGCAGCTGGAGGATCATTTTCCGAGCTCAAAGGAATATGAACAATTCTTTGCCATATGTCCCAAAAATATGATCATTTACAGACTTTTAAAGGCATAAGTGGGAAAGTCAAATGCTGAGATATTCAGTGAATGTCCAAGTGATCCACACATGTTTGAAAATGTCTCCATTACAACCCAAAGATGGAAACAGCTTTGCTTCCAATAACATAACAGTGTCAGCCATACAACCTTACATGTTCACAAATTACTGAATGGTTGTTAGATGCAGCAACAGGGGGAAAAAACAAGAGAAGACCAGGGACATATTCTCATTGCACAATTATGCCACCATTATTCAACATTAATTGCTATGGGTGCACTGTATGAAATTCTGGCATTTGTAGTTTGTTGAGACATACTAGAGCTTTCTGGTTGAGAATTCCAAAAGCCCCTCTCTTGATTGTGCATCACAGAATTCCATAGGATAGAAACTTGGTGGTTTAAAATGGAATTACAGTGCTATAATTGTGTAGTGTGACTGCACACCAGTCAAGCCCTGGTAGTGTATATGGTTCAAATTACTAAGAATGATGATGAAATAAGTTAAGATTTATTTATGTTTGTTTGTTTATTGTCCTATATCAAAAGAGCAGCATACAAGCAAAATCTATACAGACATGATAAAGCAATTTAAAACAATAAAATTAAATTAAAGAGACTAAAACATAATTTAAAACAATAAAATCAATTTAGGCCCGGGACAGACTGCCGAGAAACGGCGGCCTGCCAGCGCCCGTTTTTTCTCTGCAGGGACAGCTCAGCCCCCAAACTGTGCAAGAGAGCATTGGCATAGCGATGTAAGCAACATGTGGTGCCATGCAGACACTGCATGGCACTTGTGTCACAATGGCAGCGCCCATGTACATGGGGTGCCGCCATTGTAACACCGCCACTACATATTAGGGTTAAGGACCATGTGGTTGCTACACAGTCCCTAACCCTAGTATTGGCACTGGTACGCCGCTTATTGGTGGTGTCTACCACACCTTAAAGAGACTAAAGCATATTAAATTTTAAAAGATTGAAAAGATGTAAAGAGTTCAAAACTATGTGCATAAACAAGTAAATCAGTGAGGCCAAAAGACTTTAGTAAATAATCATGTTTTAAACTTGGCATCAAACGATACCAGTGTTGGTGCTAATCAGGTCTCCAAGGGGAGACCATTCCATATTTGGGGTGCCACTGCTGAGAAGCCTCTCATCAATAATTTCACAGTGGGACAGAGAGAAAACCATCCCAATTCAATCTCACTTCTCACACAGGATATAGGAGAGGCTTTCCGTCAAGTATCAAGATCTAAAGCTGTGTTGGGCTTTGAATGTCCTCACAAGCACCTTGAATTCAGACTGAAAGCTTATTGGCAGCTGGTGCAATTTCTTTTAGGGCTGGCATTAAACTTGATGCATGTGGCAATAGGCTAAGGATTGTAATTGCTATATAGTGCAAGGCTTATTTTTAAAAGGATTCTGATGTGAGCACACTTTTAGACAAGTAAAACTCCATATGTATTCTTAGGCTGGAATTCTCTGTCACAGTCTACTTTATGTAACTTTACCCACACTTAGCTACATAGCAAAAATGCTAAGGAATCCTCTTAGTGAATTCAGAAGATGCATATCAGCACTCCATAGCCAGTATCCTGATGCACAATGGGACTGATGGTCATCTGTCCTGGGAATGATATGCATCAGTCACTTCACTGGCTCCCCTAAATAGTAATCTCATGGCAGCCACTTGTTGAAAACAGATGTTATGAAACTGGCCAATACTGTGTCCCACAGATATAAATCCACTTAGAAAAACATAACTTCCCAACAAGATTCCGATCTTACTATGAAGTATGAAAGGACTGTCCCTATGTATGTTTTTACATTTTTCCACAAGGCAAACCACTTCTTTAATAGTAAACTCTATCCCTCATTTATAATATTATAATAATAATTAAAAAATTATTTATATCCCGACTCTCTACACAATGCAATTGGGGTGGCTTACAAGGTTAAAATATACAGTCCAAGGCCCCAACCCCCCCCCCCTTAAAACACAATTAAACAATGTGAAATTTAAAACATACTTTAAAAACAATTCAATAAACTGTGGTGAAGTCAGAGGTTGGCATTTGATTTTCCTTCTGATGGCCAGGGGACTATTCAGGAAAGGCCTGCCGAAAGAGATCCGTCTTTATAGCTTTTTTAAAGCTATTTAGGGTGGTAATATGACTGATCTCGTCCAGCAGGCCATTCCACAGTCTGGGAGCAATAGCTGAGAAGGTCCTCTGGGAGGTCGCAGATAGCCTTGTTTTACAAGGCTGTAACAGAATTTTCCCTGAGGATCTAAGTGTGCGGAGAGGATTATATGGAAGGAGACAGTCCCGAAGATAGGTTGGACCCAAGTCATTTAGAGCTTTAAAGGTAATAACCAACACCTTGTACTGGGCCTGGAAACTGATGGGCAGCCAGTGGAGTGATCTTAGGATTGGTGTTATATGGTCTCTTCTGGATGTACCAGAGACCAGTTTGGCTGCCATTTTCTGAACTAATTGAAGCTTCTGGACCAAGCACGAGGGTAGCCTCATATAGAGTGCATTACAGAAATCAAGGCGTGAGGTTACCAGTGCATGTACTACAGTCTCAAGGTCCCTGACTTCCAGGACAGGGCGAGCAGGCGTATCAGCTGGAGCTGATAACAAGCACTCCTGACCGTTGCATTCACCTGATTTGTCATGTGAAGCAACGAATCTAGGAGCACACCCAGACTGCGGACACAGTCCTTTGAGGATAGTGTGACCCCTTCTAGGACCTCAAAGCTCTGGAAGATCCAAATAGTTCTCAATGTTTTTCTTGTGAATTCTTTCAATTATGGCATGCAATTGCAATTGTTGCCAGAACCCTTGGTTGCTGTCACACTGGGTGGGCTAGGACAGTGCTTCTCAGGCAACCTGCTATGGAGGACCAGAATTTTTTCCCCCAATATGCCAGGGACCCATATTAGATTTATGCCTATTGACTACATTTCTTTTCTGGATGCTCAGTTCAGACCAGCAGCCAATGAGTCACAATCTGTTGCTAGACCACAAACCACCAATGACACTTCTTTGGACCCACAACTTCATCACACCAGTACTTTTGCTTCTCTGAAAGATATACTCTGCTTCATCAAACCTGTGTTTATAAAACTGGCACCTCTGAAATGCTTCCTTTGCGCCCACTAGTTTCACAATGACCCTTGAATGTTTTAAACATTTCTACAAGGCTTTCTGAATGTTCATGCTGTCATAGATTTCTATTCCATTGCCCTATTTCCATGTGGCTAATTTTCCTCCCATTTTCCAACTGCACATCTGTCCGCTTTCCAACTGAACATTTTGTATGACTCCATACTTTTAAAAAAATCCACATCATACCGGTAAATAGTTCTGCTGTGCCTGGTTAGCACAGCAATTAATGTGCTGTCCAATCAAGGTTGTGCATCTTATATATATCTACCCAGTTGTCCATATCTGTTACCCAACTGTCGAGATTATGTAAAACAAGCCAGTGTGTATACAGTTATTTCACACAATCTTTTCTGTTTCTGTTACTGCTGTTTAGGGGGCGGGAACCATGTAAAGCGCACTCGAGTCCCACATCCCAAAACCCAGAAATCTTATTAAGTGACTATTCTGCTGTCTCATATTTCATCAAATATCACCCATACTCTTTCAGGTACACCTTTGCAATCTTATGTACTGGAAACATTATTAATTTTATGTACTAGAAACATGATGCAAAGCAGTAGGTCTTGGGAAGCCATGTTATGAGCCTAATGTTACCTGATCTATTTAGAGAAGAAAAGGAGCTTGAAGATCACTTAAAGAAGAGAGATATAAAATTGACTCCTTGGAAAGGGCAAGGGAATTCCTGATGAGATTCAAACATCAGTTTGAAAGATCTCCAATGGAACAAGAAAATGTAGCAAGTCACACTCTCTCAGAGGATGGCAAAGGCAAAGCCCTCTGAAGAAACTTGCCAAGAAAGCCCCACAATAGGGTCAATTTATGTCAGAAGCAACTTGAAGGCATACAACAACAACAACAACAACAACAACAACCCAACCCCAAAGAGATTACAATCTAAATTGAAACAGTGGAAACAGAATAACAGACATACACAAAACAAACACTTTAAATTCACTGTGTCGTTTAAATTCAAATGACACTGTGGGGACACATTTGGTACAGTGGCTCACTACAAAGAATGTCCAACCCTAACCATTAGCCTCTGATATCTCCACCACCACATTTGTAAATTCTACAGCAGCAGGGAGATTAGAGCAGCTTTACGATTAACTAATAATCTGGCTGCCATAGGTGACAGGGAATTCCATATAGGTGGGTGAATAGACTGGTAGAGGAGGAAGCATGAATCTTTGTCCACTGAGTTGCTTGCTAATTAATCTTTTTACTAGACAGAGGGCCATGGGGGAATGTTCTGCAAGTCACTTAGCAAGCTAGTAAAAAGAAGAAGAAACTAGGCTACTACCTTTTATGCAAATTTACAGGGTTGGATAAATGACCCTAGATGGTAATCTAGGGTCTGCTGCAGTCTAAGAGACCAGTCTGCTTACATTAGCTTTACCCAGGCCTTCTAAATGTGTCAATCATGATGCATGGAAATGCTGAGAGTTGTAATCCAACATACTGTATCTAGAAAGCACCAAGCAGTAAATTGTAAGGTTTAATAATAATTAATAAACAAATACTCCGCCTTTCCATCAAAAGACATTCTCATGGTGGCCACCAAAAATAAAACGAAAAGCAAAACTTCTGATGTAAAAGACAGCATAAAAACAAATGTATTCAAAACACTCAGCACCCAGCCTGCCTGCCTGAACAAGAATGCCTTCACCTGCGAAGAGAAGGACAATAGAAAAGAGCCAGCATAGTTATCCTTGGCAGGGAGCTCCAGAGTCACCCAACATGACTGGGAAAAGATACATTTTCAAAGTGCTGAAGTTGGCACAATGATACCACTGTTGACCTTAATAGTCACCCTCATTCCTTTCCTTGGGTTTTTCAGGGCCCTGTACTGCCTTGAAAGATATGTTTAAGTTGAAAGGACTGTGGGACAACTCACTCCTCAGAGGAAATGATGCAACTGTCAGCATGTCTTCAGGGCTCTTTAATAAATTACTGCTTTCTCCAGTTCATTAAGCCATTTATTTGACTCCACCCAAATTGGCTCTGTAGGCATCTGTGGCCACTAGCAGAGAAGAAAAACTGAATGGTTTCCTCTCTGATTTGGCATAAATACCTACTTTAAAAATGAAAAAAAAATGCAGAGTATGGAGGTTCTTCTCATTCTGTGTGTGTGTGTGCTGGGTTGTTGGTTGCTGGGCAAGTTGCTTTAATCTTTGCCTCTCCTGCAGTGCCATTATTTTTGCAAACAAAGTCACTGGACTCAGTTTGTCATCACCTCGCTGGTGCTATTTCCCTCCAGCACCCCAGATATTTTCAGCCATATGCCTACTGGTCCTGCCAAATGAAAATAAAGGCTAAATGAAATTTATTGTAACTAACAGAAGGCTGCATGCCTGGGGTACTGGAGATGCAGCTGAAGCTCAAAGCTCAGCTTGACATGCTGATTTCTTTTTTAAAAAGCTTTAAAATTAAAACAATAAGGTCTTTGTTTCTCAACCGTAGTCTGAGCACTAGCTACATAAGCCACTGTCACATGACAGTATGCCACCATACTATATTCCACATTTGGCAATTCAAGGACCTGAGAGCACCTCTGTCCCTGTGTCAAGTCACAATTTACAATAAATCATACACCATCCCAGTGGCATCACTAGGGGTGGTGTCACCAAGTGTGATAACTCATGGTGTCACAGACACACACCACATTGACCTTCTCCCATAGCACACCATACAGAATCTTTAGTCATGTTTTTGCACTGATGTTACTCATAAATTGTAATTCCATATTTTACAGAATGTGATGGTAATAGTTGTGATAGAAAAAAACTAGCAAAATTAAAATTATACATTTAAATTATAATATCATAGGCACAAGCAAAAGGTATTTACATGTACATAGTTTCTTCTGGTTAAAGTGAAAACTTGGTAATATGTGATGTTTTTAAAGAAAATTTTAAAAGAATAAAAAAAATAAAAAATTAGTTTAAAAATATTTTTTTTTAAAACCTGGGGCCTCTACTTTCTTCTCCCGCTGAGCCTTGCTCCACTCATATCATCTCTTCAATATTGTAAAGGGATGCAGGTGAACATCACAGCCCGTTTCTGCCCAAAGGCAGCAGTGTCACCCACCCCTTAGAGTGTTACCTGGTGTGGTCTGCAGCACTGTGGTGATGCCCCTGCACCATCCCCAAAAAGCATCCTCTTGATTGTGCCTGTTGAGATGGAACAAATGCTACATTTGTTTCTCTAATAGCTACTTCTAGCTATAGAATACTCTTCTATCAGGAGCCCTTTTACACTACTGAGTTATAACACTTTGTTATCACTTGAATTGCCATGGCTGCATCTGATGGAATCCTGGGGTTTATAGTTTGACCAGAGTTTGGAGAGCAGAGGTGTAACTGAATGGTAAAGAACATGTTTTGCATGAAGATGGCTCCACGTTCAAGCCTTGACACCTCTAGTAAGGGCCACCCGAGACACCCAAGGT
>NC_056522.1:236413240-236426096 GCF_019175285.1 Sceloporus undulatus
TAATTTAGAATGAACACAGCCAGGCAGGGTGTGTATGTTAAATACAGTCAGCCCTTCTTATATATTTTTATACACAGATTTAAGCATCCACAATTTGAAAATGTTCAAAGAAAGTATACATTTCAAATATCAAACCTTGATTTTCCATTTTTTAAATAAGGGACACCATTTTGCTATGTCATTATATTTAATGGGACTTGAGCATCCACAGATTTTGTTATCCATGAAGATCTTTGAACCAAACCCCAGTGGATAACAAGGGTCCACTGTACTTTAAAAGATGTCACCAAGAGGACAGAGGACAACTGCTCATACTGTATTGACAAGAGTTAAAAAAATCAAGAAAAACAATGTTCTATGTACTTATCTTGTCAAACAAACATTGTTGGTCACAGGAACAGCAAGGAATGACCATATAACACCAATACTGAAGTCACTCCACTGGCTGCCAATCAGTTTCCGGGCACAGTACAAGGTGTTGGTTATCACCTTTAAAGCCCTACATGGCTTGGGCCCAACCTATCTGAGGGATCGCCTGCTTCCATATAATCCGCCCCATACACTCAGGTCCTCTGGGAGGAATTTATTACAGCCCTTAAAGATCAGGTTGACGGCGACCTCCCAGAGGACATTCTCTGCAGCTGCTCCCAATTTATGGAATGGCCTGCCGGACGAGATCCGTCAAATTACCAATCTAGAGAGCTTTTAAAAAGCCATTAAGACGGATCTCTTCCGGCAAGCCTTCCCGGAATAAAATGCTTGGCCACAAATAAGACTTCCCATCCAGCGAACTCTGCCTATGATGATTTTTATTTAGCTCTTAGTTTTTAATCTTACATTCTTTAATCTTGTTTTAAGGGGGGGTATTATGTATATATGGATGTATTTTAACCTGTTGTACGCCGCTTTGATTGCCTGGCAAAAAAGCGGGATAGAAATAAATTTTTTATTTATTTATTATTATTATGTTCCTTCTATAAACTGCCAATCCCAGGATTCCATAGGATGAATCCATATCAGTTATAGTGGAATCATAACTGTATTATTGTGCATTGTGCCCTGATTCTTCTGAATATAGTAGAGTCTTTTATTCCTGGAAATGAGCAGAGAATTCTTAATTTTTCAATTTATCATATTATTTTCATTTCTCATATTTTTATCAGACATTTTAAATGATGTGTGGTACTTATATTGTTGCTCAATTGCTTCAGGAACTATTCCCAAGGGTCTTGAAATGCGTGAAACAGGAACAGATGTTGCAAGGGGGAGTCACATTCCATCTTTGTAGACACACACATGCCTCATTAGCAGACCTCAAAATATCCTCAGGTGTGGAGGGCAATGGGATCGTGAAGCCAGGGCTTGCAGTGTGTAAACAATAGAACTTTATGACTAGTAGGGACAATGCTTCATATCCATCCATCCATCCCTTTATTTATACCCCACCTTTCCCCTAGAGTGTGACTCAAAGCAGTTTACAAAAGACAGACACTTACAATAAAATATGTTTACAGTCAGCCCTCTGTCATGGATTCTGCATCCACTGCCTGAAATTTTTAAAAAAAATCCAAAAAGCAAACCTTGATTTTTCCATTTTATGTAAGGGGCATCATTTTAGTATGCCACTGTATATGATAGGACTCCAGCATCCACTGATTTTGACATGCACACAGGGTCCTGGAACCAAACCCCAGTGGATATCAAAGGCCTACCTATCAATTCCCAAAGGCTTGCCAGAATAAAAAGGTCTTCACCTGCCACCAAAAGGACAACAAAGAAGGAGTAATTCTAACTTCCCTAGGTAGGGACTTCCAAAGTCTGGGAGTAGCCAATTGAGATGTGACTGTGAAATCTGTCACTGTGGCCAAATGAGATGCCCCAAAGAAAAGGTACAGCTGGCATACTAGGTTTAATTGTGCAAATGCATTCCTGGCAACCACAGAAATCTGAGCATCCAAGGCTGAATCCAGGAGTACACCCAAATTGCAAACCTGTACAGGCTGAATCCTCATTCCCTGATCTGTCTTTTGAGTAATCCATAACCTCCAGCATCTCACAGATGAAAACTGAGATACATATGGACAAGCAACATCAGAGTGTGGTCAAAAACAGACAAGCTAGGAGAGGCTGTAAAAGCTATGCCTGCCCCCACGGAGTTCATTAACTTCAAACTATTATTTTTTATGTTGAACTCAACTTGCATTAATTGAAGTAAAGTGAGGATGAAGGGAGATTGTGGGAAAAGGGGAAGGAAACTGGGACATTTTAAAAACTGCTGAAAAATGGAGGACAACAGAGGATTAATGAACATACAGCACCTGGTTTTCATTGGTGGTCTCCAGTCTAAGCTGAAATACTTGTATTGTATTATTTTAATGATGTAATCCTGCTTCGATCCTTGGGAGAGGTGGGAAATATAAATAAAAATTATTATTATTATTATTATTAAGCATTAACCATAGCTGACCCTGCTTAGATGGGATATCCTGCTTTTAGGGTATTTAGGCCTTCAGATTGTTTGTTTTATTGAGATATTTTTTAAAAACTTTATTTTTGTAATATATATACAATCACGATTAAAAAAATAAAGAAAAGGAACATTTTTTCCGTACTCTAATAAACATAAGATTATCTTCAATATTTCATGTTCTGTCTTTCTTCTTCTCCAACCTTATGTGTATTATATTTTACCATATATGAGATTTACCTAATAAGCAAACATCATTAAGTGCAGAAAAGACATCAAACTAGATATAATGTTTACCGTTTCTTCAATAAGAACAATTTTATGGCAAAAAGAAAAAAACTCTCAAGATAATTCAGCCTCTAGCTACTGAACCCAGCAAGACATACATTGAATTTGTGAAAGAAAGAGAGAAACAATTGGTTTAATTGAGAGGGAGAGAAAAACATTTGGCTTAATGTGAAAATAGGGAAGCAGCGGGAGTGAATGTATGAAACAACCAAGCGAGAATGAGACATTTTAATGCATTGCATGATTACATGTCAAAAGGCAGTTTAGAATGTCACAGGGCCTTGCGTGTAACTAGAGTGGAAACTGAAATGACTAAGAGCTCTTTGGACAAAACAGTTTTGTGCCTTGTGCTGATTGATACCTCTGCACAGACAAATGCATGATGGATTGTGATTTTTGGAGAGAATCATTACCCGCCAGGTGCAGAGGAAGGGAAGTACAGTGTCTTGACACTTCTGAGTACAAAGTTTTTTAAAAACCACTTGAATGACCTTGATTCATTATATCTCTATTAGGAATCAATCCACCTGACCTAAATTTTGCATCATTAATCAGATTTTGGTTCCTAGATGAATCCTGTCAAAGGCTGTGTGTCCTTGGTTTCAAAATCATTCGACTCCATCTAGTGCACGCCCCATCATTCTAACCCAGAGCAATCTCTTCTGATTCACTGTAGGGGAGAGCGAGAAGGCTGAAAAATTAGAGCAGAAGCTGGATCCAGTCTGCATGGTCACCTGTAGACAATGCTAATCAGTAAGGGACAATGGCTTGTTTGTGTGCAAAACCAGACCAAGATGTTTGACTGCAATGGATTAAGATGGATTAATTAAAATGGCACCTCTTTTTCCACACACAGAAGTGGATCAGAAAAGAATCTAATTCTTTCTCCCCTGTTGTCAAACAGACTTTGTCCTCTGGAATACCAGAGGCAGCAGGCTAGTTCAGAAGGCACCAAACAGGTTGCACAGCATGTACAGTTTTGTTCTCCAACAAAAGGGAATGAATGGGGAGGGGCCACTAGCTACTACTGCTTGCCTCTCTTCCCTCCTCCCCCAGCATATTCTTTTTATCATTCATCTAGGACTGAGTAACCGCACGCTGCAGCCCCGATCTGACCTTTCCATGGCACAAAAAGGAGCTGCAAAAAGCAACTCCTTTTTGCACCACAGAAGGGGCACCATAGCCACTGGCACCACAGCTTTTCAGCACTCCTTTGGTGCTGTGTCATCTAAATGTCGTGCCAGGGAAGTGTCTTGATGCTGCCCGCCGTGTGGTGTGGCACACAACGTCACGCCAGCATGGGGGCAGAGTTGGAGCATGCATCGTGCGGATGTCATGCCCCCACTCTGCCCCCATGCCAGCCTTTGATGCTGTTCTGTACAGCCCATTATTTAGCATCACCAGCTTCCAAGACACATCAGGACAGGACCACAAATGAGTGGCAGAGTTCAGGGTTTATAATGCAGGACAGGGTTCCAGGTTCAGTCAACGGTGTCTCCAAAAAGGGCTAGGATAGACTCTTCTGTGAAACAATGAAGAACTGCTGCCAGACCATGTACACCAAGCTGAGTTATATGGACCAATTGTCTTAGGGGCCGTTCAGACTACCTTTTAACCCAAATCCCAAACCAGATTAAAAGTGGGAAGTTCCCATTGGCGCCAGTTTTTACACATCAGGATTGGAGTTTTGCACACCAGATCTGGGGCAAATCCCCCTCAAAGTGGTTTTTCTGAAAGCGGTTTCCCCTCCATTTATTTTGAGAAAACCCGCTTCTTCCAGGATGCCTGTAAATGTGAACTTGATTGGGTTAAGTTCAGGGGGGGGGATCAAGGTCAGAGTGTGGGCAGTGGGCAAAACATGCCTCCCCTCTCGTACTGGTTGCTTTGCAAGCGGCATCTATTATTATAATTATTGTTGTTGTTGTTGTGATGGATTATGTAAATGCTTTGGGCTGGAAGGGAAGGGAAGAGGCTTGCATTCAGAGGGAAGGCAAGGGCTTCGGGGGTGGCATTGGGCTGGAAGGGAAGGGAAGGAAAGAAGCTGGCATTCGGGGGAAGGCAAGGGCTTCGAGGGTGACATCGGGCTGGCTATAAATTGATCTCATATATAAGTCGAGAGCGGGTCTTGGGGCCAAAATTATGCATTTTGCCATGACCCATGGATAAGTGGAGGTTAAACCTGGAGGCTCCTTCAGTGTGTTCATGTGTCCATGCAGCAAGAGAGACTCTAACTGATGCTTTTTGCTTCAGCATTTCAACTTTGGTTTCAGCCTTCACCTAGACAGTGGCAGCCAGGGCATGTGCGAGAGGGACTCTGTTTGTTTAACAGTAAGTAATCACTCAAGACTCTTTCTGCTTGGCTAAGAGAAAAAGAAACTCTCTCCCAACCGCATGGGGAATTCTGAAAGAGCTGCTATCACATTACCATACTGACCCATAAATAAGTTGACCTAGGACTTTGGGGTCAATTTTTGGGCATAAATTTTTAGACGTATAGATGAGTACATACAGTAAATATAATAAACAAACAAACAATATATTAACATAGTGAGTCCTCAACAAGAGCAAAACTCGACCTGGACCTTCTGTTGGCAATTCATCTTGTGTAAACTGGCCTTCCAAGAACTGCCATCCTTTATTTGGGGCCAGACATGAAGGTTTTTCAAAGAAGTTGAAAAACTACCCCATAATTAAAAGGTCTGGAAATATATGGACTTCTTCTCATTGATCCCACAAAAATATTTCTGTGAGATCTCTCCTGCATGTTTTGAAAAGACTTGCAACATTTGCTGCATAAAATCAGGGAAGTTAATTAACCAGCTGGGTTTTTGTTTAACTTTGAGGAGCTGCGTAACTTTGTCTTCTTTGAGCTTCACAAGCAAACCCAAGAGTAAAGCACATGCCTTTGACAATGAAACAGCTAAGAGCAAGAACAAAATGGGCTTTTGAAAGCTTTAAGCCCCTGACAGCTGTGAGAGGGCAAATAATTCAGTGAGTGTCTTGGGTAAAATCAACTCCAATGACTTGATGCTTTGTTTCATCATTAAGAACATAAAGGAGAGTCTTTTCTGTTATCAGCTGCAAACCCTCAAGGGGCATCATGCAAGATCTGATAAGAATAACACATTGGATTGAGATAGATGCAAATGACAGCAATCATTAGCTTGGAAGAAGAGGAAAAAAAGAGAGTACCCAAATTTAATATTATATGGTGGTAGAAAAACACCAGCAGCTCATTGGTACAACTGTTACTTAACCACATGTGTCCAAATAACCAGAGCAAAGAGAAACTCATTGAAATAAGCAGAGATTCAATCAAGTGGAACTACCATTTACTTCTTTGGAAAAGAGTAGTACCATAATATTGACTGCAGTACCATATATTGACTGAATCTGGCTCAGAAAAGTGTTCCCTTATCAGAAAAGCAAGGAGGAATGTATTTCACTTACCAAGTGTTAGTTAGGATCCAAGCCATAGTGGGGAGGTGGAGAATCCCTTTCCATTGGCCAGGATGGCTGATGAAATCCAAATTATCTGGCTCTAATCTCTGGTGCTACTTCTAACTAAAATTGACCTATCGAATCAGTTCCTGCATAGTACATCAACACTTATGTAAATCCCATTGATTTAATAATTCTACTCTATGGGGGAATCTAGCAATTTGATTTGGGGCTTTGTGGGCCAAACTTTCCTCATGTCGGTCATGGTATTTTCAGTAGTCTAAACTATATACAATAGTACTTTAATGAAAGCTATTTTAGGTCACAATTGGATGGAAGTATGTGTGTTCACATATATTCCACATTGATTTTCTCTCCCACTATTACATATATATAAGTCTGTAGAATGTACATGCCAGAATGGATTTTTATAAGATATTATGTAAATATTACATACCAAATAAGGTTAAATGTTATGTCAGTTGCATAGCTGCAGCTGCTTGTGCTGCTTTATATATCTGAAAGCACAAAGGGATCCCAATCGACAGCAGTGCCAAGAGGGAAATTTTAATCTTTTCCTTCCCAGATGCTTCTGTCTCCAAATCCCAAACCATATAGCATTTTTATTAGTGGGAGAAAAAAAATTAAAGTTCAGTGATTTTGGAAGACTCAGTTATGTTCATCCCTTGTCTATGCGAACAGAACAATGCCCAGATAAAAGGTAAGACAAAAAGTGTGTCTCAGATATTTTAATGGATGTATCCTAGTAAGATTAGTATGGTATGAGATTGGCTATGATACTAGTGGATTATTTCTTGGCTGATGGATGAATGTGTGGTGTGTTTTCATTTTCTTCTTTTCAAATAAAACAAGTGTTAAAAAAGAATGTGCTATGTTGTTTCTTATTTTCAAATGAAATAAATGTCAGGCAGATAGTTTATTTTGGATGGAGCTTCAGAGCTCTTGAAAAAGAAGGTACAAAGTTTGGAGGTACTCTTCAGTCTAACCAGCATGGAATTTCTCTCACTTTCTCCTGGTGCATCACCAGATCCATCTCTGTACAAAGATATCCAAGCCACAGTAATGCGCACTTGAGTTATCTCACACTGTACTATCCTTTATGTGGGGTTACCCTTGAAAGTGATCTAGAAATTACTAGCTGATGAAAAATAGGGATTCCAGAACACTGATGTGGGCCTGAATCCTAGGACTTTATCACAGAGGGACAGGCATCTTTATCCCATTCAGAAAGCACAAGTGAAAATGATTGTGCAAAAGGGTTTCTCACTACATTGCACTGATCCTGTCATGTCCCGTCAGTGAAGTGGAACTGTATTAATGAGATGCTCCAATAACACCAAATGATGGGAAATGAGAGGGAATTCCACTTCATTCACAGGACATTTCCACTTCATTCATAGAATCAGCTTGATGTAGTGAGAAAGCTTTTTACACAATCACTTTCACTCATGCTTTCTGGATGGGATAATGTCCAGATAAACACAATTCAGTGTGAAAGTATTTCCCATGATCACACGAGAAGCACAGGATAGGGACGGGACAATGACATCCCATCCCCCATATGATAAGTCCCTATTAATAGTCTCAATGTGAGCAAACCCATTGAATCAATGGGATATACCCAGATGTGAAGGCACTATTCAACAATTAATTAACTGACCAATTCTTTTAATGTATTTGAAGTATATGATACTCTTCAGGTAATTATTTAATTCTTCAGTTTTGAATTAGTGAGTTATTATATTTTGTCTTAAATCCACTTGGTACATCTATATAAACAACCTTGCTTTAATGGGTCTACTTTAGATGGAGCTACTAAATAGATTTAACCAATGTTGTCATGAGAATCCATCACATCCACCTTTAGACGGTGCTGTGCACTAGTTAATTTATTACAAAATCTACAAAGCCAACCCTGTTACATGTGGGGAAATTTCTGCTCATTCTGCCCAATAAGACCCTCATGTCCACTATCCAAAGTCTTCTCTTAATGGAAGACTTCATCTACCACTGGAAGATAAATGCATGTGCAAAACTAAGTGCAATAGAAGTACACATAGAACTAAAATGACAGAATTGCTGCAGGTATAATCCATTGTATTCTCTATTACCATGTATGGATGTGACAGCTGGACAGATAAGAAAGAAGCTAGGAAGAAAATAAATTCATTCAAAATGTGGTGCTGGAGAAGAGTTCTGAGGATCCCATGGACAGCCAAAAAGTCAAACAAATGGGTCCTAGAGCAGATCAAGCTAGAAATCTCCATGGAACCCAAGATGACAAAACTGACGCTGTCATACTTTGGACATATCATGAGAAGGCATGACTCACTGGAAAAAACAATACTGCCAGGAAAGGTGGAGGGGTGTAGAAAGACAAGAAGGATGCATGCTACATGGATGGACTCTAGTAAGGAAGTTACAGGTATGAATTTACAGGAACTAAGCAGAACAGCAGAGGACAAGAAGTCTTGGAGATGTTTCATCCACAGGTCACCATAGGTTGAGATTGACGCACACGGAGTTAACAACAGCAAATAATCCAAAAAGTTAGAAATCCTGGATAGAAAACAGCAAATACAACTAACGAATGGCTGTACACATCACAATAAAATGTGTGGAACAAAAGCCAGGCAAAATTATTTATTACTGTTGATTCACTGTACTTTGCCTTAATCTATTGATGTCTCTGAAGAAAAATGGCTAACAATTTCTCTGCCTTGAATTTTTATTGTATTGTATTTTTATTGGGATCATTATTTCATTTGATAACATTTTACTTCTTTCCTCATTTATTGATAAGATCTTTCAAAATGAGTAAGCAAAAGAAAATTCTAAGGAATATACAGATTGTTTTGTTATTATGTGCCCTTAAGTTGTTTCTGACTTATGGTGACCCTAAGGCAACCCTATCACAGGGTTTTCTTGACAAGGTTTTTTCAGAGGAGGTTAGCCTTCTCCTTCTTCTGAATATGACATGCCCAAGATCACCCAATGAGTTTCCATGCCTGAGCAAGGATTTGAACCCTGCTCTCCAGAGTTGTAGTCCAGCACTCAAATCACAATACCACATACATAAGTATTATTAATAAGTAAAGTTGGACAGCAGATGCTACAAACACTATCTGAGACTGAATCTGCACTGCAGAAATCATGCAGTTTGACAGCACTTTAACTGTCATGGCTTCAGTCTATGAAATCCTGGGGTCTGTAGTTTGTTGTGGCACCAGAGATCTCTGACAAAGAGGTTTATCACACGGAGATTTTTAGAGTTTTTGCAGGTCAGTTCTGATGTGACTGTGCTTCCAACGATGCGGATTCACGTCAGAATGTGAATGTTTTAGCAGATGAGATTCCTTTCTATGGGCGCTCCTTCCATGGTGCTTCCACAGTGATTCCAAAGTGACCCCTCATTTTGATGAATTCAGAAAAAAAGGGAATTCACAGAATTCTCATTCAAGCTCACTTCGATTTCACTTCGAATTGGTCTGGTGTGGAAAACCACTCCAATATCACCTCCCCTTGGCCCCCTGCATCCTGCTCCGTCATTCCCCTCCTCCTCCTTCACCGCATCTCACCCCCTCTGCCACCCTGCCACCCATCCCATCATCCTCTGCCTTCTCCTGCATCCCAATCCTGGCTCCAGTGACCCCCAGCGACCTATGCCATCATCCTCTGCCTTCCCAATCCTGGCTCCAGTGACCCTCAGCGACCTATCCCATCATCCCCTGCCTTCTCCTGCATCCCGATCCTGGCCCCAGTGACCCCCTGACATCCATCCCACCATCCCCCAACTGCTCCTGCATCCCCATCTCACCCTCTCTGCCAACCTGCCACCTATCCCATCATCCCCTGACTGCTCCTTCATCCCGATGAAGGATGACAGCTAAGGAGGGGGCAGGGAAGGAGGACAGTGTCCAGCGCCCCACTGAGCATGCCCAAGGGTGCCGATTCAAATCGTTGAACCCTCCGGTGTGGTAATACAATGTGCACTCACTCTGCTTTGCTTGAATCTGCATCATGTGACTTGCTTGAAATAGAACTGACTTCGCTTCCCCCTCAATTCGGAAGGGCAACAGAAAGGCAACCATCATGTTTTAACCTTAATTTGCATTACTAGACAGGAGTGACTCTGGATCTGGTGTGAAAAAACATCACGCTTTGCATTGCTAGAACAGGAGTGACTGCGGATGTGAGCTGCAAACCCCCCATGTGTGATAAGGTCCAGAGAAGACTAAATATCTCACTAAATGACAAATCCCAGAATTCTCTAACATTGAGCTATAGCAGTTAAAGCTACATTATTTCTGCAGTGCATATGCAGCCGTAGTTCCACTGAACACAGAAGGACTTATTCCCTAGTAAAAAGACATATGATCAGTTTGTAAATAAATGGTATCCTTTGCAAATGTGATTTTAAAATATAAAGAGAATTTGAAAGTGCATCTGTAACTAGTTGAGAAGCATGCCCTGGAGCAGACGGTATATTAACAACCAAACACAGCTCCGATGCATTGCATAACGAAGCATTAGCACGTCTAAGGTTTCAGTTTGTGCTGTCATGCCTTGATTCATGTTTCAGTTATATATTGTTCCAGACTTACTACACTTTGATTCATGCCTCCTTTAATCCCTTTTTAAACATATAGATAAAATTAAGTGAAATTGCCCTGCATAATTACCAGGCTTTTGACAATTATAGGGAACATTGTATGTCAACTCAAATTTCCTTGGCACGACACAAAGCTGGCATAAACTGATGAGATTCCAAGTGGGCATAATTTTGCACTCATAGCAAATCCTCATTTTTAAACTGAGGAGGCCTGGCCCTGTCGATAGACTGCCCTGAATCATCCAGCACCAAAGCAGTATTAGTGCAAGCAAGAAGTACAGGCTGACATCTTAAATAAATGTCTTTTTTTTTTAATTATGTGCCTGTGCTAACCTTTATGAATAAAATACCTACCATTAGACATAGTTTGTGCAAGTTGTGAGATAGAGCAATCATGCCAAAACAATGACATTGGCAGTCCTGACCCAGGTGGAAATTGTTAAGTTACTCAGTAAATCCCATGAGGCTGACGTTGGTTGCTTCAGCTTCCCTTGCTCTGCTTTAAACTCGCATGTCAAAAAGTTTGCAACATGTATTATGTGCATTTTGGTTGGCCAATAACGGTATCACTGTTCTGTGGATTTTGAATTTTATAGTACTATGCTACATAGCCATCACGGCTACTCCTGTATATGTTTTCTGAATGTAATATACCACATTTTAGCCACATCAGGGGAAACCAAAGAGAGGGCCAATGGACTGAGACTTTACCATTTGAGGTTTCTACATCCAGCAAATATTTTTAACATTCTTACCTCACAAAGAAGCCAGTGGAGCTTTGAAAACTTTCAATGTGTATTTTGTGCATTTTGGTTGGCCAATAAAAGGTATGACTGTTTTGCGGGGTTTGGATGTTATTGTACTTTCCTCTCCAGACTTAAGGGCACATAATAACAAAACCAGTCTGGTCTTTCTAGGAAAGCCTAGATATTTTGAAAATCTGCAGAAACTTTTGATCTGAAAAAAAAGGGCATGTCCTGGAAAAGAAGAACATATGGTAACCCTAAAACAGTAATTCCTGAAGTGGATGGTATGCCCCTCTGGGTGCAGTGGAAAGATCCAGAGGGGTGATGAAGTGGAAAACGGGCAGCAGGCTGGTGGTGACGGAACGGGGGCAACAGGGGGGCCTTGAGTACTGATGCACTAGAAAGATAAGGGGAACCAGCAGTCTTTAGGACCATGGTGGGGACGAGGGTTGCATGAAACTTCTTTTCATGGTCCCTTAAAACCACCAAAAATTTCATCTGGTGGTGTCTTCCACACTTCATCTACCTGCATGAACTCACTCCCTTAGTTGTGTCTTTAACTGGTGGTGTTAAGGGGAGCTGGAAAACTCTTGTGAGGCTTAAGTGCAGGACATCACTTCCTTGGCTCAGAATGTTACCATTTTGGGACTGACTGGAGCAAGGAGTTAGAGCATATGGCAGTAGGGGAGAAGTAGTGGCAAAAAGGAGTTTTCACATTTGGGATCCTGCTGAAGCTATGTGAGCTTTGCTGAGACTTGGCTGGCAGGTTGGAGCTGCTCTGCTGATCCTGTTTTCTTTCATTGGGAAAGGTGAGAGAAGGGATAGCAGAAGAAACAATGTTTGTGTATGTAGGGAAAACACTTGAAGCATTGTGGGGAAGACATATCCTTGAGGAAGGAGAAGTAGGAATATCTGGAGTTGATTCTAGGAAAGAATCCTTCATCTTGGAGTGGCTCCTGTAGTTAAAATCCCTCCCTTTCACCATCTGTACTAGTCTCCAGTCCAGAGCATGTGCGCTCTGTAAACCCCCTATACATACACTAGCAGCTTCCCCCCACCCTGATGAAGAAGGACTGAGAATGTCTTCTCCCTTTGCACCTGGTCACCTTGGGAGCAGCAACCCAGCAGCTGGCTGAGCAGTGAGTGAGAGGCCTCTTGTCCACACTGGTCTTTTCTGGAAGGGTGGCATGAATAAAAGTCTTCTCAGTCGCTGCGCAGCCAGCTGCTCAGTTGCTGCTCCCAGGGTGACCAGGTTCAAAGGGAATAGCAACCAAGACTGGT
>NC_056522.1:236426106-236479780 GCF_019175285.1 Sceloporus undulatus
TGTTTTGAATTTGCAGTAGAATTGGAGATCTAATTTCAAGAAATAAGCATGGGGGACACTGGGGTTGTCACCGAAGAGGAAAGTGGGCAGTAGCCAGAAAAGGTTTGGGGACCATTGCCCTAACATATAGCAACATAACTCTTTGGAGCTGGTGAAAATGTTCTGTAAACAGATTATACCCTTGTCATTTACATGGACACTTCTTCCATCTGTTTTCTGGGTCTTGTCTGTACATATGTGTCTACTACAATAGGTCAGGCTGAAAGACTGACTGGTCCAAAGTCACCCAGTGAAGTTTCATGGCTCAGTGGGAGAAATCAGAACCAGCATTTCACAAGTCCCTGTCTAGCACTCTAACTACTATGCCACATTGTCTCTCATGTAATACCCATGTATTTTTTCCTGAGTTCTACACACACACACACACACACACACACACACAGAGAGTATGTACTTCACTGACAAAGACAGAGAAGGAAGAGACAGAGCAATCGTGGAACTGTTTAGAATCTAATCCATTCAAACAGAGGTTGATATAACCCTGTTGCTGGTTTTCTACTAAAAGTGAAGGGCTGACCCACTGCTGGTGACGACTCACTTGTCTCCTGGGCCTGTGGCGCCTGCTGCTTTCCTCCCAGCTATGATGAATGGCTCATTTATCAAAGCAACGTAAGCAGAACCTGCAATTTTGCATGTGTCCACAAACCTCTTCAGTGTAAGCTGGCAGCAGCATTGAGGAAGGAAAAAACACAGGATCTGTTCATGGAAGAGAAGTCAGACAAAATGACATATTCACCATGAACAGCCAACAGGGGCACAAGAATAGAAATGGCTGCCACATACCAAAGAGTGGAATCCATTTGACTTAAAGGATAGAATCATAGAATCATAGAGTTGGAAGAGACCACTAGGACCATCCAGTCCAACCCCCTGCCATGCAGGAAATCCAAATCAAAGCATCCCTGACAGATGGCCATCCAGCCTCTGTTTAAAGACCTCCAAGGAAGGAGACGCTATCACCCTCCGAGGGAGTGTATTCCACTGTCAAACAGCCCTTACTGTCAGGAAGTTCCTCCTAATGTTGAGGTGGAATCTCTTTTCCTGTAGCTTGCATCCATTGTTCCGGGTTCTGTTCTCTGGAGCAGAAGAAAACAAGCTTCTTCCCTCCTCAATATGACATCCCTTCAAATATTTAAATAGCACTATCATATCACCTCTCAACCTTCTTTTCTCCAGGCTAAACATACCCAGCTCCCTAAGTCGTTCCTCATAGGACATGGTTTCCAGACCCTTCACCATTTTTGTCGCCCTCCTTTGGACATGCTCCAGTTTCTCAATGTCCTTTTTGAATTGTGGCGCCCAGAACTGGACACAATATTCTAGGTGGGGCCTGACCAAAGCAGAATACAGTGGCACTATTACTTCTCTTGATCTAGACACTATACTTTTATTGATGCAGCCTAAAATTGCATTGGCCTTTTTGGCTGCCGCATCACACTGTTGACTCATGTTCAACTTGTGGTCTACTTGGACTCCTAGATCCCTTTCACACGTAGTTTCATTCAGCCAGGTGTCACCCATCCTATATCTGTGCATTTTATTTTTCCGCCCTAAGTGCAATACCTTACATTTCTCTGTGTTGAATTTCATTTTGTTAGCTGTGGCCCAGCTTTCTAGTCTATTCAGGTCATTTTGAATCTTGGTCCTGTCCTCTGGGGTATTAGCTATTCCTCCTAATTTGGTGTCATCTGCAAATTTGATAAGTATGCTCCCAATTCTGTCATCCAGGTCATTGATAAAGATGTTGAATAGCACTGGGCCCAGGACAGAGCCCTGTGGGCCCCCACTGGTCACTTCTCTCCAGGAGGAAAAAGAGCCATTGTTGAGCACCCTTTGGGTTCGGGTGTGAATATTAGGATGGAACCAGCAACACTTAAACCCAGACAATCTTATATAATTTGTCAGATAGATTTATATTGCTTTTAGATGAGATAGCACATTATAGCAGAGTGTGAGCATAAAAGTTCTGTTGGTATACCATGCAAACATAGCTTCCAACATTTCACAGATGAAAACCAGGATGCAAGTGGCCAAGCAACATCAGAGTGATGTCAAAATGGCAATGAGAAAAAACAGACAAGCTAGGAGAAGCTGCAGCAGTTTGCTTTTGCCTGAGCCTACTGGGCAAGATTCTGCCCTGTTCTCTCTTCTCCCATCTGCACAGTTAAGTGAGTGCAAAGGTTTACTTGAGACAGCTGGAGAATAATCAAGGCAGCAACAATATTGCAAGGCTTGTGCCAGTTGTTCTGGATGTGGGAGGGTTGTACCCAATTGTCAACTGCCCTTTCAATTAGCTCATTGCACTGCTGGACATAAGGGAGTACTAGAGAAGTCCTTATGTGTTGCATTTTGTGTGCCTTGAAGTCATTCCCAGTTTATGGCAACCCTAAGGAAAACCTATCATGGGGTTTTCTTGGCAAGATTTGTTCAGAAGAGGTTTGCCATTGCTTTCCTCAGAGGCTGAGAGCATGTGACTTGCCCAGGGTCACCCAGTGGGTTTCATGGCTAAGCTGTGAATCAAACCTTGGTCTCCAGAGTCATCGTCTAGCACCCACAGCACTATGCCATGCTGGCTCTACAAGTAAGTAAAAAGGGCAACCGCTGTCATAACCCAGTGTAATGCCTCATTAGAATTCCAGACTATATGTCAGGCTTTCAGGTTGTTAACTCTCTGGCTACAACATATTTTGATCTTAACAGCTCATTTAGTGGGCTTGTAAGAGCCGTCCCAGGAAATGCACCATATTTAAAAACTGATGGACTTCCTTGAGTAGATGCACTGTAGAAATAATGCAGTTTGACACCAGTTTAACTGCCATGGCTCCACCATATAGAATCCTGGGGTCAGTAGTTCTGTGAAGCACCAGCACATTGGCAGAGAAGGCTAAGGACCTTGTAAAACTACAAATCCCAGGATTCCAAAGGATGGAGCTACAGCACTTAAAGTGATGTCAAACTGCATTATTTCCACGGTGTAGCTGCACCCCCTGTTGTGCGTTATGACATTTTTGGGTTACACAACCAGCAGCAACACCAAGTGTGCTACTTGTCTTCTGTGTGGATTCCTTTATGATAATATTCCAGATTCCAGTTGCTCCTGTTATTTCACTTCCATCCACCCACAATATATGTTGACACAAGGAGGAAGAATGGAAAATAAGTACAGTGGTACCTCGGGATACGAAATACCCAGGTTACGAAATTTTCGGGATACGAAAAAATCCCATAGGAAAACATTGTTCCGGGTTACGAATGTTTTTTCGGGTTACGAAAAAACTTTTGGTGCTTTTTTCGGCTTTTTCGCACGGAATCGCGGCTTTTCCCCATTAGCGCCTATGGCAATTCGGCTTACGAAGGCTTTTCGGGTTACGAACGGTGCCACGGAACGAATTAATTTCGTAACCCGAGGCACCACTGTAAAACGATTAAACTCATGTGCATGCTTCCACATCCCCCCCCCAAAAAAAAGACACAGAAAAGGAACCATGAGGTGCGGGGGGGACCCTTCAACCCAGGCCAACAGTCCCAGTATAGGTCAGGTCCTACAGATGCCATTTTTTAACAGAAACGTAAGATGATGAGTTTTCTGGTCCCTTTGTCTGTTTCATGGAGTTAGACCCAGTGACAGCCAGATACAGTGGAGGACAGCATTCCTTTCTCTTAAATAGCTGTTAAGGAGACAGATGTGGGGAAGCTGCATATATTTTTACTACCCCAGTCATTCAGAGACATGACAAGCTTGGCCTGCCACATTCCCTTTTTCTACCCAGTTATTAAAAACATGGGAGTGGAATCTCATCTTCCCTTGTATCTGGACACCACAGATGGAAGCAACACCATCTCCCCCACCTCTGCCAAATGCAAATGATGAACATCAGATATTTGCCTAACATTTATCTTTCAAAATCAAATCTTGCTCAGGGAGTCTCTTTTCTTTTTATTCTTTCTTTCAAAATCCTTTGAAACACTCACAAGGGATTCTTTGAAGGTTCTTCTGCCTTCAACTAATGTCTTCTGTTTCCTTTCAGAACAGCCACTGAAAGCCTTGTGACTAAACACAAACCTCTGGACAACTTACAAAACCGGAATCTGGACTGCATCTTTTTCGCCAAATGAATTTTTATATCCTTTTAAGAAATGCCTGTCTATGGAGAAGTCACTAAAAGCTTTAAAAGGCTATTAGCAGTGATAATAGTTTTTCGAAGGTCAGCTGTTTGCAAAACACAATTGGAATTTTTTTTCGTTACTTTTCCTTTGCTGACCTGCCTTTTATTTTTTGTGAATCCAATGTAATGAAGTCCCATTTTGAAGAAGCACTAAAAAAACCAGTGTCAATGGTTAGAAACCTGTTGGTGCCTTACACATGTGGACTTTCCCTCACAGAAGTTGTTGAACATTTTTGTAAAATGTCCAGCATCTGCATTTGTTCATGGTCAGAAAAATTCTGTATCTTATGCATAAGGTGCTCTTGAAATGCACATGAGATGCAGATGACAAATGTCATGTCACAATTGTACCCCCAAGTGAAAATTAACAAAGATGTTGATGTCATCTTTCACATGACATGCCAGTTCAAGTAGCTGTGAAGCCACACTCATTCCTGACTTCAGTTTCAAAATAGGCAATGTCTTTGACAGAGGTGGAGGATCTTCAGCCTTGTTGGTGACTTACTACTATGCCCATGAGCCAGAATTGTTAGGGCTGATAGGAGATGGAGTCCAATAACATCTGAAGGACTTGCCATGGTTTGCAATCCATTCCAACCAGAGGTATTTTTATAACTAAAATGACCAAAGATTCTCAGGCTTCTTCAGGTTTAAGAAAAAAAATCAGGTTGGATGATTTAATCCGATTTTTACTAAGTCATCCTCAGTACAGGCAGACATCTCTGTTGAAACTCCGACCATACCTTAAATATCACAGAAGATCTTCAAACAATTAAAAATAAACAAGTTTACTGTTTGAAGACTTAACAAAGCACCAACATTCTGGACCAATATCACACCATCATCAATCTCTTTTAAATAAAATCTAATGACTCTTTGCCATAGGTGCTGTATGATGGAAATAATATATGAAAGCAAATGTTCGTTTAAAGGATGATTTTGTCTTCAGAATATTTCAAAGTCATGTCAGTCTCTCTATTATCTAGGACAAATTACTTTGACAGCACTATCTAGTCTTGGCATCTGAGTTGTCTCTATAGCCTATTATAGTTTAGCACAGGCATAAAATATTGTTCAGACAGTATGGTTAGTCTAAAAGGGAGAAATCTAACTTCTTTGAAACTGCCTAATAGGAGACCAACTCTCTGTTTAGCTGCAGGCAGAGAATTAATCCAGTGCCTTTTTAAAGTTCTTAAACTGCAGCCATTTTTCCCCTTGCAACTAAATGCCCTTTTTCATTTTGAAGGATGTAAATTTTGAATCATCATTACAGAAAGAAAAAAAGAGAGGAGGGGACAAATTAAAATGCAGCAATTGGAGAGGAAAATGCAATTAAGGAATTAGGGCACGTTACAGAGTTAACTGACAAGCACAGCAGAGCAAATATTTCCATAAATATAGAGAGGGTGGGCCAAAACTTGCCCCAGACCTTGCAAACAATGAAGTATCTGCTAGATTTTTATATATGTGTATATTTCCCTGTTTGTGTACACAGTAATGATAGTATCCTTTCCCCTTTCTTTAAAGTATTCTTCAGTTTGTCTTTAACAGAAGATTGTTTCCAGCCATTTGCGCCCTTACTCTTCATATTATACCCTAAATGCTAATAATAGTATTAATGCCTTTACTAATTTTCTGCCACTGTCCTTTTAAATACCAAAAGAGGCAAGCCTAAGACATTTTGGCACCAAACGTGGAGAATATATATAAATAACACCCATCTGCATACAAGTTGACTTGCAAATTTCCAGTGCTTTATAAATAAAATATAATAATAAATAATAATGTTGATTGGTTGAACTGACTTGATTTTTATTCTGCTTTTCTCACATGAGTGAAGGTGGTTTACAGTGAAATAATACCAATACCTAAAAAGAATGAAGCATTCCCTCCAGTGTCCAAATTTGACAGGAACTGTCTTGCTTAACCCTCTGTCATCCCACTTTTTCAGCCACCTTTAAAATGTCCCAGTTTCTCTTTCCTCCTTCCACTTCCCACTTTGAAGCTTACTTCAACTGCTCCAAACTGAGGGTCTTGACAGACATGGAGAAAGGAGCAGTGAGATGCCACCTCTTTCTGCCTCGGACGGAGGCCACAGCAATCAAACAGCGCAGCCTCCGCGAGGGATGCTCCCGGGGTGCCATTGGTGCTCTCGCACGCACTGATGATGTACATGCAGCGCAGTGCCATTTAGATGCTGCATCGCATATAGATCAGCATGGCGGCCCGCGCATGGACAGGGTGAGCCATGATGACGCCCACAGTGCACGGTAAGGCTCAGGAGCATGCAGACACTCCGCTCTCCTGAGCTCTAAAACCAACCCCAGGCCAATGCAAGGCACCGGATCTGAGTTCAAAGAGCCAAAGTAGTTTGCACTGAATTGACTCAGTAGGGGGCAGAGGAGAGGAAGAGATAGAATCCTGCTCTTCCCAATAGGCTCAGGTAAAAGTAAACTCCTGTAGCCGCTCCCAAATTATGTGCTATTCTTCCTTAATTTTTTCCCCCATCTTCACTCTAATGGTGCTTGGACACATGCCCCACTTTTCATCTGTGAAATGTTTGAAGGTCTGATGAAAGCTGCCAAAAGCCTGAAGAAAAAGGTCTTTGACCCTGTACAGACCAGCAAAAAGCACCGGTCTGTGGGCAGAGTCATGGTGTAGCATCCGGACGCTTGACATCATGACCCTGCTACCAGGCGCCAATTTGGTGTATGCCCATTTACACGGCATGCACCATGATGACACCACTGTAGCGCAGCACCCAAATGGTGCAGCGCAGAAAGGGCGTCATCATGGCACACCACTGTGCCTATGACACCCCTTCCAGGGAGCGGAGCGGTGCTGCTGTGTGTGGTTGCCATGGCACCGATCTGGGGCAAAAAGGGACAGCTACATGCCACCCATCTGTATAGCCTCTTTATCACCCCGCAGAAAGACAACAGAGTGGGAAAAACAGTTTTAAATTTCCTAGGCAAGGAGTTCCAGAGCCTGAGAGCAAACATAGAGGAGGCCCTTAGACAATTTAAACAAGGAGTGTGCAATCTTTGCAGGCTACTGCCTCTATGGGAAGGGAAAATTCACTTTAGCTACAGGCAGAAGCATTTACTAACTCAAAAGCCAAACAACACATGGTGTTATTTGCATACTTAGCCATTAGGTGATTTTTTAAAATTAAACAGCATTCACAAAGGTGATCCAGTAGGAATAAAAGCATAGAGAAGGAGGACTTTGACCTTTTGCCACAGGCTTGGTCCTCACTGGGAGGAAAGAACTGAAGGATAAACTCTAAAGGCAGCTTTTGCGAACTGGGAACCCACCAGATGAGATCATGCCTCCTACTGTCTCCAGCAAGGATATCAATGGTTATGCTGACTGGGAGTGATGAGAGTTGTAGACCAACACATTTCAAGGGAGCCCATTTGGGGGTGGCTACTTTAGTGTTTTCACTGGGTGTTGTTGTTAACTGCCCTTGAATCAACCTCGATTTATGGTGAGCCTGTGGATGAGACATCTCCAAGACTCCCTGTCTTCCAGTGCTATGTTTAAGATTTGCAGATTCATGCCCTATTTGAGTCCTGATTTCTGTCTATAGTTCTTCTGGTTTTGTTATTGTGTTCCTGATTTCTGTCTATAGTTCTTTTAGTTCAGTCAACTAAACTTAATAGTGCACATTGATTTCGTATTCTTCTTCAACTTTATTCTTATTTTGAACATATATTTTAAATCACCATTGTTGTCAATTGCCATCAAGTTGACTTTGACTTATGGAACCCTATAAATGAAAGACCTCCAAGTCACATTATCTTCAACAGCCTTGCTCAGTCTTGCAGCCTCAGGGCTATGGCCTCCTTGAGTCTATCCATTTGGAATTTGGTCTTTCTCTTTTCCTACTATCTTCTGCCTTATCAAGCATTACTGTCTTTTTTAGTGAGTCCTGTCTTCTCATGATATGGTCAAAGTACAACAGTAGTCATCCTGGCTTCTAGGGAGATTTCAGGCTTGATTTGCACTAAAATTTATTTGTTTGTCCTTTTAACGGTCTGCAGTACTTGTAGAACTTTGTTCCAGTACCACATTTTCTTTCTATCAGCTTTCTTCACTGTCCAGTCATCACAACCATACATACAAATTGGAAATACAATGGCATGGACAAGCCTAACTTTAGTATTCAATAATGTATCTTTACCTTTGAGGATTTTGTTTAGTTCCTTCATAGCTACCCTTCCAAGCCTAGTCTTCTTCTGCTTTCTTGACCGCAGTCTCCATTCTCATTAATGAATGAGCCAAGGTATGGAAAATCTTGAACTATTTAAATGTCTTTATTGTCTACTTGGACACATCACTACTCATAACTGTCCTCTGCTACAGTATCCCAGTAGCTCACTGAACGCTATCCAACAAGGGAGCATCTCTGGGTTTATTTTGAATTGTCTCATCATAGGGTTTTCATGGTTAGACATTCAAAAAGTGTTTAATGTGCCTCCTTCTGCACAGTACTAACAAGTGTGCCACCGCTATTGTCTATGAACTATCTTCTGCCAGTGTCATCCCCACTACCATTGTACAGAGGGCAGCTACAAAAAGCTGGGGAAGTTTGTGGGACAAACCTGATTTAGCTAAACAGAATAATGCACTTACCTAGCAGATGGTTTTCCCAGGGTGAGGCTCATCCATTGCAATCCAGGTGTGCTGACCCCTGCAATTTCCCCAAATGCGGGAAACTCGACTGCATCCTGGCGAAATGTCAAGAATAAACTCTTCTAGAACATGGCCACATAGCCCGAAAAACCCACAAAAAACTAAGAATAATAACTTCCCTCATGCAAATTGCTGTAATCTGAATATCTCCCTGAGCTCCATTCTGAAACTCATTTCCAATATCCCCATAAGGTGTTGACTTCCACAG
Source organism: Sceloporus undulatus (assembly GCF_019175285.1). Taxonomy (NCBI): domain Eukaryota; kingdom Metazoa; phylum Chordata; class Lepidosauria; order Squamata; family Phrynosomatidae; genus Sceloporus; species Sceloporus undulatus. The sequence continues at coordinate 236,435,239 of NC_056522.1, forward strand.
CTCTTCATCCATTTTCCTTGGTTTCTCCTTCATCATTAGACACCCACTTATCTAACCAGACTAGGGGAATCCTTTTTAATGATGACACCTCCATAGATGGCCTGTTTGAGCCCAATTAAGCATCTTTCCCAATTACACATAGAAACTATTTTTAAAGTGGGCTGAATTTAAAACGAATTGCTTGGTGGGAAGGAAATAAAGATTAAAGCTGATGAATTTTTGCTCTTTGATTTCCCCCACCCCCTAATAATAGTTATTTATCCTAACCTTTTACAGAAAATTATCCTGCAGATTCTATACCATGCCACATAAGTGGATATCCATTCACTCATGCAACCAGACTTTTCCTTACTTATTCCCTCTTCTGCCCACCCACCCCTCAGATCTGCTATGAAACCAGATCTGATCTGGGAAATGCATGGAAAGTTGCAAAGGGGGAGGATGGACACACACCACTGGATATAATTGTTGCAGTGTGTTGGTTGCCCTCAAACTGTCTCCTACCTCTAATAGTCTAGATAGTCTTGACAATTAGTCTCTTGAACCAAAAATGCTGCTGCTTATTGCCAGGTTAGTGAATGGAGAAACTGGTTTGGTCCAGGGCCAGATCCTGGATGAGCACACTACCAGGCTTGTGTCACTGAGACCTGGCTGGATGGGGGGTTGGGTTGAACCTGACCAGGTGTCCTACACCTCATTTTGGGACTGAAGGTGCCAGCATCTGAGTCCCTCAAAGTCCCTGCCATGCTTGTTAGTTAATTGGGCCTAGCCTTTTGCATACTTTGTTTCATGTTACTGGATGCTGGGATTTGTCATGCTGGTGGTGCTGTTACAAAGGAATGGTTATATGTCCTGGGAATGACTAATGAGCAGTTGTGAAGGAGAATTGATAGGCACTGATAAATTGCCAAGGTTAGTTCTGCAGGAATGCCTAGTACAAAAGAAAACAACTAGGCAGTCTGGAAAAGGGAATGTTTTGCTTTTATGACAAATAAGATTCAAGCATGCAAAAATATTTGAATTGCTTTATGTTGTTAATATACTGTGTTAACTGGATTGCCTCAGTCCTAACAACTTCGCCATACTGTGAATTGCATTGGCTTCTTAATAAAAATTGCTGGTTTTGAGCTGAAGTCTGCCAGAGCACAACAGAAAATTTGAGTGTTTATTTGAAGGTGAGTGGCTTGGACAGATTAGAGATTCTTTTGGTGTATCAGTCATCCCATCGCTCAACAGTGTCCCTTCCAGAGTTAGCTGAGGTGGCCACAGGGGTGGTGCTCAATTCCCCTCCCCTTTGGCCTGTTGTGCTGGAGGATTTCAATGTTCATGGTGAGAGACCATTCTGTTGGGGGAAGCTCAGGACTTCATGTCTTCCATGATGACCATGGGTCTGTCCCAAGTAACATCTGTGGCCACTATGATGCAGAACATACTCTGAACCTAGTTTTATGTGTAGGATGAGATCTAGGTGTGCTGATTGAAGTCTCTACGAATAGAGGGGAGGATTATGGTGGTCCATTCGAGGAGATTTATGGATCCAGAGGGATTGCTGGTGGCTCTAAGGGAGTTTCCTATTGCCTTGGCAAGTGATCCTGTCAAAGTTCTGGCTGATCTCTGAAATAGATAAATGACTAGGGTAGTTAACACAATTGTTCCTGAGTATTCTCTTCCAAGGATTCCAAGGAGTAGAGCTAGAAATTTCCCCTAGTTCTCCAGGGACTTGGTAGTAATGAAACAAATGGCATAGAGACTAGGTGGAAAACATGGAGCAAGTGAAACTGAACACAGGCTAGAGCCCATTAGAATGCCTACGCCAAGGCAGGAGTGGAAGTGAAGAAATCATTCTTCTCTACCACCATTGTATCTGCACAGTGCACAGAGATGTCTCTAGTGGTCAGGCTTTTATGCCCTACCCCACAGAAGCAGCATGTAGACTGCTTGGGCAGCCCACTATGAACAATTGGCAATCCACTTTAGAGGAAAAAAAATCACTCAGATCCGCTCTGACCAGGATGCTGTAGTTGATACAGGCCCAGTGGAGGTAATCTCATCTCCTACTTGTTCCATGGTATTGGACACATTTCAGTTTGTGCAATGTGAGGATATGGACAGGATCCATGGGGAGGTGAGGACCACCACATGTGCACTGGATCCAAGCCCTTTCTGGGTTATAAAAGCAAGCAGAGGGGGACTGTGGGTAGTGGGAGTGTGAGGCTAAGTGGACAATGGGAGTAGCAAAATCCATTGCAGCAAGGCAGAGTTCCATCCTGTCTAAAGAAGCTATGGTGAGGCCTCTGCTCAAAAAACCCTCCTTGAACCCAACTACGCTAGATAGCTAATGGCCACTCTCCAGTATTCCCTTTTGGGCAAGGTTCTGGAGCATACAGTGACCTCCCAGAACCAGGGGATCCTGGATAAATTGGATTATCTAAATTAATTTCAACCTGACTTCAGGCCTGAGTATGGCACAGAGACATCTTGGGTCACCTTGGTAGATGACCCATACTTGGAACTGGACAGGGGGTATATGTCCTTGTTGGTTCTGCTGGACTTTTCAGTGGATTTCAATACCATTAACCACAGCATCCTTCTCAGCTACTTCTCTGGAATAGGACTTGGGGGCACGATGTTACATTCCTTTGCAATGGTGGTAAGTGTACTTCTAAAGCACTTTAGCCTTTAAACTCCATGAATCCCATTCTTTATTATCAAGCAATGATAGGTGAGCTGGCCCAGGACAGTCAGAGATTATATCTTGGCTCCCCATTTCTGACATGTCAGCAAAACAGGAAAACAAAGCAGACAGGTAATCCAGGAGGGAGCAAACAGAGGAGTTTGTCACATGGGAGGAATTTCTCTTAATTTTGAATAAAAAGAAAGTGGGGCCAGAATGCATTCACGTGAATTCGCTAGTTCAGCAAATTTACGTGAATTCAAATTGCATTTGAACTGACTTCCCATTGCCCAAAAATAGCTTGCCATTGCCCAAAACTGGGTTTGGTAGTCTATCACACAATAACGTTAAACTCCATGATTGCATTCGGACTGACTTCTCATTGCCTGAAATTGCGTGTGGTAGTTTATCACGCAATAATGTTAAACCCCATGATTGCATTCAGATTGCCATTGGATTATACTTCCAATTTCCCTTGTCTGATAATGTCCTGAGCTGCCAGTGGAAGACCTAAGTCCCTTTGTGCCATTGTCAACTCCTTGAGTAGAAATGAACATTTTAAAAGTGCTGATTAATACATATAATATACATCCGAATGAAACTTTCCACAAAGGTTTTAGTGAAAGGAGGTTTCAAAGGGGCACTTCGCACATTTGTACAGGGAGCCAATGTGATGTCATGATAAGAATACTGGACTGGAAGCCAAGAGATCTGGGCTTTGAAAAATCACTGGAGAGTCACTGTCCCTCAGCTTGATCTACCTCACAGGGTTGTTGTGAGGATAACATAGAGAAGATGAAAGCAGGGTATGCTGCCTTGAGCTCACTGGAGGAAAGGCACCATATAAATGTAATTACTAAATACGAATATAATGCAGAAGTAAAGCTCATTGAACACCAAGTTCACTCAAGGAGTTGTAGTCAATCCTGGCTCCCTGAGAAGTGGTGTTATGTGTTTTCTTATATGTTACTAAGATGAGCAAAGGAGAAGTGGGAGCTAAAGCTAAAACATGGATGATAGGTACTTTCGTCTTCCCAATCTCTTGTCATGATTCACATGTCTATATTTCCCAAATGACATCTTCAGAAGTGATTATGGAAGTGAAAAATTTGAGGGCAACATCAATCCCTTGGGCTTCTTTGACCATCATTTATTTGTCACACTCGTGGTATTTCAGTTCATTAGATAACTGCATGTGAAGTCACTCAAATGTGCTACATTGTCAGCTCCGTTTGGAAAAGTAACTTCTGAAAAACCAAATTGTTCCCAGTATCTGTTGCCACTTCTCATTGATGAGTTTAAGAGTTGTGCTCAGTTTGTTTAACAACCTTCCTGACACTGAACAAACAGCGGAGGGAAGGGAATAATTTGCAAAAGAGGTGGGGGGAAAACAAATACAGGGCAAGGACAAAACCATCTGCAAAATAGGAAGAAGGATCCCATTAAAAATGACAAAATAATGCCTCCATTCTTAAAAGAATGTTTATGGACATTGGCTTATCTGCATTCAAATAAGACTTGAGACCAGCAGAAAGTTAAAGTTTTCATTAGCAGTACAGTGATAGCTCTTAATTAGAATTCCTGAAGCATATTAAATGGTATTTAGTTTCTACCTCAATGCATCATTTTCTGTTAAATAATTGATCACAGCACAGAGATTGTGTTTGTGGAATTTAAGAAAGTGATTAGGCTGGAGAACATTTTGGAAAGGGGGAGGGAGGGGAAATTACATCAATAACATAAGTGTTATATCAGCATGACTCAGTGAATCTTTTTTTCCAGGTCGTAAGGACTGTGGGGTGCTAGTGTTGATGGTCTGAGTCAGGCTTGCCCTCTCACACAGAGAATGAGAGTGGCTGCCTCAGACCGCAGCTGCTGTGGGGTATGTGGCAGTAGTTTGGGGTTGGAGGGCAGAGCTATCTTTGCTACACCACCTGCCTTGTCATCCCTAAGCTAGCATGATGCCCTCAGAATTGCTGGTTGTTGCTTTTTTAAAGTCACCAGTAGCATCTTGACCTGACACAGCTGACTCATTTTACCATATAGCACATACCCTCCAACATTTCACAAATGAAAAACAGGATACACATGACCAAGCAACATCAGAGTGTGGTCTAGAGATGGCAAACATTTTAATGAGGAAGAATATACAAGCTAGGAAAGGCTGCAGCCATTTGCTTTTGCCTAAGCCTCCAAGAAAGGGCATGATTCTTCCCCCTTCATTCCTTGCCACCCGCTGCCTGCTCAATTGAGTGCCAACTACTTTTGCACTTAGAACTCAGCTTGCAGCAACTGAAGTAAGCCAAGGTGGAGGGGGAAGGTGGGAGGAGAGAGAAACTAGGGAGATTATCACACAGCAATTAAAAGTAAAAAACAGATTTTACCGCAGTGCCCCATAGGCAGGCAGTATGCAACCGACTCGCAATCTGGGCTTCTCTGGACTTCTTGCACAGTTGTTCAAACATGGGAAAATCCAATGCAATGTCAAACTGCATTAATTTTGCAGTGTAGTTGCCGCCTGAGTCTATCCAGTAGCTGTAAATAAAAGCTCCTGTTCCATGCAAAGCCTGTTCCATAAAACCTCTTCCCAGTTTTCAAAGCACAATTCATATTTTGTGAATAATCTCTGATTTGCAGAGCGGTGAGATTTTCTGAGTTTCTATACCATTAAAATAAATAAACAAACAAAAAAACTTTCCCATTCTACACGCCAGTGAAGAATCTTTCTACACTGTAAATATCTTCTATATCTCCAATTTCTGATCACTGAAAGAAATACAGTCAGAAAAAGGTATTCAGACCGAATGGGAAACCAGAGGTTTTCCTTCCTATATTAATTGGCATTAGTTCTTCAGAGGGTCAGGCAGGGAAGAAGCCTAGGTATGCTCCTCCTTTTTTGGACTACAAAATCAGGAGGTCAATTTTCTGCTCCTGGGGCCCTCAAGAGGAATCAAGGCCCACAAAAATGCTACAAATGCCAGAAAACAAAAAGGTCGAAGAGGCTAGAAATCCATTCCTGGTTTGGAAAAAGGAGGAATTGTTTATGTTAAGCAGTGCAGGGAGGACTCTGTAACCTATTAGTAAGATGAATTGCCTCTCCTGTGGCCCATTCACACTCAACAATTATAGTTCTATGATTCCACTTTAACTGCCATGGCAACATCCTATGGAATCCTGGGACTGATAGTTTAAGGAAGGAATATTTGTAATCCTCAGCCAGAGATCTCCAGATGGCAAACCCCAAGATTCCATGGGATGTAGGCATGGCAGTTCAAGTAGAACTACGGTGGTAGAATTGTGTAATGTGAATGAGTCCCCGGAGATATCCAAGTGAGATAATTCATCTTTCTTTTTCAGAAAAAGAGAAATTTGGGGATTCTAAATGGTGTTTAAGACATTCAGTGTTTAATGTGGTCTTCAGTAGAGGTGTCAGGTGTTAGGAAGGATCGAATTAGGGGAATTTAATTAGCTCAAATTTATGAGAGGCGAGTCCTAACAACGCACACAGCGGATCGTGTCTCTATGTGTATACCAGAGGTCATCTAGTCCAACCCCAAGAAACAGAGACTCCAATGCCAATTAGTTGCAATTACAATATAAACATTTATTAAAGCCACACAACAAAAAGGATCACACACGCACACACACATTCAATGCTAAAACAAGGGAGGGGGAGAGTAAAGTAAGGAGAAAGTATAGAATAATTACCTTAGAGTCTTCTCCAAGCGACGGATGTGAGGGATGGTGGATGGTGACACGGCCCGGGGAACAGGGAGAGCAAGCGGCAACACTGGTGGCTAGGAAGCTGAGTTCCAGTGGACAAAGCTAACTTAGAGGCCTGAAAGAGACAGTGAGCATTGGCTTAGCTCAAGTGATTTCAGCGGAGCCCCAGGCTCGGAGAACTCAAGCCTGGAGCAGCAGCTCAGCAAGCAAGTGTTTGAGTGTGGAACTTCAGCCCACAAGCCCAAGGAGGGCAGAAATCTCAGTCCTATTTATACTGCGAAACGTCCTCAGCTATGGCTATCTGATGAACAAAGGTTTGATGGCTATCTTTTTGTCTAAGTTTAAAGTTAAACAATGGATACACAAAGGAGGGTCTGACACCTTTCAGGGAGACAAATATCTGAATGGCAGAGTTGTTAATACAATCACTTGCTCATTAGAGAAGGCTACTTCTTTGTTCTCTTCTCTTTGGGCTGCCTGCGAAACTTGTAGGGCAACTCCCAGAACTGGTTTCTTAAGGTTTAAATCTACCTTTTTCTATGACCAAGTCCAGCAAGGCTGGCTGGCTACGGTGGTCAGCTCGCCTTGTAGAATAATGGTGGCTTGCGATGGGGTCAGTCAGGGTCATGATTTTTTGATCGCTTGGCACCAAAATTTTATAAAACCAAACTCGGTAACACAGGCATTGAACATGGAGCCATCTACATGCAAAACACGTTCTCTACCACTGAGTTACACCTCTGCTCTCCAAACTCCGGCTTGGTTTTGTCTGACAAATCTATTTTTATTAAGCTTTTTTCTTATAGTTTTTTTCAAACATGCCCTCTCACATGCTTGAGGGCTGAATAGATGCTGTCTGATTGGCAGAATGTCTTTTTGCATCACTTAGACAGCTCACATCCTCACCACTCATTATGAGTTGGGAAATAAATTTTTTGCTTCAATTAATAGGTACAATGTCTTCTAAACGCTTCAACGATTTAGTGTAAAGAGTCCACACCCAAAATGGCATTTTAGAGTTTTGATTTGTTTATATTTTAAGATAATTATATGCTGTTATATTTGAAACACTATGGATATGGCACTTATACTTCCATCACTTGTAATAAAGATAATAGTGTTATATCTATGGAGTTCATTCTAAAATACTTATTAAAATAGCCCCCGGCAAATTAAGACAAACTGTTCCTTCCTGATTTGTCTATATATCGCCTTGCTTTCCTCTTTTATATTTCTCATATGTCTTACTAAACTTTTATCCAAATGTTAAATTACAACTTTATTTAGAGTTTATGAAATTAGCATTTTTTAGAATGTATTTCATGCATGCTCCTCTTCTTCCTTTGATGTGTTTTATAAATGCTGACTTTGACTTATAGTGACCTTGTGAATGTGTGTGTGTTCCTTCAAGTTTCCTATTAACTTATGGTGACCCCATGAATTCATAGGGTTTTATAGGTATTTTTTCAGGTAAGGAACACACAGAGGTGCTATTGTCAGTCCCCCTTCCTGACTTATGAATAGAGACCTCCAAGTCCGCAGCCTCATGGATTCATTTGCAATCTATGTGAATAAATAGATAGATGACAGACAAATAGGCCACTATACAAAATGAAGAAATCTGGGAGCACACTTGACGAAGTTCCTTTGGACTAAGAAATCCTGGTCAATGGCCCTTTCAGATGGAAGATTGGGGAAATGTACCCACTGCCCCCCAAAAAGAAAATGCTGTCTCTGGAAGAGTGATTAGATTATGCCTAAAGAACTGTGACTAATTGAACAAAGCCCACATCAGCCCATCATCTGCATCAGCCATAGGCTGAATCATACTGCAGAAATAATCCAGGTTGACACTACTTTAACTGCCATGGTTCAATGCTATGGAATCCTGGAAATTAAATTTGTGAGGAGTAGCTTCTTCTCTGTCAGAGAGCTCTGACACATCCCAGGAATTCTAGGATGGAGCCATGGCAGTTAAAGCAGTGTCGTACCCACGATTGGGTGTCACCTGGTGCAGGGGCATGCTTCAGGGGCAGGACCTCCGGTTGAATGCACTGCATGGGAACATGCACACAAGCACACACACCAGAAAAAATGCACACAGCTCCACAGAAGCCCAGAAAGCTCCTCGGCGGCCAGGAGAACAGGCCCTGCACTCCCTGGCAGTTCAGAAACCCACAGTGGCTTCCCTGGAGCCCCCAAAAGCCCCGCAGCAGGCAGAAGAACAGGCCTTGTCCCCCCCCCCCCGTCAGCCCAGAAAGCCCCATGGCATCTGGAAAAGCAGTTCCTGCACTCTCCTAGTGGCCAGAAAGCCCTGCAGTGGCCAGAAGAATGGGCCCCGCATGCCCCCAACGCTGAGAAAGTTGTAGGCATCTGGGAGAGTAGGTCTAAGGCCCCAGGAAGGCCCCACGGGAGGGACCAACCAGGTGTCACTCCCACTCTGGGGTGTACGCCCCCTTCTGGGATTTCACCCGGTGCTGTCTGCACTCCCCCCCCCCACCCACACACCACAGATATGCTACTGAAGCTGTCACACTGGATTACTTCTGCAGTGCAAATCTAACTTCTCTGGATTCTTACATTAGTGATAAATAAACTGAAATGGGAAGAAATGCTTCCAATTTTCTTCACACAGCTGCACAAGGAAAGGAGCAAAACCACTGTTAAGCCATGGTTTACATTATGAGCAAACACTGCCAGGCATAGGGTTGCCATATCCCGCCTGGAGGCGGGACTTTCCCGTTTGGGGTGTGGCCACACGGTCCCGCCCTGGTTTGGCCCTCCCCGGGACCCACACACACACCCCCACCGACGCCAGCAGGGAAAAGAGGCCGCGCCTCAGCAAGGCTCGTTCCCTGCTTGGCCTCCTCCACCGGCCAGGGAGGTGGCCGGGGAGGGCCAGGGGAAAGGTCTCGTCTCGGCAAGCCCCTTTTCCCCTCCCTTGCCGCTTCCCGCCCGCGCCACGGAGGCTTCAAGGCAGGGACGAAGGGTCTCGCCTCGGGGAGACCCTTTTTCCCTGCCGTGAACAAGGACGTAGCCAGGATTTTGGGAAGGGGGGGTTCAAGACTAAGTGCCCATTTTGAGAGGCTAAGAGCCCCCCAAGACACAAAAGAGGGTCGAGCGTTTACCCCCGACACCTCGATGGCACCACTTTAACTTCCATTATGGCTTGTGCTATGGAATCTGGGATCTGTAGTTTTAGGACCTGTTGAGTCATCGGTCAGGTTCCACAACAAACTACAATCCAGCATTCACAACATGGAGCCAAGGGCAGTTAAAGTGGCCAGTTGGATTATTTTTTCAGTGCAGATGCAAACTGAGTCCTTCCTCTGCAGGTGTTTACATAGATAAATTCAGCTCGATAAAGCAAAGTGGCAGCTGCTCAAGCAATGAGCGGCAGCCACTCTGTCATGCTCAGACACACTGGCTCATGCTTTGAGACACTGTATTCCAACATCTGAGCTGAGTTACGAACCCAGGCTGCATCCACACATTCATTCCCACTTCCAAGAGGGATTTTAATTTTGAGATACACACACACCACACACCACACACACACACACACACCTTTAATTCCAAGACCTATCTATCTATCTATCTATCTATCTATCTATCTACCAAATTTTTAATTCCAAGCCTTCTTTTTATATTAAACAAACCCTTTAAGAGAATCCATTTTGGGAGAAAGGCAGGGTATATAAAATCAATCAATAAAAATAATGCAACAGTCCATCAGTGCATGGCTGCATTATAAGACTTATACCTTTATACATTAAAAAACTATAAAATCACAGTAGGCTCAGAGTGCTACAGAATCATGGAATCATAGAGTTGGAAGAGACCCCAAGAATGGCTATCCAGTCCAACCCATTTCTGCCATGCAGGAACTCCCAGTCAAAGCATCCTCACAAATTATGTAATGGAGGGTCCATCTGCATTGTAGAAAGATATACTATAGATTAATTGCATGGAAAATCACCACCTTGAGTCCGTATTTGAGAAAGGCGAGATATAAGAAAATAACAACAACAACAACATATCTGGATATTAGTTTGTGAGACATTTAGCCTTCTTGTCAGAGAGCTCTGGTGGCCACAAACATACACAAATTGCAGGATTTCCATAGCATTAAAGCAGTGTTGAACTGGATTATTTCTGCAATGTGCAGCCTTATTAAAGCAGTTCCCATCATTCTGTGGTGCTGCTGGATGATGGGGCCTGCAGTCTAGCATGCTGGAGCAGGGCCATAGGACTCCACAGCCACGATTCATCATCTTAGATTGATTCCATATATTAATTAATTAATCATAAAAACATAGAGTTAGAAGAGACCCATGAAGGGCCATCCAGTTCAACCCCATTCTGCCATGCAGGAACTCTCCTCAAAGCATCCCCATTGACAGGCTGAAAAAGGGCCAGCTAACTGTGGAGGATTATCGCACTGCGTTCTGAGAACGTTCCGTATCATCACGTGATGAGAACTCCTGGAACGGATATTACCGCATTAGTAACAAAACGTGATCAGAACGTGATCAGAACGGCAGTTTACCGCACTGTGACCTTTTCTTGAAACCGTTTCTCAGAACGGTTGCTGTATTACGTGTTGTGGGCTGTGTTCTGATGACGTCGCCACTCAGTGGTTGGACGGCTTGGGAGAGGCGCTGCCCCAGGAAGAGGGGAAAAAGGGGAGCTTGGCTTACTGAAATCCTCACCTCCCTTCCCATAGGAATCAATCCAAAAACGGAGGTTAAAAAAGAGCAGTGGGCCCATGAGTCTCCTCTGGGGAGGCAGAGATGCTTGGCTAGGGGATGTCCTGCCATCTCCTCTTTCCCTCCTCTTTCCCCATAGGAATCATCCAAAACGGAGTTTAAAAAGAGCAGTGAGCCTATGGGTCTTCCTCTGGGGAGGCAGAGGATGCTTGGCTATGGGGATGCCTGCCATCTCTCTCTCTGCCCTCTTTCCTCATAGGAATCAACCAAAAACGGAGTTTAAAATCTCTCCCAGATGCAGAGCAAAGGGCTCGCCTCTGCTCCTTTTAAACTCAGTTTTTGGATTGTTTTCTATGGGGAAGGGAGGTGGGGGATTTCAGTAAGCCTAGGGACTCTGGCCGGGAGAGTGCTTCTCAGCCTCATGAGAGTCTTCCCCCCGAGATTCTCTTGGAGGAATTAAGGCAAGCGCCCCTCCCCGCATCTTGTCTTCCCTCCGAAGGAGTCCGAGGATTCTCTGGGTGGGAAAGAAGGCAAGCCCCTATAAAACGTTGGGGCTTCATAGCTGGCATATGTTTGAAGAAAATAGGATAAAACCTATGTAACTTTGGGCCAAGGGCGAGTCCCCTCCTTGGCACCTGGGCTTTAAGGGAGCTCCACGGAGGTCTCTTCAAGCGGAGGGAAAGGGAGGGGACTGGACCAAGGGCAAGGCCCCGGCAGCCATTGCATCTCTTTAAACCGGTTAGAAAAGAAGAGTCCTCTGCTGTCATCCCATTTCCCCTTTTGGCACCGTGACACCCTTTTGCTGCCTGTGTGTGCCATGTAAGTGTGTGCCTTCACGTTGTGAGCTTCCCTCCCCGCTTTACTCTTGTCTGGCTCTTTGCATGGAATTCGGGGAGTTGTTTGCTTGCTTTGTGTGGTGCTCCAAACAGAGGAGCTTTTGTGGTTCCCTCCTGGATTGAAGGAGGAGAAGGTCCTGGCATCCCTGCCTCCTGCATTGTGACAGCACAGGAGCCCCACTGGACATGACACTAGAGGCCTCCCCCCAGAGCAGCCCGACCCTCCTCTGCTCCTGCTCTGGTCCTCCTCTTTCCCTCTCTCTTCTCTCTCTTTTCCCTGCTTCCTCTTCTCTTCCTTGCCCACCCCTTTCCTCCCTTTTCCTTCCTTCCCTCCCTCCTTCTCCCCCCCTCTCTCCCTCTCTCTCTCTCCTCTCTCACACACACACACACACACACCTTCCCTCACTGCAGTCGCTCGCCTGCCTGCCTCCCTGTCTCCCTGCTTCCCTGCCTGTCTCTTTCAGCCAATCAGGAGACGGAGGAAGGGGGAACGGATTTGAAACGGATAAGAATACCGCACACACTCTGTTTTGGAACGTTTTCATCACGTTCAGCTCGCTGGGACACCTTCAATCTGTACCCTCCTGGAACCACTGGAACACATTTAATCGTTCTGAGAACCCTGTGAACACATACGTGCGGTATCTCAATGCGTTCCGTTCTCATCACGTGATGAAACGTTCTCAGAACCCAGTGCGATATCTCCTGTATTTTATTCTATTGTTCTTTTAAAAAAGAGAAAAAACAAGGCTGGAAGGAAGCCTCTTGCCTTTCTGCATCACAGACCCACCCCTCTTTTTTTGTTGCAAAATCCAGAAATCACTGTTTTGAAAACCTGAGTCCATTCTCAGGAGAATATCCAGAGTAGAGCCGGAGTCTCCTTTCTCTGGACTTCCAAAACCCCAAACTGACCCTGAGAGCATCTGGTCTGACCCCAACCAAGGAAACGTGAAATCCTGAAGGTTTAGATCAATGACTGAATTTTTGAATTATACAAGGCATAGTGGTTCAGGGTTGGCTGAAGCTCAGTAGGCAGAAGCACAACATTATTTTAAAATATAGTGCATTAAATTACCTTCATCTATGTCTATGAGATGCATATGAGACACCATGATCCCATCCCCAGTAAATATCCATTAGACAATAATACTGTATAATAAATAACAAAATCTGAAAAACTCCAAATCCAAAATACATCTAATCCTCAGCATTTTGGGTAAGGGATATTATATTATTATTGTACTATATTGCACATGGAAAAACAGTAAAAGTTAGAAGTCACCTTTTCTTTCTTTCTTTTCTTCATTCTCCCTGAGGGGGAAGGAGGGGAGGAGGGAGAGGAGGAGGAGGAGTGGAAGCCGGACTCTGAAGGAAACGAAAGCGAGTCATAGGGACTCTCTCTCTCTGTCTGTCTCTCTCCCCCCCCTCCCTCTCTTCCCTCTCCCCCCCTCCATTAAAGCCACGGAGAGGGAAAAGAGGAACTTTTGTTTTGTCTTTCCTCTGTTCCCTCGCAGTGGTTTTAATGGAGGGGAGGGGGAGGAAGGAGCTTGAATGCCCCAGGGCCTGATAGGGGGGGTTCCGACCCCCAAAACCCCCCTCTGTCTACGTCCTTGCTGAAGCTCCCCGCCAGCCAGGGAAGCTTCAAGGCAGGGAGGAAGGGTCTCCTCGTGAGGGGAGACCCTTTCCTCTCTTCCTTGAAGCTTCCTCCGCCAGCCAGGGAGCTTCAAGGCAGGGAGGAAGGGTCTCTCCCTGAGGGGAGACCCTTTCCTCTCTGCAAGGACGTAGCCAGGGGGGTTTGGGGGGTCGGAACACCCCCCCATCAGCCCTGGGGTATTCAAGCTCCTCTCCCCCTCCCCCCATTAAAACCACGGCGAGGGAAAGAGAAAGACAAAACAAAAGTTCCTCTTTCCTCTGCTCCGGTGGCTTTAAGGGAGGGGGGAGGGAGGAGGGAGGAGCTTGAACGCCAAGCTCAGAGAGAGAGAGAGAGAGAGAGAGAGAGAGGAGAGAGGGAGGAGGGGAGGGAGTCCCTGTGACTCTTCCCTTTCGGTTCCTTCAGAGTCCGGCTTCCACCCCTCCTCCTCAGGACCCCCCCATCAAGCTCCTTCCTCCCCCTCCCCCTTCCCTCCATCAAAAGATGGACTTGGATAGAGAGGGAAAGGGGGGAAGTCTCAGAGAGAGGGAGGCTCAGAGAGAGAGGGAGGGAGGGAGCCTGAGTGGGGGGCATGCCTGTTGTTCAAGCTCCTTCCTCCTGCTTCCTCCTTCCGTCGGAGCGGACTCAGGAGAGGAGGAGGGAGGGAAGGGCTGGTCTCCCTCCCAGTAACATCTTTGCCCCTCTTTCCTTCTCCCTCCCTCTCTGGGCTTTTGCCAAAAAGTCTCCGTCCGGGAGAGAGGAGGAGGGAGGAAAGAAGAAGAGGGAAGGAAGACACACAGAAAAAAGGAAGGAAAAAGAGGGTAGGGAGAACTAAAGGAAGGAAGGAAGGAAGTAAGGAAGAGAAAGGAAAGGAAGGAAGGAAGGAAGGAATGAAAAGGAGGAGGAAGGAAGGAAGGAGAAGGAGAGAAAAAGGAAGGGAAGGGAGAAGGCTCTAAAAGGAAATATCAAAGAAAGAAAAGGTGACTTCTAAATAACAACAATCACTACAGGTTAATCTCCCTTATCCAAAATGCTGAGACTAGATGTTATTTTGGAGTTTGGTATGTTCATGTATATATAATGGTATATATTGAAGCTACTTGAGTCCAACCATTAACCCATTCATGTTTCATAAGCTCTCCTCAAGTAGCTCCTTTTTTGCCCCCTTGAGTGTCTCAGAATATGAACAGAGTGTCTCTGAGCATGAACAGAGTGGCTGCCGCTAATTGCTTGAGCAGCTGCACTTTACTTTATCAGTCTCGGAATTTTATCGATGGGAACAGCTTGAGAGGAAAGACTCTGTTTACATCTGCACTAAAGAAATAATCCATTTTGATGCCACTTTAACTGCCCTTGGCTCCATGCTGTGGAATGCTGGGATTGAAGTTTGTTGTGGCACCTGACAGAGATGGCTAAACAGCTCCTCAAAACTACAAATCCCAAGATTCCATAGCACAGAACTATAATGGAAGTTAAGTGGTGTTGTCAACCATAAAAACCAAATCTTCTGGTCCTTTTCTGGGGAAGGTGGCACAGAAAGGAAATAAATGATGAAATGATGAGGAGATCTGGGAATTGCACTTCAGATTCTTGTGGCTGGCAGAGATGGCTAAATAGCCCCAAAACTACAAATCCCAGGATCCCATAGCATGGAGCCGTCAGTTAAAGTGTTTTCAAACTGCACTATTCTGCAGTGTGGATGCAGCTTTGGAGCTCTTTTGCTGATGCTATTTGCAAGTTGGTTTCTGACTCATGGCAACCCTAAGGCAAATCTATCATGGGGTTTTCTTGGCAAATTTTTCCAGAGGGTGCTTCTCTGGGGCTGAGAGAGTGTGTACTTGCCCATGGTCACCCAGTGGAACCTCTATCCATGAGTTAAACCCACTCCCCACCCCTCTCCATTTTCTTTCTGGAAGGGACCTGCTTGTGTTGAAGGGAAGGCCACCAAGCCTCGGAACCTCAGAATTATTGTTTCAATTCTCAGTCTTAGAATCATGGGTACCTGAGCATGTACAGAGTGCTTTCACTCCTCTCTCCTCTCTCTAGCCAAAGACCCCCTCCTGATGCATGGGTTTGGCTGATTTTAACCTCTGGAATTTTATATTTTATATTTGTAATTTTTAAATGTATTTTTTACGATTTTCCATTGTTGTTTTAATGTGTTTTCTATGTGTTGTTAGCCGCCTTGGGTCCCACTTTGACAGAAAGGCAGGATATAAATGTTGGAAATAATATATAATATTATTATTATTATATTATTATTTATTTTTGGAATTGGGGAGGATGGATGGGAGGGACCACAAAAACATGACCCATGGCCACAAATGGCCCATAGCTGCCCTATTTAATCCTCCTACTCCATAGTGGTTTGATCACTGGAGACATGACTCTGGAGTCCAGGTTGATTCCCACACTGGACCATACAAAGCCACTGGTGACTTTTGCAAGCCACAAATGCACTTGAGGAAGTAGACTGAAGTCTAGGAAAGCTCATGCCCAATTCTTTCTTTCGGTGAGTCTCAAAAGTGCTGCAAGATCTCTCTCACTTATTATTATTATTATTTTATTATATTTATTATTATTATTGGATCTAAATGCATCTGAGGAAAATGCTAGGAAACCTGACATCTAGGAAAACTCATGCTGTCAATGTGTTTCTTTTCAGTTGTCTCAAAGGGGCTACAAGATCTCTCTACATATTGTTGTTGTTGTTGTTGTTTCATCTAAATGCATCTGAAGAAGTAGACTGTCTTCAAAAGCTATGCCGTCAATTTCTTCTTTCAGTGAGTCCCAAAGTGCTGCAAAGATCTCTCTACATGTTATAATTATTATTGCATCTAAATGCATCTGAGGAAGTAGATTGAAGTCTAGGTGTGGGCTGTGGTTTCTCTCTCTCCCTCTTTCGCTCTATTTGGCGTACTCTCTCTTCCTCTCCCTCCCTGCCCCCCTCCACATGCAGGTTCCCCTCCAGAGAGCAGAGGATGGGCAGGACACCCCCCCCCTGAAAAGGGACCTGCCTGGTGCTGCTCCTCTTAAGCCAGAGCTCCCCCGCATTTGAGTTTTGGGGAAGGCACCAGGGCAGCAGGAGCCTGAGAGGAGGATTGCAGGGAGCAAGCCCTCTTTTCTCTTTTTCTCTCCTCCCCTCCCTTCACTCCAAGGACAAACTGTGGGGTGGGGGCTTTCAGCCCTTCAAAATGGTGGCACTTATTGTCGGACCCCCCCTCAAAATCCTGGCTACGTCCCTGCTCTCTGCCTTGAAGCTTTCCCCGCTGGCCAGGAGGCTTCAAAGCAGGGGAAAGAGCTTTCTTCTTCTTCTCCTCCTCCCTTCTTCGTCTCCTCTCCTCCTCCTCTACTCCTCCTTTTCCTCTTCTTCTCCTCCTCCTTCTTCTTCCTCTCCACCTACTCTCTCTCTCTCCACTCATCCTTCCCCTTCCCCTCTTCCTCCCTCTTTTTCTTCCTCTACTTCCTTTCTTCCTCCTCCTCTTCTCCTCTTTTCTCTCCTCCGCTTCCTCCTCCTCTGCTTCTTCCATCTTCCTCCTTCCCTCTTCTGGTTTTTGGCCAGAAAGAAGCACATTTCTCGCCATCTGTCCTAGAAATAATGCCAAATGTCCTCCATTTTTACATGCCTAAGAAACATGCTTTATAGATTTTTTTTTTTAAAAAAAAAAAACCATCAATTTTTGAGCGTCCTCCTCCATTTTTTTCAATGGTGTCCTCCATTTGAACATTTGTCCTACATTTGTCCTACATTTGTTCCAGTTTGGAGGTCCTGACTTATGGCAACCCTAGCCAGGCATGATGGGATATCATGAAGATATCCCATCTTCATTAACCAATGACATGAGATGTAGTTAAGGAAATATGTAAGACAATGTGATTACTTCACATAATGTCAGTATTAATGGTTATAAGAAAGATGGGGTAGTGCAACCCATAGCAGTAGCATCTCCATGCCTCTTAGAAAATCCACTCTGGTCCTAAGTGTTCCATTTTTGGTATCTTCTTAGCCATGAAAAGACAGTCAAACAGCTGAAAGGCCTAAAAACATGGGGCTGCACAATGCAGTGTGTGGCATCTCTTGTGCTTCTTTATACACAACCACCATTCTTTTAACAGTTCTCCCATAGGTGCTTTATCTAGTCTTCTCAGGAAAATGACAGATATTGGAAGGAGGGGCAGTGTTTCCCACCTGTTTGAGACATTCTCCTTCTTTACATTTTGCAAATGATGGCAGTTACAAGCACAAGATGACAGTAGTTTCTTGGTGAGCTGAGGGCATATCAAGTCAATTCACTGAGAATCATTAAGTCCTTATGTGAATTTCCTGTAGATTGGTAATGAATCATATGCTATGTTTGCCTACCAGGTTCCTTCATTCAAAGGTTTTATAATTATCTTGTAATCTACACCTAAGGTCCAGTCCATCTTCAGTGCTAGTACTGTTTCAGAGCTTGGGAATGTTACCTCTTTTGGACTGCAATTTTCAGAATCTGCAGCAAGCACACAGGACTATTCGGAATATTTTTTTTCTTACCTGACACCAGTCAGAAGCCTCAACTGCTGCTGTGATAGCAACAGAAAAGAGATTTGTGCTTTTTAAAGGTTGGGGAAATTCAGTCATACATAAGAAAGATGGAGACTAATTTTAAGTAATGCAGGGCAAACAGTAAAAGGAAGTGAAACCTCCTTGCTTCTATGACGTATCCCCCCATCACCCATTTCTCATTCTCTCTTTCAGGCTCTATTTCCAGTCATAAGGAGTTGTGATGATGGACAAAACAGTTAGAAAACCCATCCTCACCCATGAATTGTACCACTTTGCTGATATATGGAGTAGAAAAGATCCTGCCCAGGCCCTCCTCTACTCAGTTTAAGTAAAGCCCTCCAGCCTTTTTACTTGAACCAGTGGTTCTCAACCTTTTCAGTGCCCCAAATGCCAAGGAAATATTTGATTAATATTTGCACCCCCTATAAAGGTAATATCACATTTGAAGATGAAGAAGTTTAATTTGTAATTTTTACACCACATACAATGCTGCAGGGGAGCAAACAATTTTAAGAAATAGTCTTTTAACTCAGTGCATAAAATGCAAATCTCAAATGAGCAATTAGATTCTAATCTATTCAGAAAAAATGAGTGATGCTTCATGACTCATCATGCAAAGGCACAAGCCATTCTTTGTCACACACCTTGAAATTTCATCTTACACCCGCTGAGGGTGCAGGCACCCAAGATTGGGATCCCCTGGCTTAAAGTGAAACTTTGCAGTATCAGGAACAAATCTTCCTGCTCTCCTTCTCCTCCACTGTACCTTTTCCCTCCTTTGTTTATTTATTTATGCATTTTAACTAATGCACCTGCTCAGGTCATACAGGAGGCTGAGAAAGTGTGACTTGCACATGGTCACCCAGTGGGTTTCTTGACCAAGCTGGTAAGTGAAGCCTGGTCTCTAGAGCTGTAGTCCAACACTCAAACCACTACATCACACTGGCTCTCTAAACATACCAGCTCCCTAAACCTCTTTGCATAGGGCATGTTTTCTGGACCCTTCACATTTTTGGTCACCCTCCTCTGGATACGCTCCAGGACATTGTTTTGGGCACAAAAGAGGGAGATGGTGAAGGATGGAATGGAAATAAATTAATAGGTGTAATGGTAACTGCAATTCATCATTTCCTGTTATGTTCATTCCTCTTCCTAATACTTCACCTTCTCATTTCTACTATGGTTCAAAATGGGAAACAGTCCCAGTCCCCTTTCTATTTACACATGCACCCCACCCCCACTTCTGAGAGACTAAGATCAAGAGGACTTTTACATGGGTTAGAAGATATGCTAGTACACGTGCTCTCAAGTGAGGCTGAACAGTTCTTCTGTAAAGCAATGGAACCTGCTGGGAGCATACACACACTCACAAGTGAGGGCTGCCCCTGTTGTTGCTGCTGCTGTTGTGTGTGTTATGTGAGAGAACAAAAGCAGCATCTGTGAAACTATTGTAACACACCTGAACAACAGAAACATTGCTGGGAGGAAACTGAGGCATGGACCCATTGATTGGAAACCCAAAATTTCAATCATCACTCATTTCTTTCTGAATAAATTAGCATCTGATTGCTCAATTTAGATTTGCATTTATGTACTGAGTAAACTATAAAAAATTCAGTTTGTTCACCTGCAGTATTGTATGTGTTTTGAAAATTAGAAATTAGACTTCTTCATCTTCAAATGTGATATTACACTTAAATTGATGTGTGTTTTAATTGATGTCTTTTAACTGATGTTGTTTGCCTGTTAATTTTGTTGATTCCCACCTTGATTCATGGGGAGAGGTGGGTAAAAAATAAATGTTTTTGTTGTTGTTGTTAAAATAGATGGGGAGGAGAAAGAAGAGGTCCCAGGGAGGGAGGTTTGAGGACTAACAGGGTTTTATTTTTCTTCATGCAGGGATGGGGTAAGCTCCTCTAGTTGGAGGGGGGGCAAATTTAGCTCCATGCTGACTCATTCAATCCTTGCAATCCTGTGTAATCAAAACATAGCTGGAAATGGAAAATGTGGCAGCATTTTCAGAAAAGTAAACTCTGATGCTTGAAAATAACAACAGTAGAGATATTTACTCAGTAGATTTGAAATAATGACAGCAGTGATCATAAAGACAAAGAGTTTATCTACATGATTAAAATACTCATTCCAGTCAAAAAGCCACAGCAATTAATGTAATACAAATTGCATGTAGACAGCCCAAAGAAACAGGACTTGAGTTATTTTGATTCTAGAATTCTGTGTGACCAATTAGAATGTTATTTGTGTTTAAGCATTGTTTTGTGTTCCTGATTATTACTGAAAATAATTTTGTTGGATAGAGAAGCAGGGTGATTAAAAATGATCAGATACACTCAGAATGCCACTATTGGCCCATGGATTTAAACAGACAGGTGGGTCACACCACTATATTATGAACCTCAGGATTCTTAGATATTTTCCCTATGCTGAACAAATGTGTGCCATACAGGTGCACAAACACAAGTGAAAACCAAGGGTCTGTTTTGTGATCCTTGCCTTTGAAAAAACTAACAGAAAAATACAGGCACACAATTTACATCTGGTTCTGTATAGCTACTTTCCAAAACCTGATTTCTCCTAAATGTCTTGGACTACAATTCCCACCACCCCTAGTAAGACTGACTGCTGTAGTCCAAGACAAGTCCGATTGTGAGCATTGTAGTTCTTCTGGAGAGCATAATGCCATGGAAAGCTGCTGTATTATAGTGTTAAGAAAATGTCATCCGTGAAACAATTTGGAGTATGGTCTTTAATAAGCAAAATATCAGTGCCAGTATACTTAGTATCCACAGAGCAACACTTGCTTTGCTATAGGTTGACTGATTAGCTAAGGAAGCTCTGCTAATTAGACATCATTTATCTTCAGACCTGCTTAGACATGCTGAAATAAAGCAGCCCTATTAGGAAGCGGTGAGTGGCCAGGCCACAGATAATTACACAAAGCAAACCTACTGCTACAACAAATGGGGATGGAAGAACTTAAGAAACAAGCAAACTGCAAGACCTACTTCTGTACTAAAATAGTTCATACAGAGATCAAAGATGTTAGAGCTGGTAGCTGACAATGGTTCTAGCAAATGATTGTATCTTAAAGCTTTGGCTCCTACCCAGTATTCTGGGGGCAAATTAGCTGACCATTAGTTCCTCACTATCATGCAGATGTTCTTCCTTCCTTCCCTCCTTCTTGTTTTTTTTAAAGTTGTATTCTTACCCATCTGTAGATTTTCAGCACCACCTAGTTGCCAGATGTTATATTTTGTTGTTTTTTTCTAGGCTGTTCCTGTGTGCCACTCTCCTAAGCACAATGAGAGAGAATCATTGGGGTGAAGCAGATGGGTGGCAAGGAGAGGCCTCTGGCTGCTCCAGCCATGATCAAGCCACAGTCGGCCCAGGACCACGGCTACCAGATGGTCTACTCCCAAAGTGGGCTGCCACTGCAGTCCCAAGCCGCAGCCACCAGCAGGAGCAGTTATTTGCTAATTCTTTTTCCAGTGGCTTCAAGCCACCTTAGGCAGCCTTGGTTGCTTTCTGGTCGCTTCAGGGCATGCATCATTTGCACACCATGTTTCTGAAGCATCTGAAAGATGCTCTATTTGGCCCATCTGTATTGGGCCATGGAATCATAGAGTTGGAAGAGTTCACAAGGGCAATCCAGTCCAACCCCTGCCATGCAGGAATACACAATCAAAGCAACCCCAACAGATGGCCATCTAGCCTCTGTTTAAAGACAGAATGAGCCTCCACTATTCTCTGAGGCATTGTGTTTCCCTGTCAAACAGCTCTTGCTGTCAGGAAGTTCTTCCTAATGTTGAGGTAGAATCTCTTACTTCAGGTCCTACTCTCTGGAGCTACACAAAACAAACTTGCTCCATTTTCAGTTTGACATCCCTTCAAATATTTAAACAAGGCTATCATATTACCTCTTATCCTTCTCTTCTCCAGGCTAAAAGTGTGTCTGTGTGTGTGTGTTGTGTGCCTTCAAGTCATTTCTGGCTTATGGGAACCCTAAGGCAAACCTGTCATGGGGTTTTCTTGAAAAGATTTATTCAGAAAAGTTTTGCTATTGCCTTCCTCTGAAGCTGAGAGAGTGTGACTTGCCCATGGTCACCCAGTGGGTTTCTTGACCAAGCTGGTAAGTGAAGCCTGGTCTCTAAAGCTGTAGTCCAACACTCAAACCACTACACCACACTGGCTCTCTAAACATACCAGCTCCCTAAATCTCTCTTCATAGGGCATGCTTTCTAGACCCTTCACCTTTTTGGTCACTCTCCTCTGGATATGCTCCAGCTTATCAGCATCCTTCTTGAATTGTGGTGCTCAGAACTGGACATAGTATTCTAGGTCAGGCCTGAGCAAACAGAATAGAGTGGCACTATTACTTCCCTTGAGCTAGACACTATACCTCTATTGATGAATTATATTGACTTTTTAGCTGCCGCATCACACTGTTGACTCATGTTCGACTTGCGGTCTACTAGGACTCCTAGACCACTTTCACATGTAGTCTTGTTAACCCAGGTGTCCTCCATCCTATACCTATGCATTTCATTTTTTTTCCCTGCCTAACTGTAGTACCTCACATTTCTCCCTGGAATGGAGAAATGGGATGGAGCTGTGGCAACTGACATTGATAGACAATCCAGTCATGTATCAAAAATAGGCTTGCTTTTCCTTCAGGGCTTGTGAGAGAAAACTGAGTGTGGAAGCTGTTTCAACTGTACCTAAATGGTGGCTTTTCACTGAGAAGGAAAAACGGAAGAAACCCCCATTGTCTGAACCATATCTGGTAAATAATATCTTTAGTGAACATTACCAGCTAGGGTCCAATAAGCTGTATCAGTGCATGCCTTATTTATTATACCATAAATACCTATTTGTTTACTATGCCCTCCCCCTGCGCTTTAGTTGTGTCTTATTTTATTGTTGATACTGGATTTTAATGACTTTTAAGCTAATTATAAAACATTTTAAATTAACACTGGCTATTAACATTTACTTGATATGTATTATGCAATGTTACATTTTATTTTGGAAGCTGCCTTGTAAACGATTTTGCCCTTATAAACCAGCTTTAAAATATTTGGTATTGACGTTATCTGTAATAAAGAAAGGGAATGTATATGTGTATCTATGGGGCTTGATATACCATCCCTAAGCAGCCTACAGCTGGTCCTTTTTGTGCCAGATCAGGGCTGCATTAACTACATGTAGATGCAGCACCAGAGGAGCACCGTGCCACTGCACGCCATGTGGTGCATCATGTGCTGTCACACCAGCCTGGGGGTGGAGTCGGGGCATGCATCATGTGGACACCATGCCCCGACTCTGCCCCCAAGCTGGCCTTTCATGCCGGTCTGTCGAGCCCCTAAGTCTCTATCCACTGTAGCTGCAGGACCATAAATCTTAGATACCTGAAATTTGGTGCGGATGCAGGGACGTAGCCGGGGGGGGGGGGGTTTTTGGGGCCCACCCCCCCCCCTTCCATTAGAAAAATGAATGGTGCGTGCTGCTGCACCGCCGCGCCCAAGCCCCATTATAATGGTGGCACTCAGTCTGGACCCCTCCCCTTCCTAAAATCCTGGCTACATCCCTGGTGGATGCTAAGGACACCATGGAGGGTTACATTTGCACCTCAGAGTTACTTAATATCACACTACACTGTTATAGTGCTATTATTCCACTGTAACTATTGTGGCTGCTTCCTGTGGAATCCTGGAATTTGTAGTTTAGGAAGGGCCATGTAGAATAATCAGTCAGAGAGTTCTTAGGCCTCACTAAACTACAAACCCCAGAATTTCACAGGAAAATACCATAGCAGTTAAAGTGGAATGACAATGCTATAACAGTGTGGTGTGATAACTGATTATTCATTGAAATCAATGTCCAGCCTGTAGTTCTCTTTTCACCCATTAGGTGACAGACTGTCCCTAGCTGGGAAGATCATAGCTGGAGGTAGGTCTGGAAGCTTTATCTTCACAATTTTTTTGTCCTGTATGATTTTTAACACCTTTGTCTGACAAAGAAGCCAGTGGAGCCTTGAAAGTTTGCAACATGTATTTTGTGCATTTTTGTTGGCCCAGCTGAGGTATCACTGTTTTGTGGATTTTGAATGTTACTGTACTTTGCTATACGGCCAAGACCGGTAACCCTGGATATAATTTCTCCACAGGATTCTAGACAGCTGAACCTGAAATTTTCCTCTGCCCTCAGATTCTCCAGATAATTCAGAGAGACTAAGAGATTTCTATGGTGTACCTGTGCTAAAATTTCTTCACTCACTGGCAGTCAGCTTCCGGGCACAGTACAAAGTGTTGGTTATTACCTTTAAAACCCTACATGGCTTGGGCCATACTTGCAGGAACGCCTCTCCCTACACAATCCGGCCCTCACTCTCAGGACATCCAGGAAGTATTTACTAGAATACCATAAGACCAGGTTAATGACAACTTCCTACAGAGCGTTCACTGCTATGGCCCCTAAACTGTGGAACACCCTGCTGGAGGAGATCTGTCTTATTACAACTTAGATGCCTTTGAGAAGGCACTTAAGATGAATCTCTTCCGGCGGGCTTACCCACCCAATCTTATATAGGAGATCATTAAAATGAAATGTTCCACTTCGGACTATGACTGTAGGATTATTGGATGATTAGACGATGGTCTAGCTATTTTATTGTACTAATGTTAGTATTTTATTAATTATGTTTTTATACTGTATTGTACTATTTTATTGATGTAATCCCGCCTCGATCCGCAGGGAGAGACGGAAAATATAAATTATTATTAGTAATAGTAGTAGTAGTAGTAGTAGTAGTAGTGTAATGTGCAAGGTCATCAACTAGACTGTGAATATGAGTCCATTACAACAAGGATTCACTAAGATGCCTCTACAAATAAGTAGAGTCCATCACCTAAAACGTAGTTCCATGAAAACCCTGTGAATCTGAATCAGTTTGAAAATAATTTGCCCTAGAATGAAATCCTTTGATCTTAATGAACCAAGGTGAAAAAAATAAGAATTTTTATCACTTCCCTATCTTCACCAGCATCTTGATCAAAGGCCCAGTTCTTGATAATAATGCAGCCTTATAATGCTGCTTTTTGATAATGAAAACAACTTTTTTATCTCTGTTTAAGCCCCAGATTAACCAAGATTGTCCAAGAATCTTGGTTAGTATACATTAAAACAGATTTAAACTAAATTATTCTGAAATTAAATTTCCACCTTACAGTCCTCAACCAAAGAAGGAAGGAAGGAAGGAAGGAAGGAAGGAAGGAAGGAAGGAAGGGCATCCACTTAACAATATCTTCAACATATCTTTATGCATTAGCTGTTACTCATTAGAGGTATGGCTGATGAGCTTTTGAAAAGAAATAACTGCAGGGAGAGTTGCCAGTGCATTTATGTGTGTGTGTTTATATATTTATATACTGTATTCACAATGCCCTGGATTAATTAATGGAAAGAAAAACAAGCAATCTAAACTCCTTTTTACTCCTCCGTCACTTGGCCCTTTCTACTGCCACTAGGTGGGCCTTCTAATTTCTCTGTTTATCTCTATTTCACAATTTATCTTAAATTTATTTCTCTGTTTATCTCCACCAAAAATTGGTTCCTTGTAATAGTTGATATTATTCTATTAGACTTTGCATTGTATCTTTTGACTGCTTTTGCTACATCATGGTTTCCAATTGGTAAAGGTATCAGACAAGGCTACGTTTTAACACCTTATCTATTTAACTTGTGTGCTAAACATATCATACATAAAGCAGGACTACACTCAAAGGGAGGAGATGTGAAAACTGGGGGAAGAAACATCAACAGTTTAAGATATGCAGATGACACCATACTACCACCAGAAAATAGCAAAGACTTGGAATGATCACTGAAGAAAATCAAGGAAGCAAGTGCAAAGGCAGGTTAAACATTAAGAAAAAAAAATATTGACCAAGAAGATGTACATTACTTTAAAGTACATAATGAAAACAATGAAGTAGTTTGATTTTTTACATACCTTGGCTCAATCAGAATGGAGACTGCAGTCAAGAAATCAGAAGACTGGGGCTTGGAAGGGCAGCCATGAAGGAACTAAACAAGATCCTGATGTGTAGCTATATCACCGAATGCTAAGGATAGGATTGTCCATGCCATCATATTTCCATTTTCTATGTATGGTTGTGAAAGCTGGACAGTGAAGAAAGCTGATTGGAAGAAAGTCTGCTCATTTGAAATGTGATGCTGGAGAAGCGTTCTAAGGATATTGTGGACTGCTAAAAAGACAAATACAGTGCTCCCTCGGGTTACGAAATTAATTCGTTCCGCGGCCGCTTTCGTAACCCGAAAAGCCTTCGTAAGCCGAAATGCCATAGGCGCTAATGGGGAAAAGCCGCGATTTCGTGCGAAAAAGCCGAAAAAAGCACCAAAATTTTTTTCGTAACCCGAAAAAACATTCGTAACCCGGAACAATTATTTCCTATGGGATTTTTTCGTATCCCGGAAATTTCATAACGTGGGTATTTCGTATCCCGAGGTACCACTGTAAATGGATCTTAGAGCAAATCAAGCCTGAGCTCTCCTTAGAAGCCAAGATGATTAAACTGTTATACTTTAGACATATCATATGATGAATCACTAGAAACGGCAATAATGCTTGGTAAGGTAGAAAGCAGTAGAAAAAGAGGGAAAGCATTCCATGAAAGCAATCCAGATGAACATTTCCAATCAAGAACCCACAACCCAGAGTATGCAAGACGTGAACAGGGCTGTTGATGATAGGGTGATCTGGAGGTTTCTTATTCATTGTGCTGCCATAAGTCAAAGTCGATTTGGCACTAGTTATCAATAAGATCGGGTGTAGAGGAGTTGTACTCTCTTGGAGGAGCATAACTGGGACCATATTTTTCTTGAAATATTCCCAGTTTTGTCCACTGTGGTTCGGTGGATACAAGAAAAAAAAATATGGTTTAAGGGGGGGGGGGGGGGGGGGGAGTTTACCAATCTGCCCATCAATCAGGCATGCAGTTAATGGCAAAGTATGATGATATGGCATCACACTCAACATCTTATCACTTTTGCTGTTTTCTTTTTTATAATTTTTAAACTGGCATTTCCTTTGCTCTCAGATTCTATTTTAAGGTTACTTTGAAGCAAGGTTAAATCTGTTACCCAAAGCATCAACACCCACTCTTCCTGTCCTCCCCTGCATCTCCTCACTAGACCACTAGATCAGAGATACTGCTGGATAAATTTATTTCTTAAGTCCCAACAACAGTCAAAACATATTATTGTTCCATTAAAGCCACAGCAGTGATGGCAAAGGCACAGTAAATTCCCTACAGACTGGCCTGCTGCCGCCGCTGCTACCATCAGTTGCCATCAAGCCAATAATAACTCCAGCCGGCATTTAAAACACAGCCAGTGGGAACAGTATTCTTCTCCCTGCCTCTTGTCTCCATGGGCAAGGACAACAGACTACCAGTACGAAGGGTACTATCACTGTCAATTCACTTATTGAAACATCAGATGAAACTTCCGTCCATCAACAGAGCTTGCTTAGTTATGAAAAGTGATGACTGTGCTGTGCTTCCTTTACTGGAACTGAAAGGTGTTAACCTAAAGCTTATAACAGGAACTCAGATGAGAGCAAGATCCTGGTAACCAACACCTGAAATATCCAGAGGGCAAGGAACAGCCCTTTCTCTCTTTCCTTTAGATGTTCCTGCTTTTAGAAGAGAGACATCATAATTCAGCTAAAAGTGAGGGTGGAGTTTATGAATTTAAGACCCTGCACTTGTACTCTTGTTTCCTTCATAACTTGAGATCTTCTAAGGATCCTATGCTCTTTATGAGGACCCCAGTATCTGGAAAATATTAAGAGTGAAGTTTCATTCCAGTGATATATGTCCTTATTGCTATGGGCTAGTTAAGAGCCCCCAGAGGATCCTGGCCTTCCTAATTCAAATGGTAATTCTGGTACTATACCAACCACATCCTGTATGTTGCCATTTTGAATCTTGAACATATAAAAGGACTTCCAACCACAACATTTATTGGAGAGGCAGAGGGAGGGGGAGATGTAGAATATGTAAGCAAATCAGAGAATGCAAGTTTTGTCATCCCTGAGTAATGCAAAAAAGAAACAAAGAGCAGGAAAAGCAAACATCAAGTGGCAAAAACCTGAATGAAAACAAATATGATCAATGAGAATCTCCTTCTAGTCCGAGGAGCTGGTACATATCCAGAAGGCTGCAGTGATGTTGCAGTGTCCTTAGTCATGGGTTCATCAAAGGCTCTTTCCCTATTTCCTCTCCAGAAATTAGAAGCCTCTCATTCGGACTTCCACATATAATTACATTTTGCTGAATGACTCCATGCATCTCCAACCTGCTCTCTTGGCATTTCCCCACATCTGAACATGTCAGGTAAGATTTTTACCAGCTGTAGGATTCCGATTGTTCAGTGTGTCAGTAGATGTGACAGCTATCTTGCAGAACCCCTCTGTGTGTGTGTGTGTGTGTGTGTAAATATTCACAAATAAGCAGGTAGAAGGCATTTCTGTCCCCTTCATCAACATGCATGAAACACACCACAACTCTCTGCCTCCATACTGAGCAGACCAGTGGCACAGGAGGGGAAGAGCTCTGATTAATATTGATGGGAAGTGATTGTGACATGGATAAAGTGCAAATCAACATGACCCATGGGGGGAGGGTGATTAGAAATGATGATTATATCCAAAATGGTGTGCCCCATCATCCTGGGAATTCTGCAACATCAGAATCCAAAATCTGCAAGAAGAAATTCCAAGTTCCAGTTATTGTGAGATATTTAGCCCTTTCTGTCAGAGAGATCTGGTATCACAAATTCCATAACATTGAATCATGGCAGTTAAAATGTTGTCAAACTGTATTATTTCTTCAGTGCAGATGCAGCCCAAGATATATGGTAGAAGCACATTGCCTTATATATATCAGACATTTTTATACACTTTATGGTGGTAGTATAAGACTCCCAGTGGAGATTACATATTTGTATTATCTCAGTCCCCACTAAAAAAGAGAGAGAGAGAGGAGGTGCCAGTAAAAAATGAGATAGCATTTCAGGATTTCATTGGGGCAAACAAAATATTTTCAAGATGGAGGCTTCACAGTAAATTATCTAGTACAGTACATGCCTTAGATTAAGAGTAAGATCCATAGGACTGCAACACAAATTCACCAAATAATGCAAGCATTTTAAGAGAATTCCTCAGTTCTCTTCAAGTGATGCTGTTAGTGAACCTATGGTAATGAGAAGGAGATTTCTAGATTTTTATGGGGGGAAACATGTATTCAAGGAAGAAAAGAGTGGATTGTCAAATGGCCTCCATTAACATTTCCCTTGATCAGCATTATTTATGCTTGAAATGACATGATCTTGGGACTAAGTTTTTTGTTCTGTCAGATTGGCAGTACCTCTGAGTGTCAATAGCCATACTGGCTGAGCACAAGGGAATTGCTGTCCAACACATATGTAGCAGACTAGATTGCAGAAGATTGGGAAAGGACTCGGGTGAGGAAGATCCTATTGTGGCAAATGGTCAGTTCTGTGGTAAATCTGATAATATTCCCACTTACATCAGGTCACCCCGGTAAGAAAAAAGCAGTGGCAAAATGAGGATATGTCTAGCTCCAAACCACCTATTTCTTGAAAGCCTAGCCTTTGGGGAAAGGTTGTCAAGCCCAGCCTGGAGGAGGACTTAGAGGACTCAGAGGATGAGCCAGAGTCTCTGGGACCTGAGTCAGCAGCTGTGGAGCCTGAGTCTGGCCCTAGCTCTGCTGTGCCCGCTCCAGCAGAGTCTGTGACCTCTCAGGAGGTTCAGAAGCCCATTCTCCCTGTGGCAGAGTTTTTGGACATGGAGGAGGATCAAGGGAGTGTGCCTACCTTCAGTCAGAATCAAACTGAAAGGGAGTGCTTTTAAAGGTCATGGAGGCTTTATCAGAAACATACTAGCAATCAGACGCACCTGACCACCTGAAGCCTGCCCATATAAGCAGCTGTAGGATGTTTGCCTAGTTGCCAGTAATTATCTGAGTTCTTGGGGAAAGTATGCTGTCTCTGGCTCCCATTGCTCTTTGGCCTGAAGCCTTGCTTCTTGGACTGCTGACCTGTCTTGACTTTCAGGAACCCTTGACCTTTGGACTGCCTTATCAACCTGCCAATCTGATACCCTGGACCTTGGACTTCTTAGTAATACCTCTTGTGCTTCTGGACTTGGAATCAGAGACTGTCTTTTGCTTTGCACTGGCTCTGCCAGCCAGCCGGTGGGGGGGTTGGTTTGGGAACTGAGCTGGTCTTATCAGCCATTTGGCCACTTTCCTGGACAAAGGTGTCTTTGAAGCCGAGGTATGGCTTGGAAAATTACTTGGCATAGGGAGTTTTTCATGGTACCTCTACCTTCAAATACACACACACACACACACACACACAGAAACTATTGGTAGGTATTTGGGGAATAGGAGTTTCAGGTCAGCCTCCTCCTCCTCCCATAGTCTTCTTAGGCATATCATCATCACCACATTTCTCTTTCTTTTTCTTCCTTGCCACTGCTACCATCTCAGCTTCAGTTCATGTGCTCCAACAACTCCAGTTTTGGTAGTATCCTACACCTCCATACTCCACTTACCTGTCCGGGAAAGCAGCCAAAGGGCTGATAAGGCAGCTAGTTTTCAAACAAACAACCCCCTCCCAGCACAGCAAAGTCAGTGTAAGCTACACAGTCCTGGAGAGTTGCAGTAGCTTTACCAAAAGAATTGTCAGACGGTCCGAGGTTCAGGGTAACAGATAGGCAGGTCGATAAAGCAGTCCAAGGTCAAGGTTTCCAGGTAGTCAAGACAAGAAGCCAAGGAGCCAGAGACAGAGTCTTTCCTCTAAAAGAGTCAGATATCCACTGGCAAAGAACCACACATGCTCCAGGTGCTTAAGAAGGCAAGGAGCTGGCCTTCAGCTGTGTCTGATTACGAAGACGCTTCTGATAAAGCCTCCGAGATCTTCGAAGGCCCTCTCTTTCTGCTCGACGCTCATTGAAGGTAGGCACACTGCCCAGATCTTCCTCCATGTCCACAGCCTCGGCACCAGGCAAACTTGACTGCTGAACCTCTGGAGGGGCCATAGACTCTGCTCCAGCAGAACTAGGGCCAGCCTCTGGCTCCTCCATTATAGGTTCAAGCCCCTGGGGCTCTGGCTCCTCCATTATAGGTTCAGATCCCAGGGGCTCTAGCTCATCCTCTGAGTCCTCCAAGCCATCTTCCAGGCTGGGCATGACATTACCCTGTAAATCCTGTTTTCTTCTCTGTTATGTGCTACACTACAGTACAAAATGGGACACAATCTTATTCAATATGAATCTATAAATTTTATGTGCAGTTCACATTTGCTTAGGTGTAAGATCCATTTAGATTAGTGGGACATACGTTTGAGTGAATGGTTTGGAGGGCTATACTATATTCTTAAGACAAGTACACAAGGGATTAGTCCTTCCAAAACCATCCTCAGCAAGCATGTATCAACCACAATAGGTTTTTGGGAGTAATAAAAAAAATTCCTTTTCCAAACAGCACAGAGTCCAGCTTTTGAATGCACTTCCACTAGGTGTGGTGATGGCTTCTAATTTTAAATGGTTACAATTTATTTTATCTTATTTATTATTAATTAATCCTACATTTCCAGGAAAAAAATGCATCCTACAGCCTGGCAAGGCCAGGGTTGTATAAATCTGTTGAAACAGGCAAAGATCAAATATTGCATTGGCTCTGACCCACTTATGAAAGTCACTTTTAAAGGAGTTGTAAGGGAGGCAATATAGAAACCACAGAATGTTCAGACCTATAGCTGGGCCAATGGCTACCTTCTCTACCCAGGAAAGAAACAGTTTATAGATTGTTGGGTGTCTTCTGAGTAGGAATTGTGAACCAGACTTAGAGGAAGAGATCCCATGGCACAATAATAGGGTTTGTCATTACGAGCTTCTTTAGGCTTGACCTCTCCTAGGAATGCTGCAGAGCAGGATGGCAGTGGGCTGCAGATGACAATGACTGAAATGAGATCATTGGGAAGTGAAATCAGACTCAATTGCATTAGTAATTCATGCCTTGCAAAAGCTTCCAAGTTATTCCAGGAGTAATAAGATGCTCCTTTGCCATGCAGCACAACATTATTGTGTATCTGCTGCATTCATTTAAATATGAATCTGTTGTTTTTCTTCCCCTGTCCCATCAGGTTCTTTCCTTTGAAAGATTGGAGTCCTGTGTGTGTGTGTGTGTGTGTGTGTGTGTGTGTGTGTGTGTGTTTGATTCAATTTGTGCATCCATTGCTTGCAGAATTATAGTGGGCAAGAGACAGTATTAGATAAATAGTGCAGAAAAGTGCTGGACAAATTCCCCAAGTAACTCTGGCAGGAAACCTTCATCCTGAATATTACTATTCTGGTCCACACATTGCTCTGAGAAGACACAAGATAAATAAATCCAAACTGGGCTATCCTGGATGCTGCTGCCATGTATATAAATTCATGGTTTAATTTATCAAAGTCATTTTTGCAAAGGGTAAGGCTTTATGACTAAAACAAACACTATGTCATTACTCCAACATTCATTCTGTAACTTAAAGGGCATGATTTGATATTGATCATATCATGTGGCCCATTGCATAGAAAGATGGACCCTTATATCAGAGCAATTTGGTGACAGAAAAGTGTTTCTTATAGCATCCTTAATGGAGCACCATTTCAGAAGATATTTGATCTTCCATGTTTGCTTGCATTGCTTTGGTTCCATTGCAGCTCCCACATATTACAGGTTCAATCCCCCTTATCCAAAATGATTGGTACCAGAGGTTTTTTGGATTTCAGCCTTTTTGGATTTTGGAATACCTGTATTTCAATATATGCACATAATGAGATATCTTGGAAATGTCACGTCTAAACATGAGATTCATTGATGTTTCATATACACTTTATACACCTAGCCTGAAGGTAATTTTATACAATATTTTAAATAATTTTGTACACGAAACAATGCTTATGTACATGGAACCATCAGAAAACAAAGATGTCACTATGCCAGCCATTTAAAAAAGTTTAGGTTTTCAGAGTATTTCAGAATTTGGAATTCCAGATAAGGGAGACTCAACCTATACTGTCATTCAGTCATAAACTTTCAAAATTTTATTCCACTTTTTCACATAATGTTCTGAGTTCCTACTCTGAGGAGGACACTGTAACTTGACATTCAAGAAATAAGTGAATTGCAACATAGCACAACTAAATGTGCCTGTGCATCATATGCAATGAATAATTCACAATGTGTGTTCATTTATGCTCAAAAGTGCACATTTTTGTCTGAGCCTTCAGTGCAAGGGCACCACATGAGCAACTCCACTTCTGAAGCCTTGAACTGAATGTGAAAATCCCTTATTGGACAATTCTATTATTCTAACTCAAGAAATTTTTGAAGTTAAATTTCAAATAGCCCCTGGAGATGGTCTTTGAGAGCACATGCAAGCTGTAACACATTGGACTTTTTTTTTTTAAATGAATAAAAACTTCCATCAGTTGAGCACCTTGAGATGCGTGTCTGGCTTCTTCTGCAGAATATATGCTTTCCTTAATGTATACACACATAAGACACCAACAGTATTCCAGGCTCTGTGCTCCTTGGATACACATTTAACTTTTGATTCATTGATTACCACCCAAAGCAGTAAAACAGAGGGATAAGGAGAAATGTGTACACAAAGACCTTTTGCTGTTAGGTGGTCCTGCTATAGGGCAGTGGGTGAACTTTCAGTTCTCATTAAATGTTAATAATAATAATAATAATAATAATAATAATAATAATAATATGCTTTATTTTTATACCGCTTTTCCGAGGTGATCAAAGCGGTTCACAAAACCAATAAAAATTAACACATCATAAAAACAACTTCAAAAAAACTAATAAAAATCGAACAACATGCAATAAAGACAAGCAAGATGGTGGTCAGGAGGAGGGCTCATCTTCTTAGCAGGCAGAGGCCTGTTGTTGCTGGCCTGCTTCTCTCCCCCCTAAGATGGCGGTCAGGAGGAGGGCTCGTCTTCTTAGCAGGCAGAGGCCTGTTGTTGCTGGCCTGCTTCTCTCCCCCCCAAGGTGGCGGGTGGGAGGAGGGCTCGATAAAAGTGATGATGTTTTGAAACTTTAAAAAAACTGCTGGTGGTAGTGGAATAATCAGGGACATAGCTAAGAGGGGGGGGTTCTGGGGTTCGGACCCCCTCCTTAGCAGGAGGAGAGAAAAGGGCGCTCAGCCCCAAACAAACACCAGGGAGTGCGCTATTTGCTCTCCTCTAGGCTTCAGGAGGAGCAGAAGTGGCTCCCTGGCGTTTGTTTGGGGCTGCATCCAACAAGCGCCCTTTTCTCTCCTTCCGGCGGAGGTGCCCTTGCAGCCTGATGAGGAGGTGCCTGAAGGAGGAAGCCCTGGAGGGGAGGGAGGGAGGGGAGGGAGGAGGAGGAGAGGCTGCATCAGGCTGCATCCACACTAAAGAAATAACCAGGTTGGGCAGTGCTTTAACTCTTTTCTAGCTCGTGGCTATAGAATTCTGGGAGTTAGAGTATGTTCTGGGGTCCAGATATCAAGGCTTGGCTCTTTTCTGGCTCATGACTATGGAATTCTGGGAGTTAGAGTATGTTCTGGGGTCCAGATATCAAGGCTTGGCTCTTTTCTGGCTCCTGGCTATGGAATTCTGGGAGTTAGAGTATGTTTTGGGGTCCAGATATTGAGGCTTGGCTCATTTCTTGCCACCTTTTATAGGACACATCCTACATTTCAGACTTCTGCCCAGAAGGAATTTCAAAAGTCCTCATTTTTTGTAAGGCGAGCAGATGTCCTCCTTTTCTAGGACGTGTCCTATGTTTCAACCTTCTGGCCTGGATAAATGTTAAAATGTCTTCCATTTTTGGTAGGAAGACACACGTCCTCCTTTATCCAGGATACAACACACATTTCAGACCTGCCTAGGAGCAATGTCAAAACATCCTCCATTTTATCAGAGTGACCAGACATCCTCCTTTATCCAGGACACATCCCACATTTCTGCCCAGGAGGAATTTCAAAACATCCTGGTTTGTTCAGAAGTGTGCCTTTGCCAGCCTTTCCTTGAGGCTGAGAGTGTGTGACTTACTTGCTTAGTGGGTTTGTTCATAGAGTCTGCCTTTGGTGACTTGGGTGTGTGCGAGTGTGCGCCTTCAAGAGGTTTTCTTGGGAGGTTTGTTCAGAGAGGGTTTGACTTTGCCATCCTCTGAGGCTGAGAGAGTGTGATTTGCCCAATGGTTTTCTTGGAAGATTTGTTCAGAGGAGATTTGCCTTCACCTTCCCTTAAGGCTGAGAGAGTGTGACAAGCACTGTGATGTCCCTTGTGCACCGCACTATTTGGACATAATGCATGAGCCGTGTCATTGACATGTAAGATATTTAGCCTTCTCTGTTGGAGAGAATCAGATTTTCATCGAATCCTGGTCTCCAGCATCATAGAATCGTAGGGTTGGAAGAAACTGCAAGGGCCACCCAGTCCAACCCCTTTATTCTGCCATGCAGGAACTCTCAATCAAAACATCCCCATTGACAGATGGCCATCCAGCCTCTGCTTAAAGACAGCCCCCAAAGAAGGAGACTCCACTGCACTCCGAGGAAGGAGTGTGTTGAACAGCCCTTACTCTCAGGAAGTTCCTCCTAGTCTAACACACAAAGCTATATCCCAACCTCCTATCCAGGAAGAATGTCAAAATGTTCTCCATTTTGAGCATGACTGAGAAACATGAATTTATATTGTTTTTTATTAATGTTTTTGGCTTTTAGTTGGGTGTGTTCTCCATTTTTGAACGTCCTACAATTTGTCCTACATTTTGTGTCTGGGGGGGCTCTTAGCCTCTCAAAATGGTGGCACTTAGTCTGGATCCCCCCCTTCCCAAAACCTGACTACGTCCCTGGTATAATGCTGTGGAGATGAGCCATAATTAAATTTTCTCAGGATGTTTGAAATGATGCAGATAAGCACATGTCACCCTAATACGTGTGATCATCTGACTAGCAGAGAAAAGCAAACATATGTGCCAATATCTGAAAAGGGCAAGGGAGGACAAAAGTATGTCACATTTCCTAAATGAGTGAGAGGCCTATGATGCATTGGCATTTAATTCAACTGCCATAAAGTGGAAAGCAGTGGTCCAACAATGGATTTAAGCACCAGTGTGGCTCAACTGAGAGATGGACTCTTTTAACTCAGACCATTGTTAAATGGCATCAGAATTATATGGAAACAACCATCCATTCATCAGCCTCCTATGGATCAGCTTGCACAACCCAAATCACAGTATAGCACATGGCAAAAACTTGGGATAGCATCGAGCCTGTTGCTTTGGTGGCTGAGGGATGAATAAGCCTTATTCCCAAGGAAGTGTGTTTCATGCAGCAGCCTACATGACAAATTTTGAAACCAAAGGTAATGAACAATCACACCTTTGACCATTTGTTTCATCAAGCTAGACTTGTTTCTTTTCTGGTGGAAGACAGCAGAATGTACCATTTGTCTGCAGAACAAGAGATAAGAGAAAAGAAATGGGTCCCTTTTTACCCATAAGTAATGCAGTGTCATTGAAAAGTGACTGGTAGGTCAAAATGCCATAAGCAACTGAATCCTGATTATTTTGTTACATAGGTGTACCTATGGATTAAAAACTTCATTGTGATCCAACCAAACTATTGTGCTGGGAATTCCAAGTGTAAGGTCTACTGCGATTGAAATTGATAACTGTGTCTTTTATTGTTCCCTTGTGATCCCATTTGCAATTTGTAAATCTAAACATGACCCATCAAAAGCCACAGGCAATAATCTGCAACATTGGGCCTAAAGAGAAGCTTTGTAGCCTGTTTTATCAGCCAAGGGCAAAGGGGTTTACAGTGTATTGTCAAGCCAATTTATTTTGTTAGGCTTGATATCCTAACTTTCTAAGGACAGAGCAGGACCCACAAATGACTGGCTCCCCATGTGGCAGACGGGGAGCAACCATGCACTTTTCATCGCTTTCCACCCATGGGAAAATATTAAATTAGTTACATGTGTATGAAAGATGGGGAAATGGAATGGTGGAAATACTGACATGGGTTGGTTGGTGGAAACTTTTCACACCACTTACCCACAAAGTTCAAAACAGCTTGCTTTTTAAAAAAAAAAACACAACCTTAGAATCTAAACAAAAATGAATATTTATAATAGTTTGGATCCAAAACTGCATTTCTGATCATGGAAACATCTTCTTCCATGAAGCAGAACAGGGTTATGTGAGAAAAATTACTTCCACATGCATGTTTGTACATAGTGAACCCATTTGTTCATGTTCTTGCCTATACTGTACTTCTGCATTTCCTTATTCCCAAAACTTTTTAAGAGTCCACTAGAGTTGTGTGGCACTGTGATGGCAATGGACAGAGTCAGAATTGGGCTTTGGGGATCCAGGTTCTAATGCTCATGCACCCTAGAACTCACTAGGTGACCTTAGTCTCTCACTCTCTCTTTTATCCTGCAGGACTGTTTTACCACACAGGGTTGCTCTGAGGATAAAGTGGGACAGGGAAAACCAAGTG
The DNA here is from genome assembly GCF_019175285.1 of Sceloporus undulatus. Classification (NCBI taxonomy): domain Eukaryota; kingdom Metazoa; phylum Chordata; class Lepidosauria; order Squamata; family Phrynosomatidae; genus Sceloporus; species Sceloporus undulatus. The sequence goes on from NC_056522.1 coordinate 236,473,022, forward strand.
CAACTACAGGAAGCTCATTGGAGGAAAGGTGGGAAGACAGGAAGGGGAAGAAGAATCTTCTGTAAACTCCTGAACTTACAGTTATTTGGATCTATACCAATGTTACAGAGCCAACATAGTGTAGTGGTTTGAGTGATGGATTATGACTCTGGAGACCAGGGTCCAAGTCCCTGCTTGGCCATGGAAACGCACTTAATGACCTTGGGCAAGTCACACATTCTCAGCCCCAGAAACATTGTGATAGATTCACCTTAGGGTCGCCATAAGTCAGGAGGCACACAACAACAATACCAATGTTAGGAAACTCTTGACATTTTTGAAATCATTGAGATAAATATTGATCTTCACTGTCCCTGGCCCTGCCAAGGGTAAGGATTTTCATTTGTCTCTTGTTAGATATCTAGGAGCCAGCTTCATGTAGTGGTTTGAGTGCTAGACTAGGACTCCATGTTGTTGTGTCCCTCCTGACTTATGAATTCCCACTCAGCTATGGAAGTCCACTGGGTTAACTTGGGCAAGTCACACACTCTCAGACTTAGAGGGTAAAAATGAAAAACCTCCTCCAAAGAAATCTTGTCAAGAAAACCCTAGGATCAAGTCAGCATAAATCAGAGTTGACTTGAAGGCACACAACAGCAATGAGAACAATATATATTTGGAAGTTCCTATAAGGACATGACACAGAAACCCTTGTGTTAGGACATGGCAGCAGGCCTATCCTGTCTGGGTTGACAAGCATTCCTTTTTAGTAATAATTCAGAATAGGATAGCAACATATTGTTCACCTGCCATACTTGCACAGAAATTGGTGGTGTCTGGGGGCTCCAATTTCAGTGAAGCAGTGAGTCCAATCTGGATTTTAGTTAATAAATAAATAAATAAATAAATAAATGATTTATTTATGTTACCCCACCTCTCCCATTGGATCAAAGCGGGGTTACAGACTAGATAAAATCCAACATATACATAACAATCTTTAAGCAAATTACTAACATTAAAATCTCAGCATATCAATAACAATTATCAGTGAAAATACCAGTTAACAATACAGTCGGGGAATAGAGCAGCATCTCTTTCAGGGAACATGTCAGTCAGTATATTATATCATATTGTGGTAAGCTTGGCAGAAAAGCTCAGTTTGAGCTAGGTTCAACTTTTTGAATAGCTCCTTTAAAGTTTGGATTAAAACCTGGAATGGATTTGCTTCCCCACTAATACCAGAGCCACCAGTCACAACACTGCCAGAGAGTGACACTGGTAACAGTGGCTCAGGAGTTTATCAAACGGGAGGAATTTCTCTTAAATTCGAATGAAAAGAAAGTGGGGCCAAAACATGTTCACTTAAAGTCGCTAGTTTCTCACAATTATGTGAATACGCATTGCATTCGAACTGGCTCCCCACTGCCTGAAAATAGCATGCCATTGCCCGAATTTGCGTGTGGCAGTCTATCACACAATAACGTGAAACCCCATGATTGCGTTCAGATTCCCATCGGATTATACTTCCAATTCCCCTTGTCTGATAAACTCCTCGGAAAGTGCTGAAAGTGCTTGCTCTGCTGAGGAAGCTGTTTGTCTCTTGTGCTATCGACAGGCCCTGCCACCTAGCTTACACATGCCTTGCTCTGAGTTGTGAATACATTCTAGAAAGGGGACATTTCATTTGGTTTACAGACACAAAAAATATCAAAATACCAAGATTCCAGTTTTAAACTTGTGAGGACCACTGTTGCTTTCTTTTCTTTTTCTTTTTTACAGCTGCACTTTAGAGTTTGACATAGAAAAACAGAATTATACAGTTGGGAAGGGGGGGGGGGGGGCTGCAGAAGCCATCTAAACTGTCACCAGTGCAGAATTCACCACTAAAAGCACCCCTGAGAAGTGGCCATCATCATCATCATCATCATCATCATCATCATCTATTTATTTAGGAAGTTCTAACAAAAGAGAGTCTAAAATGTTCTGTGGGAACCTATTCCATCAACAAGTCCTCCCATCAGGAAGATTTTCCTAATATTTAGTCAAAATATCCTTCCTGGTAATTCATCTCACAGGGATATTTTTACCCCATTCTGGTTTTATGAACACTTTCTCTTCTTTTGTTGCCCATGAGTAACATGTTTCATCTTAAGGCATCTGCAGAATTGCTTCTGCCCAAAATAACTATTAGGGATCCCCAAATTTGTTCTTCCTACATTATTTTATTCTTTGCACCAATTACTGGCCACTTTAAAGCCCATATTGGAGAGTGAAGTTTGCCATTAGTCTGATAATGGAAACAAGACAGCTTTTGGTTAGTGGTGGGGTGGGGGTAGCATGCTAACATTGAAGTGTTGAAAGCAAATTAGCTGAGACAAACTATCAGGACCTCTGCTTCTTTATCAGGAATGACAATGAAAGTAACAATGTCATCTTCTCCTCTTCCTCCTATTCTTCCCAGCACCAAGCCAAAATGATCAACATCTAAAGTAGGGAACAGGGTGAAAAGTATGCTATTCTCTAGCCTAGTAAGGCTGAATAACATTTCACATATGTGAGAGTGAGCCCTATTGAAGTCAGTGGGACTTCCTTCCAACAAGAATGAATCTACACTATACCATGATTTTTTGACTGCAGGAACAGCCAGGAAATTTTCAGTTAGAGTCATTCAATTGCATGTAGCTAGTTAAATCTGTATGCATAGAGTGCTGATCCACTTAAAACAAAGGGCCGGTACACACTGCCATAAAGCAGCATGCTCCCAGCGATACTAAGCTTAGTGAGCATGCACCAACCACATGCTCCCTAACCCTAGTACGTGCGGGCGGCGGACTAATGGTGGCATCCCGTGTACATGGGCACCACCATTTTGATGTAATGGATACATAGTGTTCGCATGTCGCAGCGCATCTGCTATGTCACAAGTGCACCATTGGCGCACTCATGATATAACTATGGTGGCACAAAAAGAGCCTGGTTTTTCCGGGTTCTTTTTACTCCGGATGGATGCCGCATGGTCTGGCAGCTGTGGCATCCCTCCGGAGGGAAAAAGTCCGCCAGCAGGCTGTCCTTTTGGGGCGGTCTGTCCTGCACCAAAAGCAGGTTCAAAGTTAAACCATATGAAATGTGTTGCACATATTAAGAAGAGGTGCTCCCTCTAGTAGTGAAAAATGTATGTTTGTCATAACACATGTTTTTCTTCAACTGTATATCTTGAAATTAATGGCCAAAATCATGTATCCACTTATCCTGATCCAGCTTCCCAAAACTTGTCTGAAACATCATTCAACCATGCTCAGATCATCAGCAGAATGGCCCTCCTTCTCCCTATGCACCAAAAATAGGTTGGAAGGTGATCATAATTGTGTCAAAATCATGACTAAGTGGTGATTGTGAATACAAAACAGTTACCTAATCATAACTGTTTCGTATTCTTGATCATTATTTAGTCACAGTTTTGACACTATCATCACAGTGGTAATTCACAGACATCCAACTAGACATCTGCTGCATTGGGAGAAGGAGGGCCATTCTGCCAATGATCAGAGTATGGCTGAATGATGTGTCTGACAGAAGTTTGTTTAGAGCAGAGGAGTCAGTCCAGGAGAAGTTACTTAGTTAAGTACTTAGTTAAGTATGAGCTGATACAGGATTCCAGGCAATGTGTTCTGGTTTGTGATTGGTCACTGGAAAATGTTTTGTGACTAATAATCAGAAAATGAACACTGGCTTAATTTGCAAGTGTGGTTGCCAAGACATTTACCTTTGAGAAAATCCTCTGGGGGAAAAGGGGGGCTAATAATTGCAAATAATACACATTCCCTAAAACATCTACTTTGACCCTCAGACTTTGCAGGATTGGGGAAACTCTTCTAAAAGATGAAAGTCCAGAATTTAATTTTGTTCTTAGGGGGCCTATTGCAAAGGTGAGTGGGCAACTTTGGTAAGTCTGACGACCAGTTTTCTGGCCTTGGGAGTACTGTATTTGGGAGCCACAGAGACTGGGGGAGAAGCCAGAATATGGGAGAAAATTGAAGGGAAAATTGGACGTAGGAATTCAAAACCTAGTCTCCCATGGTCTTGGTCCTGAGTGGGTGGGTGAAGTTGTTTTCTGATTTTGGAAAAAAGGTTTGTTTGTTTTTAAAGGAAAAAAATGTGGTAGGATGCAGGATGGTGAGTCAAAAAGTCTCCAGCAGTAATGCATTTAGTGACAAGCAGTTACAACAGGACCCTGGAGCGGTCACTGACTGTCTTTCAGAAGGCATCTCATTGGTCGAAGAGGGATCAATGCTTGCTCACTCCCACCCCCTACTCTTTACCGCATCATAAACCTCTGTTGGTGGTGCTGCCTGGTTTCTAAGGTGTGTTTTATAGGTTATCTCGGGAAATGCAGCCATGATGGTGGAGCTCTGCTGTCATAGTTATGTCTCCTGATTCAAGATCTCAGCCAATATGTCTATCTATCCATATGTAATGTCAATTCTTAGTTGCTCTATTTCTGTAATGCATTAGCATCTGCTATGACAAAAATGCACTTGGTTAGTTGGAAATCTATCTGCTTGAAAATAAATTTAAAATACACAAAATAGGTTCAACACCTTGGATAACTCCTGTAAAGCCTAAAGTTGGTTCTCTTTTGTTGTTGTTGTTGTTGTGTGCCTTCAAGTTATTTCCAATTTACAGTGACCCTAAGGCTCATATCAAGAGGTTTTCTTGACAAGTTTCTTCAGAGGGGGTTTGCTGTTGACATCCTCTGAGGCTGAAAGAGTGTGACTTACCCAAGACCACTCAATGGGGTTACATGGCCAGGCTGGGATTCAGACCATCGTTTCCAGAGTCATAGTGCAATTCTCAAACCACTACACTAAGATGGCTCTCCTTCCCTACCCACTGACATTGGGAGTTGGACTGGATAGCCCTTGTTGTCTCTTCCACCTCTATGATTCTATGGTTCTATGATTCTATGACCTCAGAACCACCAGCTGCTATTGAATAGCTACACACTTGTTTAGTTGGCTGGCCTCATTTCTATACCATCCAGCTAACAATGTCTTTTTTTAATTAAAATTTTATTAATACATTCTAAAACAAAACATGTTATGTTTAGTTAACAATGTCTTTTGGGTAGTTAAGCACTCTGGGGCAAAAATGTAAACCCATCACCCACCACCCCTAATCCCTCACCATCTGAATGCCTGCAGAATTTTCCCTGGTTTGTCATTATCCCCATGGGAATGGCGATGATATCATCTTCATCATCATCACCAATCTGTAGCAATGTGACTCTCTCAACCTCAGAAGGTTTAACTGGGATTAGTATTTCATTCTTACTATGCAGAGCAGCATCTTTGGGAGACATTACAGTGCATACTGTCAATATGTAATAGGAATGCTTTGCTTTTTCGGTTACGGTGGCTTTGGAATCAATGGGACTTTGCATATTAATAGGCTACAAAAAGGGGCCCAGAAATCAACTGATAAGCACTAATGCTCTTCTAATGTTCACATCCAAGCCAAGGCTTCCTCACACAATTCACCTAATGAGATACTGGTTAATCTCCTGCTTGATGCTCACATGTCTAAAGTTCCGGAGTGCATCAGAGTAGAATGCATCCCTGTCATCCCAGATTCATTAAGGGGACAAGTTCTTGTCCATTGGAAGAGAAATATTCCATAATAAGCAGCGGCAGTGACGAAGGTAAATGATCACCCATATTTCTGCAGTATACGTAGCTGTTCAAGTGTACAAATATAAAACAGAATCCACAGTATATATGTTTCAACAGAAGAAATGCAACATGTATCTGCAGTATCTGTGCCCTCTAGATGATGTTGGGCTGGAAATTCCAGCATTCCTCGCCATTGGCTATGCTGACTAAGGGCTGCTGCGACTTGCAGTTCATCTACATTTGGCTGGCCATTTAATTCCCACCCTTAATTTAGAGGGATGGAGATGACCTGGCTGGACTACCACTCCCATAACCTCCAGTCATGGTCAGTGGTGATGAGATTTGTAGTCCAAAATTTTTTGGAGGGCATCTAAAAGAACTGCTGCATCCTCTAGAAACTCAGTGATCATCCTCAGGTTGTTCACTGAAGCTGTTTTGGCCAAGAGGACTTTGTAGGCTTTTAACCAGAGTGCTATTGCCTTATTAAGGATGGCTACATTTCCTTGGGTTTTTAATTAGGCTCAGAGAAACCCACTTTAGAAACTTGTTTCCAGTTTCCCCTTTTCAGCGAGACAATTGTTGCATTCCTGAATGATACATCTTCCCTTGACTTCTTTCAGTGTTCTTTCCAGACAGGTGCAGTGATAAGGATTGTATTAATGACCCTGGTTACTTTTTATTTTGAGACTAACAACTTCTGTGTTGATAGTGTTAGGCTTCTCAACAGCTTTTTGCTAGGACAACTCCAGCTGGATTGTTTACAGTATTTGTTTTTTGTCTTGGGGACTGTCCTTCAATGGCGTAGTGATGCCTGGGCTTGGAGAATCAAAACCCCATGACTTTTTAAACAGCAAGGACTGAGACATTATCTCCCATTCCCCTTGGACTGTTATCAGAATTTTGCTGCAACCCCTCCAAGTAGATGAAGGGAAAATGAATTTTCCCAGCAACATTGCACTGTCAAGAGCTATCCCTGTCATAATCCAAAGTATTTTGAGGTGGCTTGATTTGAGTTAACAATGTCAGGAAATGACATTGGTGTGGCCACTAGGGGGAGCTGTTGTGCAGATAATTTGGAGCTCCAGTGGCAGCTAATGTGGCAGCATTCAAA
>NC_056522.1:236489780-236578348 GCF_019175285.1 Sceloporus undulatus
AATTAAATTTGGATATTTACATAATTAGAGTATGAACTTTAACAGGTATTTTTCTTTCTCCATTCATCGACACATATAACAGTAATCATCACTAATTATTCATTATAGGCTGTAAATAGCTTTCTTAATTTAGCAATTACCAAAACATGCCTATCTTTTTCTTTAATGTGTGTCTCTTGAATGCAAATATCTGCTTTTTGTTTCGCGAGATAATGAAAAATTCTTCTCCTTTTGAATTTGGAATTTACCCCATTGATATTCCATGACAATAAATTGTTTACCATTATTTCTTTTATTTAACACAACCTTATTTAATGCCTTGTTCTTCTATTTTCCTTAATTTCCTTTTCCCCTTCCTATTTTCTGTCTGCTCCCCTTTTTTCTCACTATTTCCCTTTTGGCTTCTCGTTTTCTGCTTCTGAGCTTTAGCTTGCACCAATTCTAAATCTATTTCAAGTTCACTTTCTCTTCCTTCTGAGGAGGATCTGTCAGTTTCCTCTGAGCTATCTTTTTCTTCCTCTGAAGTCTTCGTTTCCTGGTCCTTTCCATTCCCCTCCTTCACCTCTATATTCCCTAGCTTGTTCCTCCTTTTTTTCCTTTCCTTCTTCCTTTCCTCTGTTTCCCCAGTTTTCTGTTCCTTTTTATTGTTGATTAAAAAATCTTTCATTTTTTTCTTCTGAATTAATCACAAATCTTTCTCTTTTAAAGGTAAAGGAGACCCCTTCTGTTTTTCCCCATTTGTACCTGCTATTATTGTGTCTTAGGTATTCTGTTAAAATTGTGTAGTCCCTCCTTTTCCTCAATATTTGTGCTGGGATTGCCTTAAATATTTTAATCTCATTACCTTCCAATTCAAATTTCTTATTTTGGCTTATTTCTAATATTAAATCTCTCACCCTTTCCCTGACAAAAAAAATCATAATGTCTCTTGGGAGGTTATTATTTTTGGCAGCCCATGAGTCCACCCTGTACAATTTATCCACCTCTGAGTCTAACTGATCCTCTGACCAGTCAATAAAGTGAGCTAGTTCTGAAATAATTCTTGTTGTTAAGTTTTCATTCAATTGTTCACTTAGACCTCTTAGTTTTATTGCTTTTCTTTGTAGTCGTAATTCTAAATTAGCTTTGTAATATTCATCTTGGGTTTGTTTCTCTTCTGAGGTTTCTACTTTCTTTTCTAATACCTCCGTTTTCTCTTAAATCTCAGTTATTTTTTTATTAAATGATTTGACTTCTCCAGCAATTTTTGTCATGCTATCTTTAAAAATACTCAATTCTTTTTGTATATCCATTTTAATCTCTTTTCTTAAGCAATTTATTTCCTCCTTGATCTTAGCTGCTATTTCTGTTATTAGATCTGAGCTAATTTTCTTTATTTCCTCTAATAAGTAGGTATGAGTCTCTCTTACTCTTAATTGGTCAGAGTACATTGCTGAATTAGATGGCGTAGGGGCCTTTGTTTCCTGTAAATTGTTATTATCTGCCATAATCACACTATTTTACGAAGAGAAGGGAGGAGGAAGGGGAGAAGGGGGAAATACAAATAGTTTTTTTTTTTCCTTTGGGGAAGAAAAGAGAAAAAGGAAAGATGAGTTTCCCAAATTCCTTATTTCCTACTAATTAGTAGATAACTGTTATTTATTATCTTGGTTACTTTACTTTACTATTTCCTCATTATTTCAACATCCCATCAAAAAAGATAGAGAGGGGAGTTTGGTGCCTTCAGGGGAGTTTAATCCCTCCTCTTGCACAGTCTCTATCTCTGAGTGAACTTCTCAGGCAGGGTTTTAAGGCCTTGCCTGGCTGCTGGAACTGTTGTGAGTCCTGGGGGGTGGGTGGGTCCTTGGAGTCCTCCCTCTTCCTCCACTCAAGCTGGCTCTGCTGCTGAAAAAGCTTCTCAGGCAGGGTTTTTAAGACCTTGCCTGGCTGCTGGAACTGCTGTGAGTCCTGGGGGTGGGTGGGTCCTTGGAGTCCTCCCTCTTCCTCCACTCAGGCTGGCTCTGCTGCTCGTAATAAAACAATTTTTCAAAGCTGCCCATGCAGTGATTGCTTTTGAATGGAAAAAGAAATCAAACTGGAATAAGTCTTATGTGTTTAAATATATAAAAGAATACCATATTATTTGATTTCCTTAGGGAAAGAAGACTTAAATATATTGGGAAAAGCAATAAAGAATCATGGAAAGATAAATGGGAAATTGTGATTAAGAAAGTGGAAGGTAAAATGGGGTATGAAGAAATAAAATTAATGACATTTTCCACAACTCTGATAATGATTGTTAACTTGATTGGAATGTATTTCCCTCAAATGTTTTTTTTGGGAGGAGGAGGGGGGAGAAAAGCAAATTATCAAATGTGGATTGTACAATTTGCATTATGCACTGTGTAATAAAAAAGTGAAAAATTGGTAAGATTACTATCTATTCAGAAAATTTTAAAAGAATTTTAAAATATTTTAAAATTTAAATTTAAAAAAATTAATTAAAATATAATTTTGAGGCCTCCCCTTTCCCTTCGCACTGAGCCTCAGCCCGCTCATGCAATTTCTTCAGTGTTTTAAAAGTATGTAGGGGAACACCACAGCAAATTTCTGCCAAAAGGCAAATGTTTGGGGAGCAATGGTGTCACACACACCCCTTAGGATGTCACCTGGTATGACTCACCCAAGGAAACCTGCCTGCCAAGCCAAGCAGACCAGGAAAAAAAAAACATCTAAAATAGGCAGGGGTCAATTATCAAGGCAGCAGTGAAAGCAGGAGGGGGTCCAAGAGGATCAAAGCAGTGCTAGGCAGTGGCTGAGTTCCAAGGTAAGCATCATAGAGCAGGTACATATGAAGCAGCAGCATCCCACTAGGAGAAATGCTCAGACTGAAGAGCAAAGTCAAAGGTTAGGATTTTACGGGGCTTAAGGGATGGGGATTGGCAGTTTATGAAGCTCAGTGATAGAACACACATTCTCAAATTATGGAAAGCAGGCTGAGCACCTCTGGTAAGGCTCCAAGGTTTCACTACTATGAGGCCCAGTTTGAGACAGATATCCTGACAACTTAACACATTGCTGCCCCTCTTGGCTGGTGTTTTGGGTCCATTTCTTCCATCTTTCAGGATGCAGTCACAGATCAATCTCACAATTCGAGTTCATGTCATGAACAGGATGCTGTCACCAAGCTACTGAGTTGCAAGTCATTTCTGATCTTAGTACAAGGTGATTAGATGTCCTCCTTTTCCAGGACATGTCCTACATTTCAATCTCCTGTCCAGGTTGAATTTCAAAATGTACTCCATTTTGAGCATACCTAAGAAGCATGAATTTATATTTATATTAGTGTTCTTAGCTTTTATTTGATGTCCTCCATTTTTCTTTAATGTCCTACATTTTGTGGTCCCTGGTCCTCCCTTACTTTTGACATCTGGTCATCCTGTATTAGTAGACGATTACTGGCATTGTGTTAGTTATTTAGAATAGATCTAAGCCATTGTATGGAGCTTATCGCATGGACTTTAAAACCAGCTCAAGCCTCCCAGGCTGCAGCTGGGATGCGGGATGGAGGCGGGGATTATCGCATGCTAAATTGCCACCTAATCGCTGGCTGCCATCAGTACAGGTCCAAGCTGGGTCCCAGCCATGCTCCACCAGCACCTTTTAGAAGTCAGAAGCTTTCTGGCTTCTAAAAAGTGCTGACAGAGCGCAGCTGGGACCCGGACTGATGGTGGCCAGTGATTAGGCGGCAATTTAGCATGCAATAAACTCTGCCTCCATCCCGCATCCCGGCTACAATCCAGGAGGCTGGAGCCAGTTTTAAAGTTCATGCGATAAGCTCTTATGTTTCCTTTCTTTTCCTTGTGAATGCTAAAATTCTCTATTGACTTTTCATAACAGCCCAAATTCCTCCCTCCCCCCCTCCCTGGCTCACCTTTTAGCTGCTGAAGCCCTCACTCCATGGCCACTTAGTGGTCAGTACAGAACAGCAGTCATTGGAGAAATGTCTGTCTGTGCCCCTATAGCCAGATGCAGAGTGATGTCATCATTTTGTGGAATTATGCCCCAATTATTATAGCCATCAGATTGTTAATCTGCAGTCAGATTGTTAACTGGGGCTCCCTTGTAGCAACAGATCCACTGGTTGCTGATCTGTTTCCGAGCACAATTCCAAGTACTGTGATGACATACAAAGCCCTGTAAGGCTTAGGTCCAGGCTATTTGAAGGACCATATGTCCCTTTATGTGCCCATTACAGTTCTAAAATAATTTGGAATGCCCTTCTTTCTGTCCCATTACCTTTTTAGACTCATTTGATAGGAACAAGGGAGAGAGTCTTCTCGGTGGCTGCTCCCAGAGTTTGTAACGTCCTCCCTAGGTAGGCCAGAATGCTCCCATCCTTGCTCTCTTTCCATCAGCCAGTTAAAACATTTTTATACCATCACTTTGGAAACTGATGTGGGTGGGCTTTGCATGCTCTGCAGTGCTATTTTTAAGGTTTGTATTTTGTCTATTAATGATTTTTTATTTTTGATGATGGCAGCGTTCTACATCTGGCGATAACCAAATCCTGTATAGAAATGAGGTCTCATTCTTATTTTGGCCATGGGTTGCCTTTTTGAAAATGTGAAATACTTATGAAATGCTTAAAATAATTTTTTTTAAAGAAATATCAACAAATGGAGATTTTTGATGCTGCTGAGGATGGTCCCAAAAGGGGACCTGTTTTGATTATGCTGCATTCTCATACAAATTAGAATTAATACTATGCAGAATATCTGGGGTCCATAGTCACATACAAGACATAGATGTGTTTGGACTAAGTATACAGGTTGGAGATGGATGTGTAAAACTGAATTCAAGGCCAGCACCAGAGTTTACCTGTGAACTATATTGGGATGATGGAATTATGGAAGAGGATAAATATAGAGAGAACTTTTCCAGTTCCCAATACTGCTACATTATTCTTTGCAAAGTGAGATGTCATATAATGATACAAAAACAGAGAAATGTAATTAATCTGAATGCAAGAAAGTGCTTCCCAGATATAACTTATCTTTTGAAGTTGCTGGTTCAGAGATTCCTCAGAGGCTTATTCTACCTTCACCATAGTTGCTTAGTTGCCCCTTTTTTCTTTTTTCTTTCCTTTTTTTCCTTTTTGCTAGCTTATTATGAACTCTTTATTTGTTTAACCTGACAGAAGAGTACATATTTTTTAAATTTTACTTTACTCCCAAATGTTGAGGAATATGCCCTTCAAATTTATATAAGATCCAATCCAAAAGCAGTATGATATATGGATCAGCAAGAGATGGAGTCTGTCCCAGAAAGTATTTTAGTGTGGTATTCCTATATTTATTAATTCAGTCCAGCCATGGGAGGGATTTTAAACCCCAGCATCAAAACTGAAGGCACAGCTCGACAAAACCTGCTGAAAAACTGGATGTATAAGTCAGGGATAGATTCTGGGGGCAAAATTATGGATTTTTTATATGACCCTTGGATAAGTCAAGGCTAAAACTTATGGACATGCAATAAAGGATCTAAATGATGAAGCAAAGGAAAACAATGCCAAAGAACCTATGAAATTATGGCAGGCATGACTGTTTTGGCTCACACTAAAGGCTGGATGGAAGAGAGACTAGAGGGAGGTCAGTGTTTCTAGGACAGATTGGACTCTTGTCTTTCACCAAGGGATCGTTCCCTTTTTAAAAAGAGTTAAAAGTATAGTATTTATGTTGACCTGTGGATAAGTGGACCTAAGTTTTTGGGGTCAATTTTTTGACTAAAATTGCTAGACTTATATATGAGTATATCGCATATGTATATATAGTAACCAATAAGCAAACCTCCCCCAACCTGGTGCCCTTAAATTGGGTTGGATTACAATCCCATTCATCAACAACCATTGCCATGCTGCCAGGGGATAATGGGGACTGCAATCTAACCCATCTGTAGTGCCTCAGACTGATGAAGGGAGCATTAGGCATTCAGATTTAAAAGACTGAAGTCCTTGTGTACATATGTTCCATCATTCAAAACATGGGGTGTTCAAAATATGGCTTTCTTTAAACCACACCCAAAATAGCAAAAGCTTGTGGATCTGTATAAACAGCTTTATTTAAATGAAAGCTTTAATGGGCAATATTCCACTTCATCAGCTGCACTAATTATTCTTATCGTACATCTAAGATGAAATAAACTCTAATCTATGAAAGCTGAATATTATAATGGAACTGGAGAGCCAGCATGGTGTAGTGGTTTGAGTGTTGGACTATGACTCTGGAAGTTAGGTAGAATCCCCATTCAGCCATGGAAACCCACTGATTGGCCTTGAGTAAGTTACACATTCTCAGCCTCAGAGGAAGGCAAAGGCAAACCTCCTCTGAACAAATCTGGCTGAGAAATCACCACGATTGGATTGCCCTAGGAGAAACTTGGAAACAACTTGAAGGCACACAACAACAACAGCAAATAATTGAACTGTTCAACTTTATATTATTGTGCTCTTGCTACACAACAGACTAATATCCCTACACTTCTGGAACTTCTATCCCCAAAACTGGCTTTTTCTTCATGCAAGATTAGATTCAACTGGTGAGATTTAAACCAAGAATCTAAGAAATATCTGAACCTGCAAGTCCTTCTCTTTCAGAGACCAGTCAAGGTAGTTGTCTTTATCATAAATATTGTTTGTGACCACCTGGTTTCTGGCTGTACTCTCCATCATATGCAATGAATGCAAATAAGAGTTCTATTTTTTACACCCCAAATTAAAGTGTATTTTCAAATTGTGTGATTGGGAACTGTGTAATCCTTCTTCTAGAATGACCAGAGTGCATTTGAAGTGCAGACAATGCCCTTCACTTCTGATATCATCAACATCAGGCTCTTGGGCTTCATTTAATAAAAACAAGATACCAGATCTCATGTTTGCACTTAATGAATTGGTTAACAACATTTTCAAAAGGAGTAGAACAAGGTTTGTGTGTCACTTTCCAAGTAGTGAATGAGAAAGAGATTTCTGAGCCCTACATACCCCACCACCCTGCCAACCCACCCACCCCCTGGCCATCTCTGTAACTTTAAAACTCAGCTCCTTTGGTCTCCTACCTCTTAACTATACTCCATGTTTCTCCTTGCATGTGTGTATGTGTAGGTGCATGAATATGAAATTTTGCACTGTTTATTTTCAGTGAAGAATTTATAGGGTGTGCTTGCAGGCAGGATTGAGGGAGAGAGGGAGAGAATGAAAAAGAGGATGTCCTATGTGGAGTCGAAGGCTTTCATAGCCGGCATCCATAGTTTTTTGTGGTTTTTCAAGCTATGTAGCCATGTTCTGGAACATGTTTATTCCTGATGTTTCACTTTCACCAGCAGCTGTGGCTGGCATCTTCTCTGACCTACAAAAAACTAAAGGATGTCATGTTGAAGACATTTTGCTGGCTGAGATAGAGCAACAAGTGACACACACAAAAAACTCCAACCACCCAAATCAGGGCTCATAATATCCAAAGGCAGGGAAATTATTTTGGCTCATGAGGCAAAAAGCCCCAGAGGCATCTCTCCTCTTCCTCTGCAGTGAAAATTGAATAAGAACAAATAAACTAACAATGTATTGCTATTTCATGATACCCAAAATCTTCTGCTTGAGGAAATTACCTCCCACCACATAAGGGCAAGGCTGGGCTGGAGACAGTGAAAAATATACACTGCCCTGTCTGTGCCTGGCCATAATTGCTAATTCAGCAGGGGTTGAGAAAGAGGCAACTACATCTTCCTGATGAACTCAGGAAGGACTTTTGCAAAGAGGAGGAAAGCAAGAAGGAACCTGGTTGGGGGGTGGGGGGATGGGATCAATTGTGTAAAGTGTTGCTAGAGTATCAATAAGCAATTTTTTGTTTGTAAGCCAGCCTGGTAATTAGTACATGGGTGATAAGCTGAAAATGAGACGTCTGGCAAAGCTGGTTCAAGCCTCCTTCTGACATTGATAATGTGCAGATACATAGATCATTGTCAGGCCAAAGTGCCATCGCAGGCCTGTGTCTTCCCATTGCCTCATCAATCCATCATCCGCTTAACCGCTGACACCTTGGCAGGCGCTCACTGCCAGCCATGCATTTGAATTGCAAGGCACAGGCTCCGCCAGGGAATACAGATTGGAGAATCTAAGATTCAAATTTGTTTAAGTATTGTGAACAGCAATTCCCTGGCAAGGTATCTTCATTGCCCTTTTGCCAAGGGGGAACGGTTGGGTCTTTTGTTAGAAGTACAAATTGCTCCTTAATGCAAAAGGATAAAGCGACAGGCAAAGCGCCTCCTTAGAATTCCTCCCGGCTCCCGGTGATGCTGCCGCATGTCAATTTTAATTTTTTGAAATCTAAACTGAGGGCTTTGTGCCTAAGCTCCATCTTGTCACAAGGAGGAGAGGAATAAGTCAGAAAGGATTAGAAACCTGGTGGGGATTGTGCATCCATAGCAATTATGCTTCATTTGGGTCTCTCAAACTAGGCTTTTTGACCATATTCCAGAGATACTCCCATATCAAAGAGGTGCAAGAGATTGTAAAGTGTGTCAGCTCATCCCACAGGTGGACAGAAGCACATTCATTTTCTCCTACAGGTGAGAATGTGTTGGGAGCTATTCAGACAAAAAGAGAAAAGCAGGAGGAGGGAGATGGGTCAGAGAGAAGAGAGAGAGTTCCTCCATATACAAAGTCCACAAGGAATTTACATAAAGACTAAAGGCAAAACCTGGCCATTTGCTCAGCTCCAGCTATCACAGGAACAGAAAATCTGTCGGCAAAATTATTCTGTTAGAAGGAGAAGTCAAGAAAAGGGGCTTCTCACTCACATGTGCATTAGCTGATATGATAGCCATATGTTTGGTGTTTTCATGGACATGGCTCTAGAAATGTGGGGAAATCCCCACCAGCATCAGAGTCCTTCAAATATTTCCCTGCTTGTCCCTGTTAGGAACAACTATCTGGATAGCCCAGGGACTGGGTCCAAACAAATGGAACATCTTTTTTTTACTCCCAAGAAAAGGTGTCTCACCCAAAAGATGGCATATTCACATTCTTGCCCCGGAAGAGTGGGCTACAATTCTTCATTTGACGATGGAAACCTCACTAAGCATCCTTCAAAAGCTCACTCCCAGCTTCCCATCAGTTAAAATGGCCTGAGAGGAATAATGCATGGGACAAAGAAAAAAATATGAAGGATATCCTCCCCCACCCCATGCCTCATTTCTTCAGTCTAAAGTACCACTTGTAATCAGACTGGCCATTTCTCTCATTCTTCATACTGAAAAGAAAGTAAAAACATATCCTTTGGTCAGTTAGTTCAATACAAGGAAACCTCTTCACAGGAATAGGGACAAATTTTTAAAGAGAACTGGAGGTGGTTTGGTATAGGATTAACTTTCTCAAGGTGCATACACACACATTCATTTTGTACCTGTTTTGCTTATTTTTTCCCTCTGAACAAATACATTTTCCAAGATTTTGGGAACATTAACAAAAATATCTTTATAGAAGCCAAAGTGGGGAGAGAGCACACACAACAGGCAACAATGGCGCGTTACAGACGGGCCTAAGAGGCGCCGTCCTCATGCCGCGATTATGCGCGAGGGGCGGCGCTTCTGGACGCGCCTTGCCCCTCACGCATAACCGATACGTCAAGATAGCGGCGCCCTATACAGATGGGTGCCGCCATCTTGACGTAGCAGACACTCTGCGTCCGCACGTCCAAACCCGGAAGAGACGTTGCGAGTGCACACTTTGGCACTCGCGGCGTTTCTTCTGGGTTCCTGGAAGGAGCGCGATTTGCACGCTGCTTTTTTGCTCCATGAGGGAGTCGCATGGTTTGGCTGCTGCGGTTCCCTCATGGAGCAAACAGCAGCGGCCCAAGACCGCCCCTTTTGGGCGGTCTGTAATGGGCCAATATGTCTTTTGAATCTCTCCTGTTTTGTTTTGTTTTTATGGGGGGGGGAGTCCTTTTCACCCTAATAAAGGAGTTATGCATAAGTGGGGAAGAGCAAAATGCAGATGATACCAGGAGAAAAAGTTCCTTCCATCCTTACTAAAGAATCATGTGCAAGGATCATTTAAAAGTCTGTACGTGTTCAGAATGGGAAACCCAAACAACACAGTTCCACCAGGGATTTCATTCCCCTGTTGCAACATGAAAGCATGTCAAGAAATGCAGAAGAGCTGAAAGAAGGAAAGAAGCTTCCTGCGGATTGGTAGCTCTACTTTCAGAACACTAGCAAAGAGTTCATAGAATCATAGAGTTGGAAGAGACCACAAGGGCCATCCAGTCCAACCCCCTGCCATGCAGGAAATCTCAATCAAAGCATCCCCAACAGATGGCCATCTAGCCTCTGTTTAAAGACCTCCAAGGAAGGAGACTCCACTACACTCCAAGGGAGTGTGTTCCACTGTCGAACAGCCCTTACTGCAGGAAGTTCTTCCTAATGTTGAGGTGGAATCTCTTTTCCTGTTGCTTGCATCCATTGCTCCGGGTCCTGTTCTCTGGAGCAGCAGAAAACAAACTTGCTCCCTCATCAATATGACATCCTTTCAAATATTTAAACAGGGCTATCATATCACCTCTTAACCTTCTCTTCTCCAGGCTAAACATCCCCAGCTCCCTAAGTCATTCTTCATAGGACATGGTTTCCAGACCCTTCACCATTTTAGTTGCCCTCCTTTGGACACGCTCCAGTATCTCAACATCCTTTTTGAATTGTGGTGCCCAGAACTGAACACTGTATTCCAGGTGGGGCCTGACCAAAGCAGAATAGAGTGGCACTATTACTTCCCTTGATCTAGACACTATACTTCTATTGATGCAGCCTAAAATTGCATTGGCCTTGTCAGCTGCCGCATCACACTGTTGACTCATGTTCAACTTGTCGTCTATTTGGACTCCCAGATCCCTTTCACACATAGTCTCCTTCAGCCAAGTGTCACCTATCCTATATCTGTGCATTTCATTTTTCTGCCCTAAGTGCAGTACCTTGCATTTCTCCATGTTGAATTTCATTTTGTTAGCTTTGGCCCAGCTTTCTAGTCTATTCAGGTCATTTTGAATTTTGATCCTGTCCTCTGGGGTATTAGCTACTCCTCCTAGTTTGGTGTCATCTGCAAATTTGATAAATATGCCCCAAACTCTCTCATCCAAGTTATTGATAAAGATGTTGAATAGCACTGGGCCCAGGACAGAGCCCTGTGGAATCCCACTGGTCACTTCTCTCCAGGATGAAAAGGAGCCATTGTTGAGCACCCTTTGAGTTCGGCCAGTCAACCAATTACAAATCCATGTAATAGTCAATTTGTCTAGCCAACATTTCACTAGCTTGTTTGCAAGAATGTCATGGGGAACCCTGTCAAAGGCCAGGGACGTAGCCAGGACTTTGGGAAGGGGGGGGGGGGGCCCGACTAAAGGCCCCCCTTATAATGGGGGTTGGGGGGGGGGGGACAGCAGCACGCACCATTCATTCTGTCTAATGGAAGGGGGGGGCCAGCCCCCAAGGCCCCCCCCCCTTGGCTACGTCCCTGAAAGGCCTTACTGAAATCAAGGTATACTATATCCACAGCATTCTCTTCATCCACCATGTGCTGAAGTGCAGGCAGAGGTCTTGCCAGTAAGAAAAGGACTGGGCAAAAGGGGCCAACTCTGCTAACAGTACTTAAACTATAGAGCTGGATGGTATGTCCAGGTAATCTCCTGTTCTAGAGGGCCCTTTTCGACATCCTTTCCCCTTTCTGTGAGACCAGGAGTGGGGTGGGTGGCTCCTCCAACCCTCATTCATAGACAGACAGCAATCATGCAGATGAATAGGTGGATGGGTGGGAATGTTTTCCAACTCCCCTAGTGGTGCAGTGGTTAAATGCCTGTACTGCAACCACTCACTCAAAACCATAAGGTTGAGAGTTCAAGACCAGCAAAAGGGCTCAAGCTCGACTCAGGCATGCATCCTTCTGAGGTCGCTAAAATGAGCACCCAGATTGTTGGGGTCAAATTAGCTTACAGTTGTAAACCGCTTAGACACTGCTTAGGAGGTATGAAGCGGTATATAAATGAAGCTTGTTTGTTTTTTGTTTTCAGGCAGACGATGATCCCGGCTTTCAAAAATAAAATTAGAAATATAATTCTTTATGTATTGTCACTTCTTTTCTATGCAAGGCTGGTTTGCTTGCTTTATTTATTTTATATGCCACCTTTCTCCCAAAGTAGTCCCTGACACAGCTCACTAGTAAAACAAACTAAAACTTAACAATAACATCTACAGATAATTAAGAATAACCACACTAAAACAGTATAAAGTCATATAAAAGGCACACAAAAGTTAAAAATAAAGCAAACCCATAAGAAGTCTCCTTGAAAGCAATTACACATTAAAAGCCTGTTTAAATGAAAAGGTCATTGCCTGCTAGCAAAAGAAGAACAGTCTTTTGATGTTTTGTCCTTGCCTTGTTAGTCAATGAGCTTCACTTGTCCCTTTTCCCAGAAACTGGCTACTCTCTGGTTCCAGTTTGTTGTTTCAACTCCATCTTGCTGCATCACTTTTTAACACCTCTACTTTTGATATAATGTGCTGAGTTTAAGGATTTGGGGCTTTGTTTGTTTGTTTGTTTTAGAAAGCAATTTCATGATCACTTCTGCATGAAAATGTTGCAGTTCCTAAATGCATCTGTGAACAGGAAACTAGATTTTTGTTAGATCCTCTTCACGGGTGCTACTTATACATCAGAAAGTGACTAATCCCTGTATAGCATTTCTCACCTGGAGGCAGAGGGGACTGATATTGTATGATGGCCTCCGGAAGTCTGTCTATCTGTGAGCATGGACATGGTGACTATGACAGAGGGAACTGAGATCAAACTAAAAACTGTTGATTGACAGGCCTGAAAAAAACAAGCCTCTTAAATCATTTGACCAGACTCTCATTCCTTATTCCACAATTCAGGTTTCCCACATCTTGATTTCTGACATCTTCTCCAGCAGCAACCCTTCAGCCTCTTATAAAATAAATTCCAGATTCTTATTTTGAATACAGACCTGTACCTGGCTTCTTATGGTCAACACGTTTCTTCTTTCAACCACTCACAGAGTGTTAGATCTTCTGAGGAGCCCCATATTTTGAAAAGTGCCTCCTGACCATTTGTGGACGCTCCCTGCAGCATTCCTTCATTTTTCTCTTGTAGCCTAAACCATCCCTTCTAAATGAGCACGGATAGGAAAACAGTAAAAACCTTGTTTCCTTTGCTTGCCTCACTCCCTCTCCTTCCAAGCATCCATAGAAACTAGTCTCAGGAGAAGATAGCAAATGAATGGACAGTGCCATGAATAATTAGGAAGATGGGATCCACTTTAGCCATGCTGCCCAACAACTTCTCTAAATCTGAGGCCTTTTCACACTACACAGCTATAGCACTATGATTCCTCTTGAACTTCCATCATTCTATCCAATGGAATCCTGGGATTTGGAGTTTAGGAAGAGGTATTTAGAATTCTCAGCCAATGAGCTCCTATGGTGCTTCTGGCCAATACTACAAACCCCAGAATTTCACAAAATGCAGCCATGGCAGTTGAAATGGAACAATGAACTATTTATTCATTTGTCACTGCCTCTTAAACTAGCATCAGACCTGGTCCAAGACATTTTGTTGCCAAAGGATCTCATCTGAAATGGCACACACACTTCACTCAGCCAAGGACTACAGGCCAATTGTTTTGACCCCTGAGCCAGAGGTTCCATAAGTACACTTCCTTCTCACTCACAGTAAAAATGTAGCAGTGGCATACTGGACGACTGACCATTTGCTAGTTTCATGACACCCAAGATCTTCCTCAGGTAGCCACTATCTCACTCTGCCTAATGCAGAGGTGGGTAATTTGTGGCAGTGGTATCCCCATGCTGGGTGGTGGCTGCTGGGTTGGCAGCAGGGCCACAAAGGGCACGCTCTTCCAGTTCTCCCTGGGAGGAAGACCAGGGCCAGAGCAGCCAGCAAGGCAGGTACGGGCCCCTCCTGCTCCTCCAATCCTGGGCTTTCTCCCTGGAGAGGAAGCCTAAAACCAGAGCAGCCAGTAAGAGCACATGTTTGTCCCCCCTTCTTCTGGGTACCAATGCAGTCTGAACCCTTGCCCCCACCCCCACCCCAGTGACAACAGTGACCCTCTTAGCTGTTGTTCACCTGCAATTCCCATCAACCCTAGTCAGTACAGCCCATGGTAAGGAAGCCAGGCTACCACTGGACTCATGGGTATGGCCTTGGCTGCCAGCCAACCAGGGCTTCCTATTGCTGTCGATTCCCTTCTAGTCCCTGCCTTAATGGACAAAATGGTGGTGGAAGCTGCACATGGGGGTTAATTTGTGTTTCTTGATCCTAGATGCCTGGACTTTCAACTTTGCCCTTGATGAAGAATGCTGGGAGTTGCAGTCCAGCCAAGAAGCTACATTTTATCACTCTTGCCCTAATGGTATGGCTACCCAGCTTTTTGATCACAATTGATCTCTGAGGGTTTTTTTCAAAATGGGGGAAGGAAGACACCTCAGCAACAGGACCAAAGCAAGAAGGGTAAAACAATAAAAGAGCTTAGTACTCTCTCAGTGCTGCAAGCCATTTGTTGAAGACCAAGGCCTGTTACAGACAGCCAAAATAAAGCTGCTTCAAGTCACAGTGGAGGTATGGTGTTTCAATGATGCATGCGTCCTAAGAGTCCAGAAGCCACGCCAAAGCTGCACTCCAGTCCTTAGGGCTGGAGCCTGGCTTTGGTGCAACTTCTAGACTCTTAGGACACATGCATCATTGAAACACCATACCTCCATTGTGACTTGAAGCAGCTTTATTTTGGCTGTCTGTAACAGGCCCAAGGCTAGTAATTACAGTAGCTGCCAGTGTGTAATTCACAGCCTGGAGGAAGAAGAGACAGAAGTCTTAATGATTATGTGACATTACCAAACACTAGTTCATCCAAATTTATACTGAAATTGGAACTGATAGTATAACTGGCATAAATCTCCAGCATGAAACTGATGGAACAAATACTGACCATACACTAGGGTTGGCATCACCTGGTGCGGTAACTGATGGTGTCCATCAGTGTGATGACCTCCTCCCATAACACACCAGACCTCCTCCCATAACACACCATACAGAACCCTTAGTAATATTTTTGTACTAATGTTATTCATCAATTGTAATTCCTTATTATCACTGAATGCAATGGCAATCATTGTGTCATAAACAACTAGCGAAATTCAAATTATACCTATATATTACAATATCATATGCACAAGTTAAATGTATTTACATGTACATAGTTTCATGTTGTTAAAGTGAGCATTTGGTAAGAAGTGATGTTTTTTAAAAAGAATAAATAATTTTTAAAATTATATATTTAAAAAAAATATTACTGTATTAAAAAAGACTTTAATTTTTTTTAAAAAAACTGCAGCCTCTCCTTTCTCCACTCACTGAGTCTTGTCCCACTCATACCATCTCTTCAGCATTTTAAAGGGATGCAGGTGAAAACCACAGTCTGTTTCTCCCCAAAGATTTGGCACACATGCACACCCTGCATCCACTTAGTGACACCCCTGACTGAAGTCAGTAAGGGAACTGAAACCAAAATGAACGTCGAATTCTGAATTTTGGAGTTTTAGAATGCAAATCCCTATTGCAGAGACATTAATATTTTTTATATGAAGATTTAATTAATTGAATGATATTGATAAGAATGCTACTGTTTTATTGTATGTATTTGATGTTTTTATTGTTGGAATATTTTTATTGCTGTAATCCCACCTCAATCCGCAGGGAGAGGTGGGAAATATAAATAAAAATTTTTATTATTATTAATAAATTTTACATTTAGTGCACACTTACCTTTAGACAGGAAGGCTGAAGAGGGCTTTACATTACTATGAAGTTGCTTTAATGACGTTGTGACTTTTGCATAGTAGATTTTAAAAAGCAGCTTTCTATACTTAAAAACCAGAGGCAATGTATTCATCATTACTTTAGCCAGCCTTAAATTTCCTGTACTGTTAAAAGCAATGTTTAACTGAACTGACAAAAGGTTTTTTGAACTGACTCATTCAGCCCTTTGGATAAGACACGGCAGGGTTATAGTCAGGTTTACCCCATCTCATTTCTGACTCATCTCTCCCCTCGCCCCGGCCACCCCATTAATGGTGGAAAAAACAGGAAACCATCAGTACATGAACAGTACTAGCTGCAGAAGAAGAAGGAATGGAGCTGACATTGGGTGCTTGCACTATTTATGATGATATCCACTATAATCACCAAACTGGTGGCTGGATCCCCTGACAACAACTCTAAACTTTCATTCTCTTTTAGTCCCTCCTGGAAAGTTAACAAAACAGTTTCTAATGGCAAAGGAAATACACTTAGGGGTCATTCTTTCTACCCATTTTTTTCAATATTGTCTTCTACTTGGGTGCTAGATTTGCGCTAATCTTAGCTGAATTATATAAGTATGAGATTCTGCCTCCAAAGAATCTTTCCAAGTATTGAGAATCACTTTCATCATTTTCAAACTTTAGTTCAGATGTCCACTCCAAGAGAAAAAAAATTGGGGTGGGGATAGAAAGAGGGAAAGCTTACAGATTAATGAATCATAGCTACCAGGGACATGTTGTTGTTTGCTAATTCTTGCAATGGGCTACATGAATGCTTCTAGTCAGGGACGTAGCCAAGGGGGGGTTCTTGGGGTCCGCCCCCCCTTCCATTAGAAAAATGAATGGTGTGTGCTGCTGCGCCGCCACACTCAAGCCCCATTATAATGGTGGCACTTAGTCTGGACCCCCCCCCCCCTTCCTAATATCCTAGCTACGTCCCTGTTCCAGTGGTACCAAGGCTGGCCCAAGAGCTTTCCTGCCTGATAGGGACCAGCAAATGAAGACACACTCACTTAAGGTTGCATCTGCATTGCAGCATTAATGCAGTTTAACACCACTTTAGCTGTCATGGCTCAGTGCTATGGAATTCTGGGATCTGTAGTTTTGTGAACTATTTAGCTTTTTCTGTCAGAGGGCTCTGGTGCCCCAACAAATGACAATTTCAAGAACTCCATAGACTGGAGTCATGAGAATTAAAGTTGTGTCAAACTGCATCAATTCTGTGTTTGGAAACAGCCTGAGTCAAAGTTGAATAGTATAGTTATCTACATAAGGAAAAGACCCATACATACAAGCTCCTATTCCTGTCTCTGTATATAAGACAACATGAACAAAGTAAATCACTAAGCCTATAGCCAATTGTTAGGTCCCAACTAGAGTAAATTCAATAAATCAGTGGGAATATTGTAAGTCAATATTTGTGCAACTTTCTTTAATTAAATAGTTCTATTCTAGGTGGGACTAAAAGCTGGATTTGGACCTACAATTTGCTGCCCTTTCATAACACTTAGAACATATCCTCCAGTATTTCACAGATGAAAAGAGGGACATGTGGGCAAGCAACAGCACAGAGTGGTCAAGATGGGGAAAATTATAAATGAGGAAATACACACAAGAAAGGCTACAACAATTTGCTTTTGCCTCAGCTTACTGGAAAAGGTGAGATTTTTGCCCCTTCCTCTCTTCTGAGTTAGAATGCAAACCAGTTCTGCACTTTGAACTCAGTTTGTAGTAACTGAAGTAAGCTAAGGACAAAAAGAGGAGGTGGGAGGAGGAGGGAGAAACTGGGACATTTTTAAAACTGCTGAAAACGATAACAGAAATAATCATGACAGTTCTTGCAAAATTGGGACAGCAGGCAGATATGTTAGAATCTGCTGCCTGAGGCAGTGGTTGATTGTATACAGTACATTGACTCTATAATATGGTATAAACATCCACCAATTAATCATCATCAACAACAACAAAACAACAACAACAACAACATTTACAGTATTAAAAATCTAGTATCTTTTCAAGGAGCAAGAAGTGTGAAATGTGCAATCTTTCAAGTAACCTGGCACTTTGCCTCTGGAGGAAAGCACAATTGTAAGGGGAGAAATTGATGCTTCTGTGTGAGGTCAATGTGATACTGTGAAAACCTTGTCTTCAGATAGTAATAGAGTACATTCCTGCAGACACAATTAGGTTAGAACTTTTCAGATTGCCCAAGGCATGCTGGGATAAAGAAGCAATGGAGACCTTCCCTTTGAATTTATAAGAACGAGTCATTACTTACTAGGACCTAAACATGCAGGTCTCTTATCAAACAGAGCAGCACGGGGAGTGATGAAGAATGGATGAATAACCATCAATAAAAAGATTTTGTTTTTTAAGAAGTTCATAAGCTAGCACAGTAAGAAGAGGGTTTTGTTATGGTCCACTGATGCTAGAAGCAATGTCTAGCACAAGGACTGCATGCTCACACACCAAACCATTTGTGCACAGCCTTGGAGCTCCCTATGACCCCCTAAACCAAAAATGTCTCTCAAAATAGACAGGAGTTCCTTTCTGAAGCCTTTAAGGGGTGTAAGGGGCAATTTTGCTATGTTCCCCCTAGAGCAGTGGTTGTCAAACTGCAGGGCACAGCCCCCAGGGAGGGCACAAGAGTTGCTCAGGGGGGGGCACGAGACTTGGAGGCCATGATCCTCGCTCCTTCCCCAAAACCTTTTCTGTCCTGGAGGGGAAGAGAAAGGCGAGGAGGATGCTTGAAGGCTCTGTATTGTGGGGGGAGCTATGCTTACAAAATGTAAAATATGAATATAAATGAATGTGTGAACAAAAATATGCACATTAAACAAACAAAATATTGTATTCATATACTATGTCAAGGGGGGGAACACAATGTCTGGATGTAGATATAAAGGGTAAAAAGTTTGAGAACCACTGCCCTAGAGCTATTTTGGGGAGGGCTTTTTCCAAAACTGTTGGTAATATCTGGTCACTTCCACTTGTAAAAATACACTCCTCCGTAGCTTAAATCAAATTGCAGGGGACCTATAAAATTGCTTGCTATGTATCCTAGACAATGTAAGGGATCTTTCTGAATAATAATAATGTGGGTTTAAAAAAAAAAACATCTGAGGGATGTTGGGGCAACATGGGATAAAATCCTCCAAACTGCAAAGGCCTCAAACCTCTGGAAATGACCTATCTCTGTTCCAAACATTGGTGTTATCTCACAGTGACAATTGTTAATGAATTTGATGGGGGGGGGATCACAGTAAGATATTAGACTTTGAAGCAGTTCAAGAAAAATGTGATATACCTAAAAGAGAAGTACTATATTTCCTTCAAGGAAGACATCTGGATTCTCCACACAGCAGCAACTGCACATTTGTTGGCTCCAAATGACTGCTACATTTGTTTTGCTGGGAAATGAATTACATGGGGGGGGAGAGAAACTAACCAAGATGTAGCCAGCAAAAATATAACAGAAAAAGGTCCCCAGCAGGTCTGACACAGTGTCAGACTAGGACCAAAGAGGTACAGGTTCTGATCCAGACGTATCAGACGAGCTCTTAAAGAGGTACTATTCCAGTGTGACTCCTCTAGCTGCCTCCTGTTGCATGCTGGGATTGGCAGTTTTAAGGAGGGGTATTCAGCTCCTTAAAACGGCCAATCCCCAGCATGCAACAGGAGGCTGCTAGAGAGTCACACTCTCTTTAAGAGCATAGTGTGATAAACATCGTAGTAGACATGAAGCTCAGTGAGAGCGCTTGAGTTATTTCAAACTCCTTCTCAACCTGTCCCATTTCATAGATCAGTTGTTGTAAGGAAAGACAACCATGGCCTAAATCCAATTGATTCTCTCAAGTGAACTAGGCCCATTGAATCAATGTGTTGATTTATCATTCAGCAATTGATTCGTTGGATCTACTTACGAATATCAATTGAATTTAGGGCTATGAATGTTGGCCTGATGGATTGAGTCAATAAAGAAAGCCATGTTCCTGGATTTGCAGGGCTGATAACAATAGGATGTCTCTCATTCAGAGGGTCACCATAACTGGAAGCCAATTTAATGGAGCATAACAACAATGCTGCCTCGAACTATTTATTGGTGACCCACCACCCACACACTGTCATTTCTCCTTCCAGAATTATTAACTTCTAGGTGTTTTGTTTTGTTTTTCTCACTGCCATTTACACAAGCATGTTATTCCATACTTTGTCAGTAAATAAATAAAGCTGCAAGAAGCATGTTGCGTACAAGAGATATTCTTGTGGGCATATCAACATAATTTTAAATATGCATGCAGACTGAAAAGAAACACCAATACATGAGAAATCTTAAAATTGTTTATTGAATGGGCTCCTTATCAGTGGAGCAATACTCTAGCTGAAATCAGTAATCTCCCATAAATGCTAGCAGGAGAACATCCTGATGGACTGTGACCATGTGCTTTATTTTTCATACCTGTGAATCAGAAAAGGTGCCTAACCTCTCCCATCTGTTACTAACATAACAGATGACCCCAAAGAATGATTTCCAAGGAGGCAGGACACAATTTGGTATATGTCTAGTAACATCTAGACATAAATTACATTTATTGGACCTTACAAGATTTCAAGTGTAAGATTTGATGAGCTCCATTTTTGAATGGGGGAAAGTATATGTCATCATTTTAAAATCATTAATGTTTTTGTGCCTCAGATTAGAAAAATGGACAGGGCAAGGTGAGGCCATTTGGTTCTTTTTGAGAGGTCCCTTGTTGCCATTTCATTCTAGGGAACCAAGGAATAAACCCCCAGTCCTTGGCTGTATCTGCATTACAAAACTAATGCAGTTTGACATTGCTTTAACTGTCATAGCTCAACGCTGTGGAGTTCTGAGATTTGTAGTTTAGTGAGCTATTTAGCCTTTTTCAGGCAGAGAGCTCTGATACCACAACAAACTATAAATCGCAGGATTCCATAGAATGGAGCCATGGCAGTTAAAGTGGTGTCAAACTGCATTATTTCTGCAGTGCTGTTGCAGCCCTAGGCCTTTATTCAAGCTCTTCAAAAAACTTGGGAGCCTGGAAGAGCATTCCAACTAGAATAACAGTGTCAGCCTGTCTTGCCTATGTTCCACAGGTTCAGCTTTATCCTTCTTCACCATCTGAACTGAAAACTGGGAACTTCAGACATGCACTTAATCCTTGCCAAGACTCTGGCCTCAAATTGTCCAAATTGCAAACTGTTTCTATCAAAAGAAAAAAGAACCAACCGCACTGGTTCATAAGAGGAATGGGTTTTATAAAGCAAACATACACATCCTAAAAAGCTAAAGCAGAAAGACCCACTCCCCAACCTGTTTTCCCTTCCCTCACGCAACATTATCAGAAGAAGACACAACAGAAAAACCATTGTCAAAAAAGATAATTTAATGTGATATATCTTTCTTTTTTCTTCTTTAGCTCATTCATTTGCTTTAAAGACAGAAGATTAAACTTTTTTTAAACATCATCACCCACACGAGTATTGCATTGCACAAGGGTGGACTGAAGAGATAAAGAAATAAAATATTTATTGATATTTATAGGACACAAATCAAAATGGTTATAGGCAAATCCCCTACATACAAAGCAACATAGGAACAGCCAATGCAGTGTCACAAGAATTCTGTCCTATTCTCCAGGCTGTTAGTAAAATCAATGACCGTAGACATGAAAAGAAATAAAGTGCCAGGGTTCATCCATTCATTCTGCCCTGTGTATCAAGGATTTTTGCCTCGGAATCTTTCAGACATACATAATGGCTGGGTTGTTTTAAAACAGATGTCTATAGTGTTCCCTGAATAAAGGAGATGGGGCGGGGTGTCAAGAGACATTTCTTTTTAACTGCTTGGTTAATTAAAAGACAGGGAAATAAACCCACAGGAAGTTGGAGATGCAGCCAGCAAAATATTTTCAACAAAAAGAATGGGATTTTAGACAGCAAGACTATAAGCTAATTGTAATCATGGAGAGCTGCAATTTGAGATCTCTCAACTGTATAGGTGGCTCAACTGCCTAAGCCTGTATGCAGTGTAATTTTACTGTATTTTTATTTAACAGACCAATGAAAATCAGATACTGTAGGATTGCAATGCTGATTTTGATGCAACACTGCTTAAAGAAAGTGACATAGTCTTGTGGCTTAAAAACAGCATCAGCAAAGCTGATGCCGTTTCTGAAAATCTCCTTAAATGCACAGCCTGGATCAAGGGACTTTCATGCGGACCATTTCATTGGGGCTGAGCTGCCATTTTCACTAGAGACTGTGTGGATTTAATGCCACATTTTCAATCTGTGCTAAATGAAGGGACCGATTCATGGTGCTCATTAGCCAGCTTAAGGCTCTTAGACCTACTCGTCTCATAGTGTGTGTAATGAACAACGGGACACAGAAGGAGATGGATAACAACAACGGCTAGAAAGGAGAAGCTACTCATCTCTCTTTCATAATGCAATCAAAGTAACATACAGGTTTTGTCTAGGATGAAGCTTGAAGTAACCTGAAGAGCAGACCCCGGAGGAAAGGCAATGGGGTGGATGGGTGGGTAGGAGACGAGGCAACGGAGCACACCTTGTACGCTTGGCTTTGTCAATCAGGATATAAAAGGAAGCCAGAGAAAGTGCTGTACTTATTGTTGTTGCCTCCATGGGCTTTGCCTCCATCCAGTTTGACATAGACCTCATCCCCCGAGTCCAGGTGCAGCACCACACTGTTGCTGGCGTAGTCGTAATTCTGGTCTGCATCCTGCGCAATGGCACTAGCTCGCACCTGAAAAGCACACCAAGTGCAAAGGGAACAGGGATTCAGATCCTTGCAGCTCCCACTGTCTTCCCCCCAGCTTTCTTTCTCCCCTTTACATCAATTCCCTCCCTTCCTTCCCCATTCCTTCTTCCAAACACACATTCCTTCTTCTAAATCCCTTGGCTCCCATAGTCAATTTCAGTAGGTAGGGCAATTTGGGTTTGGTTTTTTTTTAAAAAAAAAACAAACCTGTAAGCCACATTAGATATGGTTTGGCATAGGAAGTTTCAATAAAAGTGCCAAAGTCAATAAAACAAATAAAAACCATCTCCTTCCTCTTTTTTTCAGACAAAACACATACTTTTCTGCTGCCTTTCTGTATCTCCATCAGTCCTCTACTTCCCTTCCAGGTGCAATGGTACATTTTAACCTTGGAACCCACCTTTACATCTACATGCAGACGTTGCCCCACCACACACACATACACTTGATGTATATGAATAAAAATATTTTATCTAGTGTGCATATTTTCACTTGTATATTCATGTATATTCATATTTTAACATTTTATAAGGAAATAACATCTTTCGAATTAGAACAATTTTATTTAAGTAAATACAATATTTAACTCATTGCATGTGTACATTTTGCACACAAAAATTTAGAAAGAGGAGGAGGAGAAGAGATCAGGGCTCCAAGTCTTGCACCCCCTTGAGCAGCTCTCATGCATACATAGAAACACCGGGATTCCTACCCCACCATTTAAGAACCACTGATCAATTCAAATTACTCCAAACGTGCTATTTCAAGCAAAATGGGAGGTGAGTCTTCTTTACTGATAAAACAGCTGGGCAATGTGAAACAGAAATATTTTGTACAGCTATCATTGAAGGAAATTTGGAAAGGTCTCCTCAGGTGAAACATCAATAAAAGTTCAGTGAAAGCAAAGAGGATTTCAATGAGGCCAACGAAGTTCCTCAGGACCCAGGCAGCCATATCTTCCTAATAACACCTCTTCCCATTAACCTACCAAATCACCTTATTCCGATCCTTCCTTCGTATCAATCCATTCTACTTTGATTCCCCTCATTCTCTTTCCTTTTATACTAATGTACTGTCAGAGCTTAGGAAAGTTACTTTTTCATAATAAAACTCCCAATATCCCCCACTCACCATGGCTGTGTCAGCTAAAAAATTGTGAACATCGTAGGTTTTTTTTTAAAGTTCCCCTGAGATCTGTGTACTCTAACTCATCCTTTCATAACCATGGTCCCATTTCCTCCATCTCTCAACCTCTTGCCTTGTTTAACATATTTTTCCCTCACATGCCCCCTCCTTTTTTCACCCTGAATATCCTTTTTGCTTGAATCTTGGCAGACAGATGTCCATTCAGCCTGTTTCTTAAATCCTCTGGGGATGGAGATTCCTAGATGCTCCAGGCACTTTGGTCCTCTACCAAATTTCTCCAGGCCACATGCCTCATAACTAACTGTCTTTTGCTTCTTTTCCTCTTCCACCACCACCACCAACTACCACAGCAGGTTTTCCCACCTGTTCTGCTTTCTTTAGGCCTGACATGATCTCAGTCTGTATAATTCAGTTCCTCTGTTGCACCAGCCTTTTTGTCTTCTTTTTTCCAAACATGTTTTCATTCCTTCTTCTTTGCTCCCAATCAAATACATTCTGTTTATGCTTTTCTCCATTTATCCATTATGTATTATTTATTTTGAATGTTTGTGTCTTGCCTTTGGATCAGATGATCCTCAAGGAGACTTAGAGCAGATTGCAATAAGACAAAACACACACACAAGCCTAGAGGCAAGTGAACAGCCTTTAAACCTCAGGCCAAATGACTGGACCATAGCATGCTTCTCACCAGTTCTGCAGTTCCAGGGCAACTCTTTAGCTTTCATTTTCCTCCCTTAACCAAAATATTTAAAGTCCTTTCATAATCACGCTATGAGGGATCTAGAAAGGAAGATTTTAATGTCATGCTGCTAAGGTGAAGACATACATTGACCCTTTTTCCATTTTAGAATAGCATCTGGAACACCTGTCCAGGCAATCTTTCAGCTAAGCACCACAGATACACTCACCTTTGCCTTTCTCCCTCCCCCTCTCTTTAAATCCTAACATGCCTCCTTTTCTCACCACGCTCCATCTCCCCTACCCCCCCCCCCCCCCCCAGTCTTCTTTGTTGTCTCAGTCTCTCTGTGTCTGCTCATTCTTCAGTACAAAAGGCCATCTTTCTTTCCATGGTCCATCCATTTTACCTTCCATCCCAACTGAAGTGATAGGCAAATCTTATATCTGTTTTGCTTTGAGCCCTAGCCTGGCTGAGCTGAGAAATCACACATAAGCAGAAGGCAGTTTCTGAAGGAAAGATCATATTTCCTATCCAGGTGGAAAGCCATCAAAGCAAATCAATGTGAGATTCTATCTGTGGGGTCAGGGAAGAGATACCAGGATGCAGACATTACTCCAGAAGAGGACAAAGGTAAAAAAAAGGTTTCCTAGCATTAACTCTCTAAGGGCTAGTAACTTCTATGGAGGCTTCCCCTTTCCACCCTACCAATTCCCATCTGCCAGCTTGGTGTTCACCATATATTTTGTGTGCATGCATACATGTCACCTATCACCTTATGGCAACCCCATGCTATAATTCCTGACCATTGGCCCTACTGACTGGAATTAAATAAAACTGGGTCCAAAATATCTGGAAGTTACCAGAATGCTTACCTCTTGTGGTAGATCATGGACTGGGCTCAATGCAACTTACTAGGCAAAGCACAAACCACACACTGTCTCCTTGTACACTGTTAATCTCCCCAGTGCATATCCCTAGTACCTGGCAATACATAAAAAGTCTAAGATTCTGAGAATTGCTGCTGCTGTTTTACTGATGATGTAGCCACACTGCAGAAATAAAGCAGTCTGACACCACTTTAACCGCCACGACTTATCTTACAGAATCATGGGATGTGTCATTTGGTGAGGCATTCAGCTTTGTCCATCAGAGAGCCCTGGTGCCTCACCAAACTAAAAATCACAGGATTTTATAGGATAGAGATCGGGCAATTAAAGTGGTGTCAAACTGCTATATTTCTGCAGGGTGGTTACAGTGTGGACCACCAGATTCAAAAACTATTCCTGGCTGTTGGGAGCTATCCATGGTGCTTGGAGGGAGGCAAGGAAAAGTAGGCAGCAGGAGGTCTGTCTAAATACCCTAAAAGCAATACATCTCAACTGATTTTGGAAAGCCCTGATTAGTATTTGGATGGCAGACTGCCAACAAATACCAGGTTGTTGTTATTAACTGCCTTCCAGTCGGCCTCAACTTAAGGCAGCCCTATGAATGAGACATCTCCAAGTCACCCTATCTTCAATAGCCCAGCTCAGGTTTTGGAGACTCAGGGCCATGGATTCTTTGATTAAGTCTATCCATCTGATATGCAGTCTTCCTCTTTTCCTGCTGCCCTCTGCCTTATCTGGAATTAATGTCTTTTCTAGTGAGTCATGCCTTCTCAGGATATGACCAAAATATGACAATCACAGTTTAATCATTTAGGCTTCTAGGCAGAGTTCAGGCTTGATTTTGCTCTAGGACCCATTAGTTTGTCCTTTTAGCAGCTCAAAGTATCTGTAGAACTCTTCTCTGGCACCACTTCTCAAATGAGTTAATCTTCTTCTTGTCAGCTTTCTTCACTGCCTAGCTCTCACATCCATACATAGTGATGGGAAA
Organism: Sceloporus undulatus; assembly: GCF_019175285.1. Lineage (NCBI taxonomy): Eukaryota > Metazoa > Chordata > Lepidosauria > Squamata > Phrynosomatidae > Sceloporus > Sceloporus undulatus. The sequence goes on from NC_056522.1 coordinate 236,516,197, forward strand.
TACAATGACATGGACAAGTTTAACTTTAGTATTTAGTGAAATATCTTTGCCCTTCATCCCCAGCTTGTATGTTGTTTTTTTCACAGTTGCCCTTCCAAGTCTTAGTCTTCTTCTGATTTCTTGACTACAGTCTCCCTTGTGATCAGTGACTGGCGCAAGGTATGGATAGTCTTTGACTATTTCCATTTCTTTATCATCTACATTAAACTTATGTTAATTATCTGTGGTCATTTTTTCCCCTTTATGTTTAGCATTAAACCTGCCTTAACCCTTTCCTCCTTGACTTTCCTAAGTAATCATTCCAGGCCCTTGCTGTTTTCTGCTTGTTGTATGGTGTCATCTCAAATTGTTGATGTTCCTTTCTCCAATTTTCACAGATATAGTGATAGGATTCAGCCTTTTCTGACTCCCTTTCTGATTGGAAACCACTCTGTTTCTTATTATACTGTTCTAACAGTATCCTTTAGGGCTAACAGTAGCCTCTTATCCTGAGTAGGCACACACACACAAATAAACAGACAGGATGAAGAAGCCTGCAGATCAAAAGAGGAGGAGGACCACCACAGGTTTAGAAATCCTTCAGGCACAAATGGCCAGAAGTGACTGTCCTTTTTCTCTTTCCATACCCTGTACTGGAAAAATTTGAAAGTGCAAAGAAAAAAGGTGATTATTTTTCAAGTCTTAGATTATGCAAGTGCACACAACACATGGGGAAAGGATAAAGCACAGAACACCATCGGAGAAACCATACTGGATCAGTTCAACCATATCCCATCCAAAGTGATTTGGCAGATGGCTCTGGAAAGCCTACAAGCAGAACCTGAGTGCAGTCAGCACCCTCTCATTGATGCTTCTAGCAACTGGTATTTTGAATCATACTGCCTCTGGTTCTGGATGAATGATTAATAACCACTGATTGTCTCATCTTCCTTGACTTTGTCTAATCCTCCCTTAAAGCCATTCAAGATGGTGGGAATTGCTGCACCTTGTGGTCCCTAAATCCACAGACTGACTGTGAGAGTTACAGGACATTTGACTCTAACAATGACCCAGAGAGTGAATCATGGAGATAAGAAGATACTGATTTTAGGGTAGGATTAAATTGCTGGCCTCAGGCTTCCAGTTGTAGATCCTAGGTATCTGTTTTACTACAAGGGAATTGGGTTAGTGAGAGAGCCATTACTGTCCTTTCCGTTTGTGGCACAATTGGATTAATAATGACAGATGAACCATTTCCTGTTCATTCCAGGCTGATAATGTCTGGTTTCCTTTCCCTCTATTTCAGCCTCTGGAATTCTAGTCCAAAGCTTTGGGGCTCTTAATTGACAAGCACCAGGCCTCCATGAAGAAAAGATAACACACCAAGCTTTAGAGTCCTGATAAATCTCCGAGTTATTCCCACCTACAGTATCTACCATGGAAAGCAGGTTTTGGGTTACAGTCTTAGGATCCTCATCTGGGTAGAAACTCCTAAGAAAGATGTCCTTCCACCAGGCAAAGTGAGCCAACTGCCATATGCCCTATATGCAAAAGAGCAACCTCCTAGCTTCTGAGCTTTCCAGCCATTCCCATTCTTTGGGAGAACAGAACAAGGTGTGGTCCATGGTCTAAACTACATGCACCAAACGGGGGTCTGTTGCCCTCAGATGTGAAGGGCATTATGCTGTTGCCAGTGCTGGATTTAGTTGCCACCTCACTTTCTATATATTTTTCTATGAAAGAGCACCATCAAATCCTTTCACTCTGGCAAATCTTAGTCTAGCCTGCCTCCTTCAAAACATGAACAAATGGTGTGCCTCTATCTAAATGAAACAGTGGCTACTGTGACACATATCTTGAGTCCCCACACACTATTTTATCATAGTCCACGTGCCCTAATCTATGCATTATAAGGAAATGTCTTGAAGCCCTTGAAGTAATATATAAGCCCTACCTGGATGCTCCCCAGTTTTATGCAATCACCCCTGCCAGCAAGCTTCTTAAAAGCTGTTGAGAAGGACATGCAGTCAGTAAGAGAGAAGGTTTATTTCCTCTGCCCCACTTGACAAGATCTGCTTATCAAGAAGATAATAAAAACCCAAATTGTTAATTAATACTGGTTGTAATATAAGAACTCCTTGTTACATGGATTGCCACCATCCTGTTGTAAGTCTCCACTGCCCCACTACCAAAGCTACGATTATGGAGCAGAGCACAGACGGGGAACATGTGGTCCTCCAGATGTTGTTGGATTGCAATTCTCCTCACTGTTAACTATGTGAATTAGGGCTGATGGGAGTTGCAGCCCAAAGCATCTGCAAAGAAGACAGGCTCCCTAGCCTTGGAGAAGAGGCATACATTCTCACAGCACAGAAGCCCATGCAGCAGATATTTCTAGATGAGAATTTAGTCACTCAAGACTGGCCACGTTCAGCAAACTTGAAATGTGCTCCATGCCTTTCTGGCATAATGGATAACTTTGTGCATGAGATAGGATAGCCATTGCCTGGGTAGCATCAGGTGCCGTGACGCTTTGACTGTTCCATTGCTCTTTGTTGGTCCTCTCACACATGCTGCAGTCATCAAGCCACAAGCAGCCATAAACTGGTCGTTAGTCCTGAGGTCTCTACTTCTGGGGTCCGCATGGCATGAACTAGGAGTTTGCCACTCCATGTAGTGGGAGCTGCATCCTCTTGGAATTTAAAACTCTGAGCATGCAAATGGAATCTTCAAACAGCAAACATCCAAGGGTTGCATCCCAACATACAGGGGCATTAGGGATATCGGGGAGGTCTCTACTTTGCTATGCAGCCATAGGAATTATCAAGCCCCCACTTATAAGTCTCCACACCTCTCAGAATCATACAGAAGATCTTAAGGCCAGACAGTCCAACCTCCTGATGAGGCAAGGATGTCACTATAACACTCCCAGCCAAAATAGATAGCCATCCAGCATGTGTTTAAACACCTCAGCCCTCTAATGTGAAGTCTCACATGCAGACCACCTCAGGTCACACTTTCCAAGTGCTTCATGATCACAGTGGGTTTGGAAAAGCTGTCCATGCTGGTTGGGGATTCTGGGATATTTAGGCTGCTGCAACACTGCAAAATTAATGCAGTGTGGTGCTACTTTGACTGCTATGGCTCAATGCTATCGAATCCTGTTTTTTGTGACACCAGAGCTCTCTGACAGAGAAGGCCAAATGTCTTATAAAACTACAAATCCCAGGATTCCATAACATTGAGCCATGGCAGTGTCAGAGTGCATTAATTCTTCAGTGTAGCTGCAGCTCCAATCCCAAAATAACTTTTTGAGCTCTGATGGCAAGCACAACAACACACTACAGAGATAGACAACTCCTGTCCCTCCAGGTGCTGTTGAACTGCCCCTAATCTTTAGCTATACTGGCCAGGGATGATGGGTCTTGCACTGCAACAACATTCCCCCTGTCTGATGGGAAAAGATATGAAGAGGTAAAGAGTGAGAGTGAACAGCCTGGCAAAAACAGGAAGGGGCATTAGAGTGGAGTAAGGGCCAAGATTGATGGAATTAATTCCTATAGGAAGCAATTTACGCTTAACAGAGAGTGGCCACTACTCAAGAGTTGCATTCCCCTTCCCTGCACATATATGGACACGGGGACACACACACACACACACACACACACACACACACACAAACTTTCTAAAGATGCCTTCCTGAGGACCTAATCATTTGTGACATACATACAATGCATGTAACCCAACTCAGCACATACAGCCTCCTCTCAGGAAAAGATGAGTGGAAATGGATATGAGATGCTTCACTCCTCTTATACCCACCAGACCCTTCCCAGCTGTTTTTGTTTTCCCTACCTGACTAGGTGGAATTCTAAATACACCTTTTCCCACAGTTATTGATGAGGATTACAAAGATAAGTTTCCAGGTTTTAGAATTCCTATTAAGGATGTTTGAGATGTCTCATCTGAAAACAGACCTTATATGGAAAGAATGCTAAAAGCCAGGACTACAAAATAACCCACAGTGGATAGATTCCTGGGTTTAAACCACCTCGCCCATGTTCAGTGTGACTTTGGCACAGGGTGATCCTTAGATCTCCTGTGAGGTGCATCTCCAAACTCATTTGGAGCAAAGTCTCCGTGGTTCATCATTGCACTGACCCTAAACCTATGGAAAGATGCTTCATTGCAGCATCCCTTAGAATCGTTGCAAGCTGCCTTCAAGACATCTTCCATCCAGCCCACTACTGTTAATATTATCTAGCAGCAGGAGGAGTATTTTCAGCCCTATTTGGGGGTGCCAGGGAACCTCCTGAATATAAAACATGGGCTCTCCCCCGGAGCTGCAGGCCTTCCTCCAACTAAAAATGGGAGAGAGAGTTGAAGAATCTCCCCAGGTTGGCGCCTCTCTAGTCTCAAGGCTACTTGTTATGGTCTTTGCGGTTAGCCATGCATTATTGGTCTGAATCCCCAACTAGAGCAGACCCATTGATTCAATTAGATTTAAGCATGGATTCAATAGGTCTGATCTAGGTGGGACAACCCATTAGGATTAAAGCCATGGAATGGGGAGATTAAAAGGACCACAAAACTGGGACCACATGGAAGCTTTTGGTCATTAGGCAGAATGGGATAAATTAATAACGGGGGGGGGGGGGGAGGCTATGAACAGTCAATAGGGCCTCAATACTTCAAAGGCACCAGATTCCATTGGATCTTGGAAGTTAAGCAGGGTCAGCCCTGGTTAGTACTTGAATGGGAGGCTGCTAATGAATACCAAGTGCTGTAGGCTATATTTCAGAAGAAGGAATTGGGCAAACTACCTTTGGGTATTGTTTAAATAAGAAGCCCTATGAAATCCATAATTCAACAGGTGACTTGAAGGCACACAGGTGCACACACATGAAGTACCCATACTCCTGACTGGAGCCGAAATCAGCCTCCCACAGTCTAGTACCCTCCAGTTGTGTTGAGCTATAACCTCTATCATAATCTCTGCCATTATGGTCACACTGGCTGAGGATAATGGGAGCTGTGGTCAAACCTACCTTTGTCATGCTTGGCAAAGGCAGGACTAAAGACAGAACTGCTCTGGAGGGATCTGTTCAAATTCAAGACTTTTTAAGGGACATTCTTCACCCTGATTCTCCCCTCGCTCCTTCCACAGTGCTGTCAAAAACCAGCATCTCAAAGAGCCAGATCCTTCAGAGTAGGATCTCCTTCTGAGATATGGAAACCCACTGGGAGTGACCTTGGGCAAGTCACACTCTCTCAGCCTCAGAGGAAGGCAAGGAAGGGCAAAAACCCCTCGGAAGAAACTTGCTAAGAAAAAAAAAACCCTTGATGGGCTCCCCTTGGGATTTCCGCAAGTCAGGAAACGACTGGAAGGCACCCAGCAGCCACAAAGCAAGGCTGTGGCTTTCAAGTCCTTTCCGACTGATGATGGAGGCCCTGCGCCAGGAGCCTCTCGTGGGGTTTTCTTCGCAAGTTCCTTCAGAGGGCCATTGCCGGAGGCGCTCTCTTCTGAGGCTGAGAGAGTGTGACTCCAGCCAAGGTCACCCGAAGTGGCTTTCCGTGGCCGGGCTGGGAATCGAATCTCGGTCCCCGAGTCGTCGTCCAACGCTCGCGCCACTAGTCCGCCTGGCTCCTCCAGCCGGGCTAAGGACGTCGGGGCTAAGCCTCTGCCGGGCTGGCCCCTTGGCACACAGAGACCTGAGGGCTTCCTCCCCAGAGAGCCCCTTCCCTCCCTTCCCCTGGCGCCCTGGAGGCCCACCTGTCCGTTCTTGCAGAGGTCCGCCCACATGGAGGTGCCGTCGCCGCCGCGCATGAGGATGTGGTAGGTGAAGAAGTAGATGCCGCGCACCTGGCAGGTGAACTTGCCCGAGGCCGGCTCGTAGTGGTTGCCCAGGTTGGTGACCACGTCGTCGAACTTGAGCACCTCGTAGCCCTCGTGGGGGCTCTTCAGGCCCACATAGAAGGCGATCTTGGGGCCCGTGAAGGTCGCGCTCAGGGAGCCCGTCACCTCGCTCCCGGCCGACGGAGGGGCCAGGCTGCCCGGGCTGCCGCTCGCCCCCGGCCCCGCTCCTCCGCCTCCGGCCGCCGTCGGGGCCCCGAGGCCCGGCAGGGAGGAGAGCCCCGGCAGCCCCGGCCGGCCGGAGTCGCCCCTTTCCCCGGGAGGCCCTCGAGGTCCCGGGGGCCCCGGCTCCCCTGGCGGCCCCCTGGGCCCGGGCTTCCCCGGCCGTCCCGGGTCTCCCTTGGGGCCCTGGAGGAAGGGCGGCGGGGCCGGGGGCGGCGGGGCGTTGGGGCCGAGGTCCTGGAGGGCTTCGAGGGCGGCGGTGGCAGGGGGCCCCCGGGGGGCGTCGGGGCTGCTGGGGGCGTAGGGGTCGCAGATCATGCGGCAGGTGCCCATCATCTCGTAGTGGCCCCGGCTGCGGGAGGGCGCCTGCACCAGGAGCAGCGGCAGGGCGACGGCGAGCAGCAGCAGCAGGCCCATGGCCAGGGCCAGCCCTAGCCCCAGCCCCACGCGGCGCCGCCCGGGCCACACGCGCCCCAAGGCCGCCCACACCTCCGAGCGCCGACGGGAGGGAATCCTGCCTCCTGCCCCCGACGACGACGAGCGCGAAGGCGACGAAGACGAGGCCACCGCCGGGTCCGCCTGGCAAGAGGAGGAGGAGGGAGGGGGGAGAAAGGGGGCAGGACGACACAGAGAGAGAGAGAGTCAGGGCGCTGCCCAGCTGCCTTCCTCCCCAAACCCCCAAACAGCCCCCGAGGAAAGGCCAGGGACAGGGAACCCCTCGTCCGCCCCGCTTCCTCTCCCTCTCAGACCTCCTTCAGGGAGCCTCCTGCCCCGGGCATCCTCGCCCTCCGCAAGCGCCCTTCAGGGTGGCATCGCGGGCTGCCAAGGGAGAAGGCAGGCAGGGCGCAAGAGGACCAGGAGCAGGAGGAGGGAGGAGGAGGAGGAGGAGGAAGGCCGGCCATCCCTCTCGGAGAGGGGCACCCCGCGACAGACTGGCGTGCAAGAGAGACCCAGCCCTCCCTGGCTCGCTACTTGGCTCTTCTCCCTTCTTTCTTCCTTGCCCATCCAGGGTCTCGCCTTCCTTCCTTCCTTCCTTCCTTCCTTCCTTCCTTCCCACACAACCCCCTCCAACCTGCTTCACCTCGGGGGAAAAGCGACTTTTAGCGCCGCCGCCGCCGCCGCCGCCGCCTCTCAAACCGATGGAGGAGCCCCGACGGACGGCGGCCTTCCCTTCTCCATGCCTTCCTCCTTCTCCTTCTCCGCCTCCCCTCCGCTGCCCTCCTCCTGCCTTCCCTCCCCCTTCTTAGCAGGGAGCTGCGGGGGGGCTTCCTTCTCCTCCCCCCCCCCGTCTGTGGAGGTCCTCCCTTTCTTTCCTCCCCTTCCCTCTATTTGGGAGGGCGAGGAGGGTTCCCTTCATCCAGGGCTTCCCTTTCCAGTTTTCCTCAGAGAGAAAGAGAGAGAGGCTGCATCCGCACCGGAGAAAGAATCTGCTTTGGCCCCGCTCTAACGGCCATGGCTCATTCCCCGAATTCCATACCCTTGAGCCGCGGCAGTTAAAGCGGGGTCAAACCAGGGGTTTCTTCTGCTGTGCGGACGCAGCGGAAGCCTCACCGTCAGTAGGGTCCTTCCTTCTCCTCGCTGGAGCTGTCGGGGAAGGAACAGCCAAGCGGAGAGGGAGGGGGACCAGATGAGCAAGGGAGAGGGAGACAGGGGGGGAAGAGGGAGGAGGGAAGGAAGGAAGGAAGGGGGCATCGAAGGCCCACAGCTGCCCAGCTGCCTCCCTCCCGGGACCCAATTGAGGAGACCCTCGTGGATAGCAAAATCCGCGGATGCTCAAGTCCCATCAGATACAATAGCATAGTAAAATGGTGTCCCTTATATAAAAGGACAAAATCTCTCTCTCTTTCTCCATATATATATATATATATAGCCGTGGATGGTTGAATCCGTGGATACAGAAAGAATCCCTGGATAGGAAGGGCTGGCTGCATGGGTGCTCTAGGGACCTCTCTTCCATCCCTCCCCCCGCAAGGACCCGCTTCCAGTCGCCTGTCCCTTTTCTTCCCCCTCCTGCTTCTCGTTCCCGGTGCCCTTCGTTGGCTGGAGCCTCGAGGAGGCTTGCCTTGGACCGCCGGACCTACGCTCTCTAGAAGTATAAGAGAAGTCGCTGGAGGAAGGAATAAGACCTTTGCTAGCAGCACTAGTGAGCAAGCTTTGGAGTTGGACAGAACTCCTCTTCACTCGGGACGTGGTGAAGGAAAAGAGGAGGGGTGAGGGCTTGGTGGGGTGGAGGGCAGATCAGAGGGCGGCAGCAGGTCCCAAACACACTGCAGAAATAATCCAGTTTGACACCGCTCTACCTGCCCCGGCTCAGTGCTAGGGGATCCTGGGAACTGTCGCCTTCACTGTCAGAGAGCTTCAGGGCCACGCTAAACTACCATTCCCAAGATTCCCTAGTACTGAGCTACGGCAGGTCGAGCGGTCTCAAGGCGGATTACTTCTGCAGTGTGTTTGGGACAGGAGAACCTTAGAGGAGCTTCCTTGCAAGTAAGTCCCACTGAGTGCAATGAGCTTTACATCCAGGGAAGTGTGTAGGTTAGAGGCCAGCAGATCTGGGAGCCCTTGTGACTCTCCAAGGGCTGCACAGAGTATTCAGTGTGTGTGTGCATATATAAAGATAGGTTTGTATGTAATATAATACAGAGAGAGAGAGAGAGACACAAAAAATGCCCAGAAACCCCCCCCCCCCAAACCGGTAGATTGGAAAGGAAAGTTGGAGAGCTCTGGGCCCACAACCCACTCCAACTCCCAGAATTCCATAGCCTTGACCTAGAAAGAGTTAAAGCAGTGCCAAACCAGGTTATTTCTCCCATGTGAATACAGCCTAAAGATTACACTGCTAGGAAGGCTTGTCCTTTGCTAGATGCAATTAGGATTTCTGGACTGGCCTAGGAGTAATTCCATTCCTCCTTCCATATAAATACCCACATATTAGGTTCACTGTCAGAAATGACTCTTTTCTACAGTTAAGAGACCATCCTTTGCATGTTTACCCATGAAATGGAGCAGATTCCCAAGTTTGTCTCCATCAACTCATTGCCATAGAGTTATTTTGAGTTTTCATGGCAAGTACCTCCTTCAGTAAATGCATGGTGTGCATGAAAGCCTTTGGACATTTGTTTTTGCCTGAAGCTCATGCTACTCTCTGAGTAATAGCTTTAGGGACATCCGCTTAAGAGGAAGCAAGAGGCTGCCTCTGTTCCTTTAAACGCTACTATTTGGTCCTGTTAATATTTTCTCTCTCTCTCTCTTTTTAGCACTATATGTGATCAAAAGAGCCAGTGTAGTGGCTGGAGCATTGAACTATATGATTCTGGAAACCAGGGTTTGACTCCTCACTTGGCCATGGAAACCCACTGGCTGGCCTTGAGTAAGTCACAGCCTCAGAGGGAAGGCACAGGCAAGCGCCCTCTGAACAAATCTTACCAAGAAAACCCCACGATAGAGTCGCCTCGGAGTCATCCCAAGTCAGAAACAACTGGAAGGCACACAGCAACCAACAGAGGTGAAGGAAATGTGTCACAGGAATCAAAAGTTTACTTTGCAGCAGCTTTTAGATGCCAAGTAAAATATTCTGCTGCTGTCTTGATAGATGCTAGTTGGTTGGGGTTTATATCTCTTCACCGGAGTTTTTCAGACTGAGGAATGTATCACCATCCCAAAAGAAGAAGAAAGGGGGGCCAATGCGAAAATGCATGAAATTACGTGATTAACACTGTTCCCCGCCATTCCCTCCTCCCCAAAGCAATGGTGCAAGCTATTTTGTCATGTACTGTAATTGAAAGAGGAGAAGTCTCTTTCAATATTCCTTGACTTATTAACCTATTTGATCATCCTAGTTTTCTGGGAGAAAGCCTCACTGAACTTCCTTTTGAATGTACATGGGTAGCGTTATGCTACAAACTAACTTCTTTGTGCATGAGGGGGCTCATGCTTTCCACTGGCCTTCTTACCAGAACTGGGGTTAAGGTAGATCTCTGGTGTTAAAGACAAATAAGAGTGCAAGTACCACCAGTAATTTTCTTAGCACAATTTCCCAAGGGCTTCAAAATCTTTTACATTAAGGCAAAGGTAAACCACAACTATATCACTCATTTCACTAGGATTTTTCACTTGCCAGGTGCTTTGCAATCCTACTTGTGCTGCTCTCATACCCCTCTGTGGGGTCATTTTCACCTTTCTGATGAAAGAGTACCTGCACAGGTAAAGAGCAGAGAAATCTTAAACTAGCAGTAGTCAGTCATACTGTAGCTATTGTAGTGTGTGTGGGAAACTGTGCCTATGATTTACACGCCATAGTTCAGGGTGAGGGGAAGTCCCATTTTTAGACTGCAATTCCCAGAATCCCTTTGCTGTCATGGCCAGTGACCATGTTGACTAGAGCATTCTGGGAGCTGTAGTTCAAAAAGTGTCTTCTCTCCATACTGTACCAAGTTCATAAACGCATCATATTACTTCCTGCTCCAGTAAAGGACTGGTTACGGCTACAGTCCTATATATACATTTATTTGAAAGTCCACTTGAAGTCAGTGGGGCTTTCTTTTGAGTAGACACATATAAAATTGCATTGCTCCACTCATTTTCCCGAAGGAATTTTCAGCTTTCAGCTGTGTGTACTTTGAGGAAGTTTTTGGTATTTTAGTTATAGTCTTGATTTCAATCACATTTTATTTATTGTTTTAAATGTTGAGTGGTTTGTGAATAAAATAATCAGCAAAGCTCCTGGGACATAGAGAGAATTAATCAACAGTACCCCTGAGGGCTTGTCCAGACATCCTGAAGTAACAACTACAGGATGAACGTAAGTTATTTGTGAGTGCCCAATACACAACTGTTGACTGCTTCTGAATCCTGGGGTGCATCTCCACTGTAGAAATAATGCAGCTTGACACCATTTTAACTGTCATGGCTCCAGCCTACAGAATCCTGGGTTTCAGTTTTGTGAGGCACCAGTACTCTTTAGCAGAAAAGGTTAAAGACCTTGTAAAACTACAAAATCCCAGGTTTCCATATTATATGACAGTAGCTGCACCCCTGGTGTGAAGGGAAGAAATAAGCATGGTTCCCTTTTAGAGACAGTATTAGTACAGTATTTCTCCACAGCTGTGTCCTCACTAGAAAGTCAGAAGCTCACAGCAGAAAAGACATATATGAATTACTCACACACTTCCTTGTCATCGGATCGTTACAACAGTGGTAAATGAGAAGCCCTTTCCCTCTCCTCTTGGGGGCCACATTCTCCCAGGAATAATGTGTCAGGAGCAGATGACTGGTGCACTGATTCTGCATCTACAGATCCAATTACTCATGGCTTGAAAACACGCACACACACACCGGGAAAACCCCCCCAAAAAGCAACCTTTGATTTACCATTTTATATAACATTAATGGACACCATTTTATTACATCGTTTTATATAAAGGGATGTAAGCATCCATGGATTTGGGATCCATGGGAGGTCCTTGAACCAAACCCCAGCAGATACTAAGTGCCCATTGTACAGTATGTGCTTTTTAATTATTGTGTGTATTCCATTTCTAGTTTACATATACACCATCCATACAGTTATGGTTATTGAGAGACTGAGAAGTACAATAAATACATAGATAAATGAATATATGGTTACGCAGATAAATAAGGGAGATACATTGTTTTTGCACAAATAGTTCACTTCCAGATGCAGAAAGTGAGCTTTGTTCTGTTTTCTGCACAAGCCTGGCAGTGTTAATTTTTGGACTACAAATGCCAGAATCCTCTACCCATTGTACTCCAAAAAGTAACTTTTTCAAGTTGTGCAATATTAAGAAGCAGTATAGGAATGGGAGTGACCATACCCAGGGCACATGCTCTTCAGGCAAAGCAGTGTAGATTCCAAACCTGTCAACATTATATTATATCCTTCTCTTATCCTTACACAGGACCTAGACCGTCTTTCAGAAGGATTGTGTAACATGTGCTGCAAAAAAACAGATCCTGGAGAAGCACTAACACTCAGCCTAAACAGTACTGAGTTTGATGAACAAATACTCAGACTGAACATGGTAAACCTTACATTCCTACTCAAGGGCAGTAGGCTCTTATTCCTTCCCCAATTGACATCACTATACCAAAACAGGCCACTTTTAATTTGTTCTCTTGCATACCTGGACTCCAGGATCTGAAATAAATCCAGCTCAGTACCTGAAACCTGCTTTAACTGCTATGGCTCTTTCTTACAGAATTCTGAGATCTATAGTTTTCTAAGATATTTAGCCTTCTCTGTCAGAGAGCTCTGGTGCCATAACAAACTACAAAGGATCCCATAGGATGGAACCATGGCAGTTAAAGTGGTGTCATGCTACATTAATTCAGCAGTGTGACAACAGTCCCTGAGAATAATAACAGGAGGTTTTTACAGGAACTGGTAGGCAAAGGAAATTTGAAGAATGTGTGTCCCATGCACTTAACTGAATTAAAAATGCTATTTACTACATTCTCCAGTTGGGGAACACTTATTTGTATTGTGAAATTCCAACCTTTGACCTTATTTATTTACACTTGAAAAGAAAAGAGGAAGTTATAAATTTATTGGTGTTGCTCCTTTTTCTGCAAGATCCATAATCTGATATTGCAAGTAGTACGAGGGCCATGAAGCTTGGGCATTGTTTCTAAACCAGTGTGTCATTTTGAATCAATGAATCATGTTGTTTTTTATGCTTTAAAGAACAGATGAATGGATTTGCATAGTAGTGTGCCAATACAGTATTATGGTAATCTAATATTAGGAGATATTTAAGTCTTAGTTCTTTCTTCTGGAAGCTGCGAAGTTGCCCATTCACCTGATGTGTTTAAAGACTGCAAGTCTCGTGTTGGTTCAGTCACACAGGCACATGGCTGGATGAGCAGCAGCTGAAAGCATTGCATGAGATGGTCTCAGTCCATCAGTGATCAGCACAGCTTTTGAATTATTAGCCACTAGCCAGCATGCTCAGTGGTCCTCACTTCTTTTCACGGTAAGAAGTCTGCCAAAGGAAACCAAATACGCAGTTCCCAAAATAATGGTGGCATGGTACAAAGTTGTGGGTTGTTGTTGTTGTTTTAACCGACAATTGTTCTGGAAGAGTTTCTGTATTACTCAAAGTGCTTCAACATATCATGTCATTGCTCTCTGCAGAAATTCTGCCATTTTGAAACAATATCTGTATACTTCTGAATTATGTATTTGTTACACCCCACATTTCCTTGAGCAAGCTCAAAGCAACATCGTTCCTCCCCACTTTATCTTCTCAACAACAACCCTGTAAGACAGGGCAGACTGAGAGAATGACCGGTTCAAGATCACCTCTTTGCTTTTATGGCTTACTGGAAACTAGAAGTTGGACTTGCCAAACCCTGGAGTAATAATCTAATTGCTACACCACACTGCCTTTTTCATTTGTTTTTGTTTTTTTCCTCATTGGGTTTGCCCCCATAATGAACAGAAACAACTGTTTACTGGCAAACCTTATTTCAGTATGCAAAATACAGACAATTGATTCAAAGGATGCAATAGAACAGGGCACAGATGAATGATGATTATGGGGGCACATTTCTGTTTGCCCCCATTTTTGTGCTGAAAATAAATCAATTTGTTAATTGCTTTGATTTTTTTCAGCGCTGCTAAAGAAAGTCCCATGCATCATCAAAGAAGACAAAGGCTTGTGAATCTGGACGAGTTTAGGGTTGACATAAACCGCACTCAATCAGAATTTAGTCCCAGCAACACTTAAATATGACTGATGCTCCTTAAAGAACATATTTTACATGTTGCCTACTATATTATTATTTTTCTCATTACACCTTTTCCCCCTATTTTCTGCCTCCTTTGCCTATGAAACCTCTTATGTTTGATATCAGCTAGACCTCTTGAAAGGACAGCTTGATCCTTAAAACAGGAGTGGTAATTGTACAGCCTTCCATATGTTGCTGGATTACACCTCCCAGCAGCCCCGACCATGGAATTCAATGGTGAGGAATGCTAGGAGTCACAGTTCATCAGCATCTAAAGGGATGCATGATTTCCTATCCTAAACTATGGATCAGGGTATGTGAACAAAAACATGCCACTTTTTTCCCTAGCAGGTCAGATTATAGAAATATTCAAGAGTTAGGGGTTGTAAGTAGCATAGTAGCATAGTCCTACCTATGTTTCTTGGAAAAGGTACTGGGCTTTTCCCCAGACAATCACAGACAATTTCCCCTTGTTCATTTCCCAGCTAGAGACACAGACTTCTTGTTGTGTGCCTTTGTTTCAAACTTATGGAGATCCTACGAGGTTTTCTTGGCAAGTTTCTTCACAGGTGGTTTTCTATTGCCATCCTCTTTGGCTGAGAGAGTGTGACTTGCCCAACCTCACCCTGAGAAGGGATTTGAATCCTGGTCTCTGGAGTCATAGACCAACACTCAAACCACTACTACGCACTGGCTGTCAGAGACACAGATACATATAGCTAGAGACATGGGTATATTTGTACCCCTGACAAATGTCAGTATAGTATTAGTAGTAGTAGCAGTAGTAATTGTAGTATTTTTTTAAAAAACAAACACCTTTTCATTACCAAAGTGGAAGTTTCCTGTAAGAACATCCACTATGACAAATGAGTGAATATTCTTATTGAATTTGTGAACAAATTAGTAAGTTCATATGTAATGACGTAAATGAAACATTGTGGTCAGTATAAGAATTATCACACACACACATACATATCATACTATTGTTGGTGTGTGCCTTCAAGTACTTTCCGACTTATGGTGATCCTAGCATGAGGTTTTCTTGGCAAGATTTTTCAGAAGAGCCAGTGGGTTTCTGTGGCTGAGTAGGGATTGAAACCTGAGTCTACAGAGTCTTAGTCCAACACTCCAACCACTCCTTGGAGTCAGAATCAGCTATCTCTAGAAGATTCCTGGTCAACAAGGAAAACATCTGCATAATGCACCATTTCTACTGAATATATAAACTTTAAGTCAACTATCTCATTAAACTGGTTGGTCTAGCAGTATAATATATGTTCATATGAGCTGATTTACTGCACTTCTTCATACATGCAGACAAATTAAAAACACACAACAAACATCATAATCATCATCAATTATTATTAGGAGCAGGAGCAGCAGCAGCTTTATACCCCACCTTTTACCCCAAATTGTGGCTCACAGTCATGTACACATTAAAATGAGTACATTACAGCTAAAATATAAGCATTAAAATAGAATTAAACTATTACAAATATTAAACCAATTTAAAACACACAATTAAAATAATCAAAAATTTAAAATAGTACAATTGAAACAATACAGCATCCTCTAAAAGCCCTTTCTTTAAAAACATTTAAATCTCTAGAAATGTTACCCTATTTAAAATGAAAGAATGGAGTGACCTTCAACCAGAACTTAGTTGTGTTGCATAAAAATTTTGAATAGGTCACTTTCTATCTTTAGTGTTAGGTTTGGGCTTGGCTGGCGGGGGGGGTGGAGGAAATCAAGATCATATCTATCCCTTTATAAGTACATTTTTTTCTGGTTTACTTCTCATTGTGTGCCTTCAAAGCGTTTCTGTCTTACAGTTATGCTATCACAGGTTTTTCTTAGCCAGATTTGTTCCGAGGGGGGTTTGCCTTTGGCTTCCTCTGAGGCTGAGAAGGTGTGACTTGCCAAGGTCACCCAGTGGGCTTCAATGGCTGAGCAAGGATTTAAACCCTAGTCCTGAGAATCATAGTCTAGAGATGTGTGAGCATGCCTGTTTTTCCCATGCAGATAAAACTGCTTTAGTGATTATGCTCTAGTGAAGAACTTCACATCTCCCTGACTTGATTCTGTGGCCGCATCACCTTGAAGCTATTCAAGCTGTTAGACCACCAGCTGTTAGCCTGTTGTTTCCTGGCTGTCTGACTGGTGACACCTTGCTGAATCTAAGTTCTGCAAAAGCCATCATTTCCATGTTCAAAACCAAGGAGCTGAACAAAACTGTAGGTGCTTCTGAAAATTAATGAGGTGTAGCCTAAGACACATCTCTTCATTCTTATCACCTCTAAATGATGTCCCTGGGTATTCATTTCTGAATAGGGGCTAATTAGAGATGCTCATCCATTCCTGGTTACAGAGGCATTCCTGTAATTTAAGTGTTAACTACTCATTGCTCCAGCAAGCTGTGCGAGGGGGCTTCCAAGGTTTATGATTACA
Organism: Sceloporus undulatus; assembly: GCF_019175285.1. Lineage (NCBI taxonomy): Eukaryota > Metazoa > Chordata > Lepidosauria > Squamata > Phrynosomatidae > Sceloporus > Sceloporus undulatus. The sequence goes on from NC_056522.1 coordinate 236,532,449, forward strand.
GTAATCTCTCCACATTTGCATTTTAAGCATTTCCAGATTTTATTATTCACAGATTACTGTATTTGCCACCATCTCAACTGTCACCCTATATAGAACCAAAGAAATATGTTCCCTCTAAGCATTTGTAGGTCCTCCAGTGTGATTCTATGGTCACCTTCCACCAGAAGTGCTTTACTCAGGAAATAAAAATCTAAGAAGAAATTGGATATCATTAATAGTGAGGAGAGATGCAGCAAAAGCAGTCAAAGTCTCTAATGCAACATCTGACTGAATAATATCAATAAGGCTTTAGGAAAAGCCCATCGATATAATCCAGCTACAGAGGCAAAAGATGAAGAAATTGAAAGATTATAAGGTGGAGTCCAGGAGGAAATTAATCACACACCAAAACAGGACATGTTGGTAATCATAGGTCATTGGAGCACAAAAATCGGAAGCAGAGCAGAAATAAATATTGTAGAAGATTTTTGTCTAGGGTAAAGAAAAGAAGCAGGAGAGTGACTAATTGAATTTAGCAAGGCCAACATTTGTTCATCACAAATACAAATAGCAATAGCAAGTATATTTCTATACCACTTATCAGTGCACTTAAGCACTCCCTAAGCGGTTTACAAAGTGTAAGCTAATTGCCCCCAACATTCTGGGTACTCTTTTTAGCAACCAGGGAAAGTTGCAAGCCTGAGTCGAGCTTGAGCCGCCTGGCTGGGATTGAACTTGCAACCTTATGGTTTGTGAGTGAGTGGCTGCAGTACAGGCCACTGCACCACCAGGGCATTTTTCAAGCAACCAATGAGGTGACTATATACATGAGCATCACCAGATGGCCAATGCTTCCAACTACATAACTGGAAGCAGAAGATACAGAAGCTCCATTCTCCCTGCAAAAGCAAGACTAGGAGCAAGACTATGAACTGCTAATATAAAAAATTAGAGTAAAGTTAAAGAACATTAAGCCAACCATCATGTCAAAATACAACCTGAAGAACATCTCTGTAGAATTTAAAGATATTGTAAAAAAAATATTGACCTCCTCCCATTACCACAACATACAGAATCCTTAGTAATGTTTTTAGTATTAATCTTACTTATAAATCATAATTTGCATATATCACTGAATCTAATGGTAATAGTTGTGACCTAAACAACCAGCAAAATTAAAATTTTACCTTTAAATTAAAATGACATATGCGCAACCTAAATGTATTTACATATGCATAGTTTCATGTGGTTAAAGTAAAAAATTTGGCAAAATGTGATTTTTTAAAAGAAAAATTAAAAAATAAAAAAATTATTTAAAAAAATAAAACAATTTAAATTTTAAACATTTTGGAATTTTAATATTTTTTAAAAAATCTGGAACCTCTCTTTTCTCCTCCTACTGAGCCTCACCCCACTCACACCATCTCTTACAGCATTTTAAATAGAAACAGGCAAATACCACAGCCTGTTTCTGCCAAAGTGCAGATATTTGAGAAGCAGTAATGTCACCCCCTCTTAGGCTGTCACCTAGTGTGGTCCACACCCCCTGCATCCCCCCTTAGTGATGCCACTGCTATTAAGCCTAATTGACTGGAAGTCAGAAGAACTCATGAACCCATGAACATTGTCAGGGAGGACTGCAAAAAGATTCTATTTGTAGCCAAAAAGAAAGACCCTCCTCATTCAATGAAACTCTTCAAGCAGTTAAGAACAGGCAAGAAGCAAAAATAAAAAGTGACAGAAATAGAGCCAGAGCCCTGAATGTAACTGTTCAGCAACTTCTGTGCACAGATGGGAACTACTCTGATAATCACTGCAGTGAAACAAAATATGGCAACAAAAAGGAACAAGTGACCTCTTTACAAGATGCAAGAAATCAAAGGGAAATTTAAACCAAAGAGATGTTTGATTTTGTTGATACTCTTGTTAGATCATTGGGATCTAACATCCTTGTTGTTACATGTCTTCAAGCCAACTCTAACTTATGGCAACTCTCTCATACAGTTTTCTTGGCAAGATCTATTCAGAGGAGTTTTGCAATTGCCTTCCTCTGAGGATGAGAGAGTGCGACTTGCCCAAGGTCACCCAGTGGGTTTCCATGGCTGAGCAGATTCCAACACCAGCCTCACAGAGTGCTAGTTCTACACTCAAACAACACCACCACACTGGTTCCTGATGTTCTTTTGGTTCAGTACCGATCACCCATAGATCCACTAGATCAAGATGTTTGTTTAGTCTTTCTATGTCTTAAAATTATTTTGTCTAATATCAACAAATAACCTAATCCCCTAACTTACATTGTTGCTATTTGGTTGTTTTGATGTTGAATGTTTTCTCTATGCATTTTATGTTTTAAACTTATTTAAATATTGTTAAACATTATTTCACCACAATGTACTCATTTCTCAAAAGCTTTTCAAAAATTTGAAAAAAATGTTTCCAGTGAGATCAGTTCATTTACTGGCAAATTTTCCCCATATTTTATCAACCCTGACTACAAATCCATTTTATTTAAAAATGTTTTGCCAATCAGTTCTTCCTAAGCTTCAATTAATTTTCACTTTGTTCTGGCATTTGTTGCTAGCTTGAATACCCTTGTATATATTATGAGGCCTCTCTATTCCCTTCAGATTTTGCCCTGCCTGACGAAGAGGTGCCTTTAATCTCCTCTTTTCCAAAGGCAGCAGATGCACTGTCGCTTCTTCTAACCCTTTTGGAATAATTAAGTTCTCATATCATTTGGCTCACCCTCATCTGCAACTTCTATATTTGCATTATGTCATCTGGTTAATAAGATGACTGGTTAGTGTGAATACAATTCCAAATGCAATCCTGCTTGTCTCCAGCACAGTGAGAATAATTTTTAGTGACATGGATCAATTATTTTTATCAGTCCCCAAATATCAAATAAAAGGCAACAGGCTCAGAGGTACATCTGAGAAAAATCTATAGCAACTCTTTGGATGTTATTGTCAGGGCAGTTTGAAACAAGAAGGGATATGTCAAATAGTTTATGCAATGGTTTTGCCAAAAAAAGATTTGAATACTCCGATAAATCATTCTTTTTTGCAACATGGTGAAAGTGTTCTTGCTGTGTTGGTTACAGATAAATGGCAGCACATGTTTCCTTCTATCCTGCCTCATTTACAGAAGTTTACAAGAAGTCTTCTATTTCTACCTCTTCCTATGTTTTCACGCTGCCTCTTTCAACTTTTTGCTTTCTTTCCACAAAGAATCAGTTAAAGAGGAAAAGATAAGATGTCCTTTGACTGGTTAACCAAAGAAACTCCAGATATACAAAGTCCTGATTCATATGGCCAATGAAGGCTTTTCTATTTGTTGCAATAGAAACAATAGGAGGAAGGAAGGGTAACAGTAGTTTTTTTTTTTTTTAAATAATGGCCTTTACTTGGTTTTGACTGTTTTTATTTGGTCTACACTGAGAGTTTTTTGTTTATTACCGAGAATGTTAAAATAAAATGAAATAAGGATAGTGTGCCTTTGTTTAGCCAAACTCATGTTTATGGCTGAAAAGGCAGAAGGGTTTTACACATCACAAAGGCAACTGTTGCCCTATCAAAATCAAAGGCGTTATCAATGTAGAAAAGTAAACATGTGAGCATGAAGAGAGTAGCTTCACCCCTTCAGTCATCATTTCTACTGGCCTCTAAAAATATGTGGAGGCAATATAAGAGGAGAGCCTACTCTATTTCATATTGCAGGACCCCAATCCCCAAAGAGCCTGAAAATCTTCCTTTATATCCTCAGAATCCTCCCACCAGCAGGTTTGCTAAATTATGTGGAGAACCTCCATAGATAGAGGAGGCTCCCCTTTTGATGTGTAGAAAGCCACAGAGCTGGCAACAGACAGGAGCATGGATAATGTGCCCACCCTCTTAACAATGTGATCCAATGACCTCTATTGCTAAAATATACAGTTTCCTTGTGGGGTACAAAGCTTTCATGTTTGTAGCCTATGTGCACCATTTGCATTCTGACAAAAGAAAAAGTAATGGTGCCCGTTAGTTTTTCTCAACAGAAGAAGAGTGCTCAAACACATTAACAAGTATTCCTTCTCTAAATGTTATGAATGATGCATTTATTTTAAAACAACTCAGTCTCAGGGGCTGAACACCAGCATAAGTCGTTTGGATTGCATGGGATGACTCCTTCTCTGCAAGCGCAAGGTGAAAAATCAATATGATTTCATTACATGGGAAAGGAAAAATAAACATATATTAGTCTTTATTCTAATCTCAGTCTCATCACTATAAATCTAAAATATCAGCCATAAATTGAACAATATGCACATGCACTCCACATCCACACTCAATTCCCACTGGGTGTAATTTTCATTTACAATCATGGTTTCAAAGGATACATTTTTTCTTAGGGATATCAAGTTATCATAGACTAAATGAGATCACTGGCTCACCTCCTTCACTACAGTCTCCTCAGCAGCAGCTCCCCTGAATCCTAGATGTGGCTTCCCCCCTACAGCGTAAACATTTTTTAAAAAAACACATTTGCCAATTACTCAACCTAGAGGAAACAAACAAACAAACAAAAAACGATTAAGTTATTGCACATTTGCTTTCCATTCACTGTAAATGATCATAGAATATAATGTAATGTATGTGCCTTTGAGTCTTCTGTCAACCTGTGCCATCCTCATGAACTTCATAGGGTTTTCTTAGGCAAGGCTTTTAAAGTTCAGACTTTAACTCAGAGGAAACTCGTTGTCCCACTGGGTACCACTAAACAGCATAAGAATGTTTTAACTTTTCAGCAGAATGATGGACCAGCCTGGCCTCCCAAGGGGGGGGAGTTCCAAAGTCTGGGAGAAGCCACTAAAAGGCCCTTTAGGCTTATAAAGGGACATATGGGCAGGTTACAGACCGCCTATTTGGGGCGGGCTGTACCCGCCCCTTTCCCCGGTGTATCGGGGCCTCAGCGGCTAGAATGGCAGCCGCTAAGGCCCCAAAACGCCGCTTCCCCACAGCCTGAAAAGGGGTGTTCCTGGGGCTTCAAGCCCCAAGGACACCCCGCAGCGGCGGGGAGAGGAGAAACCTTCTCCTTTGGTCCGCTGGGCGTAGCTCGTGAAGGCTGCGCCCAGCGGACCAAACCAGGAAGGAGCTCCGAAATGGAACTCCTTCCTGCTCCACGCTAAGGGCACACTAGGCACCCTGGCACGGAGAGGATGTCACTTCCGCGCCGCCCCGTATAGAGGCGGCGCGGTCGTGACATCCTCATGGCGGTGGCCATGTGGAACGGCCGCCACCATTTTGTGCATGCGGAGTGCGCACTAGGGTTAGGGGGTGTGGAAGCACCGCCCCTTTCTAACCCTAGTGCACGCTCCGCACGCACAAAACGGTCCATTTGTAACGGGCCTTGGTCCTTCAAACAGCCCACACCCAAGACATATAGGACCATATACTGTAGGTCATCACAAAACTTTGATTTGTGCCTGGACATGAAATGGCTAGTGGGATTGTTGCAACAAGGAAGTTGTGTGTTCCCTGTAATCAGACCCAGTTAACAATGTGGCTGCAACTCTTTGGACCAGATGAAGTATCCAAACCAGATCTGACTTCTCCAGGAATGAGCAGTCTGCACACTAGCTTTAACTGTGCAAATATACTCCACTGAAATCTGGGCTTCTGGGCTCAGGTCTGAATCCAGGAGTACACCCAAATTGTGAACTTGTATTTTCAGAGGAAATGTAAACCCACCTACTATAGGCTGAATCCCTATTTCCAGATCTGTCTTTCAACTGACCAGGAGCACTTCTGTCTTTTCTGGATTAAGCTTTAATTTGTTCACCCTCAGACAGTCCATTATAGTTGCCAAACATCAGTTTAGCACAAAAACAGCTTCCTTATAATTAGGTGAAAAGGAGTAAGAGAGCTGGAATCAGGTAGTGACATCTGACTCCAAAACTCCAGATGACGTCTCCCAGCAGTTTCATGTAGGTGTTAAATAGCATAGAAGATAAGGCAGAATGCTGGAGCACTCCACAGGCCAATGGACCACCACCCTCTGAGAGTAACCCTCTAAGAACAGAGCTACTGTAGAACAATACCTTCAAATCCCATCCCAGCAAGTCAAACTTCAACGATACCATGACTGATGGTATCAAAAGATGCCAAGGGTCTTGCACAACCAGCAGGGACACACTCCCCCATCCAGCTCCCAGCATAAGTCATCCACCAAGGTGACCAGTGATGTGATTGTCTTATAAGCAGGCCTGAAACCAGACTGAAGTGGACCTAGATAATCTGCCTTATCCAGGAACTTCTGAGGCTGAGAAACTGCCACACACTCCAATACCTTGCTCAAAAATGGAACATTGGACACTGGTGTATAGTTATAAACAAAACAAACAAACAAGCTTCATTTATATACCACTTTACAACTGTAAGCTAATTTGCCCCCAACAATCTGGGTAGTTATCCAACATAGACAGATCCAGGGAAGTGTTTTTCGAAGAGGTCTTACAACAGCCTCCTTCAGGCATGCTGGGCCCCTGCCTCGTTGTAAAGAGGCATTAGCCATTCCCCCTGCCCACTCAGCCAATCCTCCTCTGGACTATTTATTAAACCAGGAAGAGCAAGAGTCAAGTACACATATGGTGGCTCTCACCTCTCCAAGTATCCTGTCCATGTCCTCATGGTGCACAAATTAAAAAGTATCCAGTAGGAGACAGGGTTATATCCACTTGGTTTAAATAAATTCTAGTGTCCAGGTCAAAGCACACCCAAGACTACATCTGCGCTGCAGAATTAATGCAGTTTGACACCACTTTAATGTCATGGCTCAATGCTATGGAATTCTGGGATTTATAGTTCTGTGAGATATTTAGCTTTCTCTGTTAGAGAGCCCGTGTGCCACAACAAACTACAAATCTCAGAATTCAACAGGATGGAAACATGACAGTTAAAGTGGTGTCAAACTGCATAAATTGTGCAGTGTGGCAGCAACCCAAGTGATTTTATCTGTGAAGTGGTACACAAATTCTTCTCAGCAGGCATTTGGTGGCAGGATCAGAGCTGCGGGTCATTTTGGACCATGAACTCAAATCCGCCAGATCTTAGGAGATGCCAGCCAAAAGAGTGATTCCCTGACCCCACCCCAGATTCTACCCACAAACCTCTGTTTAACCATGGAATCTATGAACTTAGCTCAGTGGGGTTTATTCCAACATAAGTATGTATATGCTTGCAGCTTTCAGGCTCTTCAACAGATGCTTATGCGACTCTCTGGCTCTTTTGCCTTTTCATTGACCCATTTCTCATCCTTGACAGGAATCAAGAGTTATTGATACAGTCAAACTCTGACAAGTCTAGGCTCAAGCTGTTTTTCTTGACTATGGAAGGCTCACTGTGACAAAGTTTGAGCGAAGTTATCCCAAACAGACCACCTGAGAATGTAGTGCATAGATCAATGCTGTGCTCAGAGAAAGATGGATGAGAAGACAGTTGCAAAAACAAAACAAAAACAAACATGTAGGGTGTAATGCTAATGTTTATCTAGCTCCTTCTGCAATAGGAATTGGCTATTTCAGTTTGGCCAATGAAGCCAAAGTTGTGGGGATTTGTTCATTGCACTCAATACTATGAAGGCACCAGATCCCATCAGATCTAGGAAGCCTAGCAGGATCATACCTGGTTAGTACTTGGATGGAGGGACCAACAAGGAATTCCAGGTGTCCTGAACTATATTTCAGAGGAAGATAATGATAAATCACTTTTGAATATTCCTCACCTAAGAAAACCCTATGAAATTCATGGGGTCATCATAAGCCAACAGATGACTTGGAGGCAATACACACATATCTTTCCCCCTCTTCTTCCAAGAAGCTCAGGGCAAAATACACGGTCCTTCAAATCCCATCTATTTTATTTCCACAACAACCCTGCAAAGGAGGTGAGGCTCAGGGAAACAGGGAATCACCCAGCAAGTTTCATGCACAGGGAACCAACCCAGGGTTCCCCAACAAGTCCTTTAACTGTCATGACTTAAATACTATACCACCCACTCATATCAATATTGGTGCTCTAGGGGGGAAATTATCCTCTCCCCTCTTTCATATGCTCTAAACTTTAGGTTCTATAGTGATAAAATCTTCCTTCAATGCGTGTCTTGTAATGTCATTAAAATGCATGCATTACAATAATTTCTAATCAGAATGCAAAGGGATCTTGTAGCACCTTTGAGACTGAAAGAAAGAGGGTGATCGCATGAACTTAAGTAGGCTGAAGTCTACAAAAGTTCATGTTACGAGCTTCTTTCTTTCAGTTAGTCTCAAAATTGCATTCTGATTTTCAGTTAGTCTCCTTTTGCCTTCTGATTTTCCAGACAAACATAGCGATGTCTTTGAATAATTTCTAATATTATATTGATGATGACAACAACAACAACAAATGTTTACATGGTGTTTTAGGCTGCAATCCTATGCCTGCTTACCTGGGAGTAAGCTGCACTGAAATCAAATATGACTGGCTTTTGAGTAGATAGGTACATAAACATATTGTAAGTGATGTCAAAATGCTTCACATATATCATCTCAACTGTAGCAAGAAGAGGAGGATATCATCTCCATATAAAAGACACTATCAGATTTCTTGCTGTCTTTTCCTACCAAGATACTAGTCAACCAACTCTGCAAACCTACTCCTTTCCCTGTGAGTGACACAACTCAAGTTGACATAAACGCACCAGAGGGACTTCTGGGAATAGTGTTGGCATCAAGAAAGCTGTCTGCAAGGGGAAAAAATGCAGTCTGCATTTCATCATGTGAAGTGAATACGAAAGAAGAATTGAATCTGATTGCCACTGGGCAAAGCAGCTGAGAGAAGCTTGGAAGCTTAACATTGTTCTTTCTGTGCTGAACAGGGCAAAGGACTTTCAAAAGGTGCCACAACAGTGTATGATTCCCCTTTAACTACAGTACCATGGTTCTGTCCTATGGAATCCTGTGACTTGTAGTTATGGGAGGGACATTTCAAATTCTCTGACAAGGAGCTTCTGTGCTGCCCCTGAGCACTCAAACTACAAACCCCAGGATTCCATGGGATGGAACCATGACCATTCAAGTGAAATCATAGTGCTCTATCTGTGTGGCATGAAAGGTGAGTAAGATGAAAAGCTAGCCTAGTTGCATTGGTGAGTAAGAAGGAAAACTGGTCTTGTTGCATATCTTGTGACATATCTGTTGCATAGTGGATACCAGTATTGATTTTTAAAGCCCACCAAATGCCATTCCTGGGATCTAGATCCTCATGATGAAGCCAAGTAGGATCTTTAATAAGAAGTATCTTTTCTGAACACAAGAAGACTTTTTCTGCAAGCATTAGCAAAAGAGACTTCCTCAGTGGCTACTGTTTGCAGACAAAAGTTGATGGCTTATGTTGACAGTTTTTATATCGCTGACAATCACCTGCTTAGGTGAGGACTGTTTTTAATGTAACATGTAAAACAGAGCTGAGGGAATATTTGACTCGCCAAAGGTTTTTTGGGACTTCAGCTCCCAGAGGTCTCAGCCAGCATAGTCAATGGGAAGAATTATGAGATTTGTGATCCAAAATGTCTGCCCAGCCAGAGGATCTCCATCCTAGTTGTGTAGGACACAGAAGCTGGTGCTGGTGTCCTTGCTATTTATCACATGGAGGTTTTTGCAGCTTTTTGCAGCTCAGATCCGACGTGACTGCGGGTCCAACAATGTGAATTCACATGATAACATGATGTATTATCACATGTGATTCCTTTCTATGGGAGCCCCTTCCGTGGCACTTCTGCAGTGAATCCAAAGTGACTCATCATTTTGGTGAATTTGGTAAAAAGTGAATTCAGAGAATTCGCATTCAAGCTCACTTCAATTTCACTCCGAATTGGTCTGGTGTGGAATGCAACTTTGCTTCCATCCCTGTACACCAAACCTCCAAAGAGGCAAATTTACCATGATGCTGCACTGCAATTTTGCCCCAATTGCTTTCGTTGCTCGAAAGGGTAGATGACAGGGATGGAGGGAATGAAACAGGAGGCTGGGGGAAGAGGTGGAAGCAATGGAGGGGGCATCGGAGGCTGGGGGGAGCAACAAACTCCAGTACCCAGAATTCCATAGCCTCGAACCAAGGACCCCACAACAAACTCCAACTCCCAGAATTTCATAGCACTGAGCCAAAACAGTGAAAGTGGAGTCAAATCGGATTATTTCCCAAGTGCGGATGCAACCTGAGAGAAGGCAACTGTTACAAAGGGAAGGAGAGTGGATTGAATTCAGGGAGGTGGTACTTTAGAGAGCATGGAGAATAATTATAATAATTATAATTTAAAAAACCAAAAATTGTTTTTAAAATAATAATAATAATAATAATAATAATAATAATAATAATAATAATAATAATAAATTAGTTTGCTGAGCCACCTTCTCTCTGGCAGAGAAGGCTCAATGTCTCAGGACACTACAGTTCCCAGAATTCCATAGCACTGAGCCAGGACAGTTAAAGTGAAGTTAAACTGGAGTATTTCACCACTGCAGATGCAACCTAAGAGAAGGCAACTGTTACAAAGGCAAGGAGAGTGGATTGGATTCAGGGAGTACTTTAGGGAGCATGGAGAATAAGGGAAACCAGATCATTTCTGCAATCCTCCAAAATGGGTCTCCTTCAGATCCAAAGGATTTACTTCCAAGTAAACCTGCAGCTTCTACACTGATTATTTTGCAGTGAATAATAATAATAATAATAATAATAACAATAATAATAATAATAATAATAATAATAATAATAATAATAATAAATTAATGGGGCTCTGACACAGAGGATAGATATAAATGTGGCTGAAATGGATGAGGAGAATGACAGGAAAATAGATGCAGATATGGCTGAAATGGATGAGGAGAATGACAGGAGAATAGATGTAGATAGATGTGGCTGAAATGGATGAGGAGAATGACAATAGGATAGATGTAGACGTGGCTGAAATGGATGAGGAGAATGACAGGAGAATACATGTGAAAGGCATCTAAGAGTCCAAGTAGACCACAAGTTGAACATGAGTCAACAGTGTGATGCGGCAGCTAAAAAGGCCAATGCAATTTTAGGCTGCGTCAATAAAAGTATGGTGTCTAGATCAAGAGAAGTAATAGTGCCATTGTATTCTGCTCTGGTCAGGCCCCACCTGGAATATTGTGTTCAATTCTGGGCACCACAATTCAAAAAGGACATTGAGAAACTATGTCCTATGAGGAAAGACTTAGGGAGCTGAGGATGTTTAGCCTGGAGAAGAGAAGATTAAGAGGTGATATGATAGCCCTGTTTAAATACTTGAAGGGATGTCATATTGAGGAAGGAACAAGCTTGTTTTGTGCTTCTCCAGAGAACAGGACTCAGAGCAATGGATGCAAGCTACAGGAAAAGAGATTCCACCTCAACATTAGGAGGAACTTCCTGACAGTAAGAGCTGTTTGATAGAGGAACACACTCCCTCGGAGTGTAGTGGAGTCTCCTTCCTTGGAGGTCTTTAAACAGAGGCTGGATGGCCATCTGTGGGGGGGGGGGGGGGTGTGCTTTGATTGAGAGTTCCTACATGGCAGGGGTTGGACTGGATGCCCCTTGTGGTCTCTTCCAAGTCTTTGATTCTATGATTCTAGATTTCTTTTTATGTACACTTTAACTATGTATGTTTTTTCTTTTGTATTCTCTGAAATGGTCTGGAAACTTATTCAATAATGATGTATAAAAATAACTTTCTCAACTAGTGAGACTGACTGTTTTTATCACACTAGGGGGCAAACAGGATTTAAACGAGAGTTGAACAGAGAAAACCAGTGAAATGTGTGATAAACATAAGACATTTCCTGGTTTTCTCTAGTTTAAGGAGTTTTTCGCATTAAAGTTGTAACGGCCCTTTAAGCGTTCTTAAAGGGACCATTCCTGGAACGGGAGGTGACGGGGAACACTGTTTATCGCACAGCGAGAACGCTGTCGCCACCACTGAGCGTTACCATTCCATTCTGGAAGTGTTCCAGAGGGCCGATTTTCGAGAATGCTTGAGAAAGCGTTCCTGAAAATCGGCCCTGGGGAACGCTCCCAGAATGGAAGGGGAACGCTTGGTGGCAGCAGCATTCTCGCTGTGTGATATACAGCGTTCCCCATTCCAGGAACGGTCCCTTTAAGAACGCTTAAGGGCCGTTCCAACTTTAATGCGGTAAACTTCTAAACTCTCATTTAAATCCTGTTTGCCCCCTAGTGTGATAAAGCAGTGAGTGTTATGTATCCCATCTATAAGTGAGAGAATCATTTTGTTGTTTATTCTGTGCCTTCAAGTCATTTCCAACTTACGGCAACCCTGTCACAGGGTTTTGTCATCAAGATTTGTTCAGAGGAGATTTGCTATTGCCTTACCCTGAGGCTGAGAGCATGTGACTTGCCCAACATCTCCAAGTGGTTTTCATCATGGCTGAGCTGGGACTCAAACCCTGGTCTCCAGAGTGATAGTCCAACAATCAAACCACTATGTACACTGGGGAGAGCTATAACAGAGTTTAAAAATATAATGCACAAAACCATATGACAGATTTTCTGCAGCCTGATACCTTCTGGATGTTTTAGACTGCAACTCCCATCAGCCTGAGCTACAATATCCAATGGTACATTATCATGGGCACTAAGGTCCAAAATAAAAATGTCTGGAAGGCATTAGGTTAGGAGAGGTTGCCCTATATGTATGTTTCAAAGACCATATTCTCATATTTTGAACTAATAAATCTAAAATAACCACTCTTTGCTGGACCATCTATTTAATTTTGCTCATGGATTTTAAAACTCCAGGGGGAAAATCCTTTGTGTCTGTAGTAACATTTCAAAATCTGCCTTCCTTTCAAAAGGAAGTATGGTAAGTTTTCTTTTCAAATATTGCACTATTGGGCCATTTAATTCTTCAATGTATTATTTCTGTTCTTGAAACCCTGAATACGTTTTTAAATGTGGTTTGGAATGGGATGGGGCAGGGTGTGAGGGAGGTGTGATATATTTCATTCTTTTAGAAAAGGAAAATATGTATGTTTTCTAAACAGGGTTTGATGTGATGCGTATGTATATCTGCCTTTGAAAGTGTCATTTAATGGAATTTGCCTGGAAGGATCCTGAACCAAACAAGATGCTAACACTAGCGGCAAACTCACTCCAAATACATTTGGACAGATACAGAGGCAGGATGGCTTTTTAAGACTCACACGCGCTAGCACTACAGACGTACCAAAGGTCTTCTGCCAAAGTGCCTTTGCCTACTTAAACAGCTACAAAAAAGAAATCAAGGAACAAAGGGAGAAAAAAAGAAAAAGAAAAAGAGGTGGAGGAAGCAACTAGCAACTTTCCTAAGAAACAAAGAGTACTGTGGTACCTTACATATATATATTTATGTTGTGTATGTTTCATGATATATATTTTAAATAAAAATAAAGGAAATAATAATAATAATAATAATAATAATAATAATAATAATAATTGAACTAAAAAAAGATGGTCAAGTTTTGTTTGGCATACATTTGTGTGGACTGATGCCAAACAAATCCATGGCCCAAATCCAATTATTAGTCCTAACAGGCAGGCACAGTGAATCAATGAAATTTACATAACTGTTGGCTTATTTATTCAATGGGTTTGCTTTCTTTGGGAGAACCAATTGAATTCAGACCAATATATCCTCTTCTTTCCTTATATAATTCCAGGCACTTTGGATTTTAAAAAGCAGAACCAGAATCAGAAACAAACCAGGAGCTAATGTACAAGGTCCACATTCTCTGTAATATGACATACAAAATGAGCTGCCATCAAAACCCTGGTGTTGTATTCTTCTCTAGCCATTTCTAACAGTCTTCAAAGGCAACCCCATATAGAAAGTACTGTGATAGTCTTGTCTGCTGAAAAAAGCAGCATCCAGCAGTTACGATTCATGGCTCCATGAAATAAATATTTCAGAATCCACTGAAAACAACTAAATATTTTTCTCACAGAGCAGTGGGTCTCTTAACAGATCGCTAGCATGCACCTAAAAATCTCGCTATGTCCCATCGCTGTCTATACTTTAGATACTTCCCAAGCCACAGGATGAGGGGGGGTCACTACTCACTAATGTGTGGCAAGAGTCATTAGTTCTCTAGCAAGTGAGGATGGATGGTCTACAGCTTCATCCTTGAATAAGAATAGCCAGGATTATTCTAGAGAGACTATATGACCTTATTCAGGAGGCTTGAGCCTCTGTTATTTGGGTTATGTGGTACCATTCTATGCCTACTTTAGTTGTGTGGCATTAGCACTACCAACAGGAATTCCTGTTCCCAGGAACCCCCCTCACTACATAACTAATGCATTTCTCTCTCAAGTGTGGTTGCGCAAGTCTTGCTGTGCTACAGGTATGGGCCCAGGTAGTCCCCAGGAGTCTTCAGAATAATGCAGCAAACAGCCTGAAATAATCATGAAGTTTTGCAAACTTCCTGAAGGAAAGAACACCAAGAAATTCCCAGACAGGCCTACTGGCTGAAAGTAAGAAGCTAAACTCACAATCTTAACACAAAGGAGTGGGTGCAAGCTGCTGCTGCTGCTGCTGCCGCCGCCACCACCACCGCCACCTCCTTCTCCTCCTCCTCCTCCTCCTGTGTGCCCTCAAATTCTTTTGGACTTATGGCAATTCTAAGGCAAACCTGTCCATGTGAATTACCAACAATGGAAATATAAAGTAGAGCTGCATCTTACCAAGGATGGCCTGTGGGTAGGATTGCCATAATTGTCCACTATTACCAGGGACAAAATGTAGGACGAATTCTAGACCGATATGTAGGACAACACTCAGCCCAAAATGTAGGACATTGAAGAGAAATGGTGGACCTTAAATGTCCTACATTTTGGGCTGAGTTTTGTCCTGCAGTTGTCCTACAGTTTGGTCTAGAATTTGTCCTACATTTTGTCCCTGGTAAAAGTGGACAATTATGGCAACCCTAAAGGCAATACACTTAGTAAATCCTACAGAAAGGGACTAAAAATGTGTAGACCAGCTTGCAATCTAAATGTCTGACATTAATAAATAATTATTCTGATTAAGTTACCTCCCTGATTTGTGTCTCAGATATGGATGCACATAATGTGGATGTAACCAAGGCATATGTGTTGGTGTCCAGATTTGTGATCCTTGCCATTTTCCTTGAGTTATATCCTTCGAATAAAATAGGCACCCACCCTTCAGGTGGGTTCCAGGAAGTGAGACCAAATTTCTTATTTATAGTGGATACATCCAACTGTTCCTCTTGTTTGCTAGGCTGTTTTAATCATTTTGCAGTTCACCTCCAGCAAATTTCAAACAATCTCTTGTCACAAAGCCCAGGCACAGCTTCACAAATCTTTGACCAAATCCATTTCAAATCCTACTTCCCATTAAAAGAGAAACATGCATAACAAAATGCACAAAAGATATACACGGCTTTCCTTTTGAAACAATTTGAAGGCTGGCTAGACACTAGGCAAGCTCAGGTTACTTCCATGCTCTGTTCTTATCCCCGCCCCCCACCACCACCAGTTTCATCAGTTTCTGAAACCTTGTTCTGCAAGGTTTCTTATATTTCCTGGGTGCACACCAGCACTTCAGATTGTGGGTCCAAGATTTAAAAAAAGAAACAAATAGAGTGCATCAGTGCATTACTTATTCATAAAGAGCTTTGAAACCTAACAGGAGTGCTTAGCAAAACAAATAAGAGAGCAAGGTGATTGTGTTACAGTTTATGTACGTACGTGCATGTGTTTGTCTCCTTCAGGGTAGTTACTAACTGCACATGACAAGCAACATTGGGGTTTGATTTGGGATACACAGGCTCAGCAAAGAATCACTAAATGAAGGTTAGATTGCACAATGCTTCCCACTCTTCCCCCTTCCCTACTCCTTTTCTTTATACAAAAAAAATCTAACAAATTGTACTTGAGGATCGGGGACTACAGGTTTCGAGGACAATCCTAAAAGAACCTGAAGGACCATTTGTACAGGGCTAACTACACTATTTCTTTTATTTTTATTTTGGCCCCATTCACACTACAAAATAACACAGTTTGGAAACCAGGTAATTTCCCTGCTGTTCAGACTTGTACCAGTTGTACTTGTTGCAGTTTGTTTATTTATTTATTTATTTATTTATTAGAGTACTTATGCCCCACCCTTCAGCCCTAAAGGCTAGCAGAGCAGCTTACAATTATTATTTTTAATTAGACGGTTCCCTGCCCTCAGGCTTACAATCTAAAAAGACATGACACAAAAGGAGAAGGGAATGGTGATGGGGAAGGGGATCAGGCCCAGCAGTTCTTCTCTCCCTTTGAGCCCTGGACCAAGGCAGATGGACTGGAGGGAGGGCTCTTCTTCTTAGGACAGGCCTGATAGCGCTGGCAGCCCTCACTCTCCCTCTGATGATGGAGATGGCAAAGGGAGGGCTCATCTGCTTACTTAGTTTGTGGAGGGGGGGACTGAAAAGCCCATTTGAACTGGTGCATTTGGCACCAGATCCCTTAAAAAGGTAAAGGTATTCCCCACTGACAAGGTTGTCAAGTCGTATCCAACTATAGGGAGTGCTCATCTCCATTACTAAGCTGAAGAGCCAGCATTATCAGAGACTGCTCTGTGATTATGTGGCTAGCATGATTGCACAGAATGCTGTTTACCTTCCTATTGGTGGTACCTATTTATCTGCTTGCATTTGCATGCTTTTGAACTGCTAGGGACTAGTGATGGAAGTTTTACCCATCACGTGGCACCCAGTCCTCAAACTGCCAACCTGACGATCTTGCAGAGTCAGTGTCTTAACCACTTGAGCCACTGAATCCTTTGCAGCGGCTCCCTTAACAGTTCTATTTTTAAGAACCACAATGATCCACATCTCTGTTAGTATGAGTAAGCTTTGGATCAATTTGGATTACGCAGCCACCGCTCTGGAAATGGAGACCCCTCCATTTTGATCCAGAATGGTGGTGGATGGGAACTTCAGACCAGATTTAAATACCACAGAAAGATTCACTGCATAAAAATGTAGTGGGAATGATGAATCGATTTTTAATTGATTCCCAGATTTGAATCTCTCTGTGTAAAAAAACATTAAGTGTGACTGGCTCCTTTATATACCACCCAATAAGAAAAGTTATCTGGGCAATGAAGTAAAATGAAGTGGCCCCTTCAGGCAGCAGGTATATGGAAGAGCAGGCACAATAGTCAGGGAGAGAGAAATCATAGTTTGAAACAGTTATATCTGTGAGATACAGTTCCTTGATTCTTCCAGGATGGAACCATGTGGTCCATGTTGCATGTCCTACATGTCCTCATCAAGGCATGGGCAACTGTGGAGGGACCAGTTTTCCACCCCCAAATCTGCCACAGGCTGTGCCAGGCCCTAATTTTTTTTTTTAAATGCACTATTGCTTTCTGCTGCCTTAAGAATGTATCTGGAAGACCAGAGTTCAAATCCCTGCTAGGCCATAGAAACCAGCTAGATGACCTTGAGCAAGTCACATTCTCTGACTGTACCATATAATCATAGAGTTAGAAGTGGCCTCATGGGTGATCAGGTCCAACCCCTTGCCCAGTGCAGGATCTCCAGGTAAAGCATCCCCAGCAGGGAGCTATCCAGCCTCTTTTTGAAGACATCCACCACCATTCAATTGGTTCCATTGCCAAAGTACCCTTATTGTCAAGAAGTTCTTTCTAATGTTCAAACAAAACCTACTTTCCTGTAACTTAATACAATGAGACCTGATCCCACTCTATGGGTCAGCAGAGAACAAACCTGCCCTCCTTCTCTCTGTGGCAGCCCTTTAGAACTTAAAGAGTGTCATCATGTCACCCATCACTCTTCCCTTGACCAAGCTGCCCAGATCCGTCAACATCTCCTCATATGTTTTGTTCTCTCTACTTCTTATCATCCTTGTTGCCTTTCTCTGAAATTGCTCCAAATTTTCTATTGTTTGTTGCTGTTGAATTCGTTCAAGTAGTTTCCAATGTATGTGACCCTAAGACAAACTTATCACTGGGTTTTCTTGGCAAGTTTCTTCAGAGGGGATTTGCCCTTGCCATCCTCTGAGGCTGAGAGCAGGGACGTAGCTAGGATTTTAGGAAGGGGGTGGGGGGGGTCCAGACTAAGTGCCACCATTATAATGGGGCTTGAGTGCGGCAGCGCAGCAGCACGCACCATTCATTTTTCTAATAGAAGGGGTGGGTCCAGACCCCAAGAACCCCCCCCTTGGCTACGTCCCTGCTGAGAGAGTGTGACTTGCCCAAAGTGACCTAATAGGTTTCTATGAACAAGCCAGGATTCAAACTCTAGTTTCCAGAGTCATAACCCAACTCTCAAACTACTACACTACACTGTCTCTTAATAGCCTTCTTAAATGAGGCACTCAGAACTCTAAGCAGTATTCCAGATGAGGCCTGACCAGTGAGGAAGATACGGGGACTATTACTTCCCTCACCTTGGAAACTATACTTCTACTAATGCAGGCTAAAATAGCATTTGTCTTCTTTGCTACAGCATCACACTGGTGGCTCATGTCCAACTTATGTTCACGAATCATCCCAAGGTTCTTTTTGCAGGTAGTACTGTCAAGCCATGTACCCCCCATCCTAAACCTGTGCATTTGTTTTTTGAAGCCTAAATGTTCAATTTTGTATTTATCTATATTGGATTTTATTTGATTAATTTCTGCCCAATTTTACAGTTTATCAAGGTCCTTTTGAAATCTGTTTTATCTTCCAATGTATTAGCCACTCCTCCCAGTTTTGCATCATCTGCAGACTTGATAAGGTTTCCCTCCACCTCATCATGTAAGTCATAGATAAAAATGTTAAGAGTGAGAGCCCTAGAACAGAACCCTGAGACACACCACTCAACACCTCTTTCCAGTTTGAAGCAAAGCTGTTGATTACTCTTTGAGCATTGTTTTCCAACCAAATATGGATCCATCTGACAGTTTGCTAATCAAAATATTGTGGTGGTCTGCTTCAAATGCTTTGCTGAAATGTAAATAAAAGACATCCACAGCATTCCACCATCAACTAAACTACTGACCTGATATATATGAGAGATTAGTTTGGCAGGATTTGTTCTGGCAAACCAATGTTGAATTACCACATTGTCACCAAGATACTTGCAGACAGACTACTGTATAATCTGTCCTATTATTTTTCCTGGTGCTGAAGTCAAGCTGATTGGCCTATAGTTTCCTAGATTGTCTTGTTTGCCTTTTTTGAAGAAAGGGACAAAATTTGCTCATCTCCAGCCCTCTGACACCTCACCCATTCTCCAAGATTTCTCAAAAATGTTGGCAAGTGGTTCTTTGAGTATGTCAACAAGTTCCTTAAATAGGATGCAGTTCATTTCATAATGAATTCATGCAGGTCAACCTGGGCCTCAAGCAGATGAGGCAAAAGGAGCGGCCAGGGGCTGCTCCTGCCCCGATTGCTGTGGGACCATGCCTTGATCCAGGCTGCCACCGTAGTACTAAACTGGAGCATTCATAAAGCAAACAGAAAGCAAGATGAGATTTTGACAGGAAGAAACAGGGGTTGATTCCCTTTTGCATATTGGAACAATGACATGAGATACAAATTCAGAGAAGGCTGGAGCTCATCACTGGGCACTTCCAGATGGAGTGTTCATCATGCTAGTAATTAGGAGGCACAGCAGATCTTGGAAATATTAGTTTTGAGGACTTTTACTCCCAGAAAGCATCTCTTCTTCCTCCAGGCAGTGTGACCTCTGTTTGGTGAATGGTAAAAACTATAGCTCCAATAAATAGCCTTTTCCCAGCTCAGGAGGGGTCCGGACCCCCCCCCTTGCATTAGAAAAATGAATGGTGCATGCTGCTGCGCCACCGCGCCCAAGCCCCATTATAATGGTGGCACTTAGTCTGGACCCCCCCTTCCTAAAATCCTGGCTACATCCCTGCTCAATTCTAGCTTTAAAAGCAACAGATTATTCCACAGTAAGAAGAAGAAGAAAATGGGGAAAATAGGAGAAAGTAGAGAAGGTTACAAGTGCAGGATGATAATGTCTGACACCCTTGTTAAATGCAGGGAAGAAACAGAGCAAGTTAATGGCATGACAAAAGCATTGTCTGGAATTGTTCTTGGTGGTTTCAGTTTCCATATGACTTCCAAGTAACTATTGCATAGAATTACAGCCTCACAACTAGAATCTATGCTAGCTGATCCAAGAGTAAGTCCTATTGAAATCAAAAGGGTTTACTCCCAAGGAAAAGTGAATAAGACTGCAGTCTTAGCCCTATTTCTTGAAGAATATTTTTGGCCTTTCACCTCCCAACTGAAACAAACCTCTCTCTATTTGCATCTTTCCCCCTGGCAAGATGTCTTTGCAAATTGTTAATGTTGTATAGCTGGCCAAGGTCCCATCTTTGCTGTTTTGTTACAAGCATCCTACTTGGCCTGCTGTCAGACTCCTGCTTGATATTTCTTATGAACCAGCTGATTACATCCTGCAGGCGTTCACTGTTTTCCATTTGTTTGCAGGCACATATTTCTTTCCAAAATGAGGCTGACCTCTTGTTTAGGCTCTGGATGTTTTTTTTTCTTTTTTTACCAAAACCATTAACACCTGCAAATAACCACAATGGAAGGACATATGTATCCAGAAAACCATGCAACTCACACACACACACGAACACACTGCTATGGAAGATGTGACACTGTCGGATTACTCTGTAGCTGAAAGTTATGCTCCACTGTACATGCCATTTATGGATTTAAAGCTTAAGAGGATTTTTCATTATGGGTCTCACACAACTATACACCCATTGTAAAAAGAAGTATTGGCAGGCTAAATTCTCAGATGTGGCTGAAGAGGGACTTGGATGATAGAGCGGAAGTGGATTTTGCTCTAGGAGGGATTAGTGTTTTCTTTTGTATTAATTAATAGGGGACATTACACTGGAGGAAAATAATGCAATCTAGTGTAGTGCAGTGAACTTAAACTACAGAGATCTGGGTTCAAATCATGGCTTAATAAAGCTTTGGGCAAGTCATTGTCTGTCAGTCTAATCTACTTTAGATGATGATGGAGGAGAAGGAGGAAGATTGCTACCATGAATCATTGGGGGAAACATGGATTGTAAATTATACATGCCTGTTTATCACCAAGCTTGAAAGTGTTTGGAATAAAGAAATAAAAAGCCCTTTCTGGTGTATGTACACAGGGTATGTTTATTGTTCTTACCTTTAGAGAAAATATATTTCTTTAGTGTACAGATTTCCACTTTATTAAATGTTTGCATTTATTTTTATATCCCACCTTTGTTTTTAACCTATTTTTACATCCTAGTTTTGATAATGTAATTGTTTTCTGTTGGGGTATAATTTCTTGTTTGTTTTTGCCCAGTTGACACCAAATGATTTCAGGATCGATGAAAAAGCTTTTGGTGCTATACCAAGCATATCCCAATATCTGCCAGCTGTATGATTCCCAGTTCATCCTCTCGCATATGGCAAAAGTACTGCCATCTGACAGAAACCCAAACATTGTGTTGCTCCGTGATTTCTGCTGAAAAACTGACAAGTACCTTTTAGCCACTTCATAGCATAGATTAAATGCATCTGTTGCTGTTAATCAGCACTGGCTTCCTGTGGACAGCTCCAAGCAGGTTGCTACTGCGTTCTTTTCTGAGATTGCCAACTAAAATTCTCTCTTTCTCTTTTGACTGTATATGTCCCAAATTACTGAAGTTAAAACAACATAAAATCAGATAAATATATATGCTAAATCCATTCTATTCATTCCACTCCATTATCACAGCCCATTGTTTCATGGGTTTAATACCTATCCAATATACCCCAGTGAAGTCAGGCTGTTAAAATATTTTGCCTTAAGCCAAACAGTTTCAAACTTTTGGTTTTCTGGGTCTATAGAATCATAGAGCTGGAAGAGACCACAAGACCCACTAGGTCCAACCCCCTGCCATGCAGGAAGATACAATCAAAATACCCCTGGCAGATGGCCATCCACCCTCTGTTTAAAATCCTCCAAACCATGACAATAGGGCCCATTTAAGTCCATTACATGTTACTGATCATGGTGTCTGGTGCTTATCACTCTATGCTGTTATACCATTATAGCAATGGATTAATCCCACCTGCTCCTCAGCTTTATCACATGATGCTGTCATTGTGCTGTAGAGTCATTTGATATTTTCCATGCTGGAAATAATGCTTTAATGAACCTATTGGCTACTATACAGTAGCTCAGTAACCACTTTGAATGCAAATGTCTCATTCTGCTTTATTGAGAGAATGACTTAATAGTGGGTTTGGTGGGCCTGTAGTCTCAATTGTTTTCCCCTGATTGGGGATTCCAAGGAAATCTCTGCTAGGGAAGCCTCAGGCCACTGTACTTAGGATGCTTGGGTGAGGTAGACAAGACTTCCCAAGAGAATAGCTGTGTTTCCTTGGCGGGGTACAGACCGCCGCTTTGCGGCGGTCTGCCGCCGCCGCCAGTAGGTCCGCGGGGGAGTCGGAGCCTTCACACGGCCCGACTCCCGCGCGGACCGAAAAAGAAGCTCCAAAATGGAGCTTCTTTTTCCGTCGCGTTTGCGACGTAGCGAGGCGCCAGGGGCGCGCTCGCTCCGTCACAAGCGGCGCGACGCGTACGGACGCTCAGCGTCCGATACGCAAAGATGGCGCCGGCCATGTAGAAGGGCCGGCGCCATCTTGTACGGACGGAGTCCGTACTAGGCCCAGGGGCATCTATAAGAGACGCCCCTTTTTTAAAATGGGACGTCCGGAGGACGTCCCAAATGGCGGTGCAGAAAGCACCCTTGTCTGTTTTCTCTGTTCTACATTGTGTTCTCTCTCTCTCTCTCAGAGAGAGAGAGACAGGCAGACAACATGGTGTAGTGGTTTGAGTGTTAGACTACAACTCCAGACAAGGTTCAGTTCCTTGCTCAGCTATGGAAACGCACTGAATGACCTTGGGTGAGTCACACTCTCTCAGCTCCAGAAAATCCCATGATAAGTTCCCCATTGGATGGCCATATGTTGGAAATTAGTTGAAACAACAACAACAATAACATAAATGTTTTTGCTGTTATAGTGCAACAAAGGTGTGATTCTGACCTGTTAACTTTTGGAAGTCACTATTCAGAAACGTTTACTGCACAGGGGTGTTTTCCAAAGATCTCTCCTCTGCTTTCCTGTAGCACCACATGCCACAGTGCTACCTTTTAACAATAATATTTTTTTTATTTTTAAAAATGAGGTAGTGGTGTAATAAAAGTGTGACATCATGCTGTGATACTTTCATTATGGCTATTTTTTTTTTAAATACAGGGAAACTAATCATGATGCAGCAGGTGGGACAAACAGAGTGGTTCAAAGAGCACTGTCAGTGTTGAGGAGCTTATAGTACAGAAAGAAAACTCCTGCCTTGATTTTTTAGTGGAGAGAAAGATTTATTAACTCTGGGTATGTTTAACAAAAATCAGTAACACTACCACCAATTCTCCTGAAATTTTACTGACCCACTGAGAAGTAGTGACATCTCAGTAACAGCACATTTAACTTCTGGAATGGAGTCTTTTATGCCTTTTTTACCATGGTAAAAATACCATGCATGTATGTGTGTGTGCATCTTCCAAATGCTCAGCATAATACCTTTTCTGAGTTAATTGGCTGGAAGCTCTTTCTTTCTTTCCTTCTCTCTCTCTCTCTCTTTTTATATGTATGTGTTTGTGCACACAATCACACACACACACACACACGTGTGTGTGAGCACTCTTGTAAAGCATGGGTTTTACTTTATAGACTAGAGCAGCAGGTGGATTTGCTCTTGCCCTAATAGTATGTTGTTATGTCAAATGAATATAGAGTCAGGATTCTAGTTTGTTAGGCAGCTGGGAAATTGCACTGTTTTGGATGAAGCAAAATGCCCTTGGATACACAGGAGTAGGGAGGACATGGCTCTGCAAGATGGAGAAATGTATGCAAAGGAAATGGTTTAAGTACAGCATTCTTCGCCCAAACATCCTTGACATTACATATTATGAAATGCAAAACACGGCAAAACCTTTTCCAGTTAATGTCATTTCAAAAGCCAATTTCATTTTTTGAATGGATCCTTGGATTTTCATAAATGCAGACAAAACAAACACACTTAATTTGTTTTATTTAATTGTCTCTTTTTTATATATATCATGCATGTTCATCTCATGCCTCTTAGGACTTTATCACAAGGGGGGAAATCGGGGGTTTAAAGAGTCAATATCTTTGGGAAATCATGTGATCATGGTGATGATTTTCACACACATCGTGATTAAAGAGGACTTATCCCAGGAATAACTAGGGAATAACTCGCAACAAATCATTCACGGGAAGTCCTCTTTAAGCATGATGTCATGTGAAAATCTTTACCACGGTCGGGTGATTTCCCCATGATACTGACTCTTTAAACCCCCGATTTTCCCCATGTGATAAAGTCCTTAGATTCCAAAAGGCCATCCTCCTTGCTATAAATGTTTACAGAATTCTGCCACCACTACCCACCAATGGCTTAATAGGAGCCATGGGACAAGGAGAAGGCAGCTTCAAAACTACTCACACAACACCATGCTTTAAGCTTGGAAGATGCTATATGAAAACTAAGGCAAAGAAGGCCTAAAACAGAGAGGTGGGGGAATATGTGGAGCTCCAGATGTTGTTGGGCCCAACTTCTTTGAACATGGGCCACGCTGGCTGGAAACAAGAGTCCAACAACAGTGGAAGGATTAGAGATGGGGGATTCTTCCTAATGTATTGCTAACATTATCCCTTATTGGGAATGGTGGGACTTCTGAATCACTGAACAACATTCCATATAACAATCTTGACATGAGCATGAGCAGTCTGATAATCCAGCTGGACAGAATGGGCAAATCTGGGTGTGCTGAGCCCAACATCTGGGCCACTTCCTTGACTGCTAGGCAAAACTACTCTCTGCTTTTTGCAAAGACTCTGATCCCATATACTGTATATTACTGAAAAGCTAGAAATGTGAAGAATGAAGGAAAATTTCATGGCAGGGAAGAAGAATTATTATTTGGTGACAATGCTCTCCTTTTGCCCCCTTTTAGCTGTATCTCTGACACACACACCTTAGCATACATATATTGTAAGTTTAAACTGTAACTGGAGAAGAGAGTGAGACTGTTCAGACTGCTGTTTCCCTGGTGCTATTAGCATCGAGAAAATAGCTATTTATTTTTACTGAGTGGGGTAGCTTAAACTTCTCTACATGCCCAGGTAATTCTGATACTAGTTGGTGTTTTACCTGATGCTATCTATTAGCAGTGTAGGAAGTATTTTCTCCTTCAACCTCACTTTTATAGCAAATCAGCTGGTCCAGAACTGTAAGTCAGTACTGCATGGGCCACACATGCAGTGCCCAAGGGCCCTATATAGCTTGTAGATTCAGGGCTGCCCATCTTCTAAATCAATTAATAAATGGTATTTGGATGCATGTCTCCTCTACTTGCATTTCCAGGCAACTTAAGGGCAGACTCACACCATTTAACACATTTGATTGCAACCTCCAGGCTCAGTGGAATGTATGAGATTTACCTGTGTGTTGACTCACTATTCAACAATGAATTCAGTAGATCTAGTCTAGTTAAGAGTAATGAGAGGATTCAGGCCATAGAGCTAAATCCAAATATTAATCCCAACTAAAGCAGACACACTGAATCAATGGGAATCACATAAATGTTGATTTAACAAGTGTTTTTCTACTCTAGTTGCAATAAAATGTTGGCTTTAGACCTATATTGTCTTTGTGAGATTTACAAAAATATAACTAGAATGTACTGGAAGCAGACTCCTAATGATAAGCAATAGACCAACTAACCAGGGACCCAGAAAATCACTGCTGCAAACCCACAAGACTGTTCCTCCCACAAACAAACTTTTCTGTTGACTACAGCTGAAACTTCTTGGTAGATTTTTGTCTATGCCAGGATTATAGAGAACTTCTGACCCTCTGGCTACTGTGGGACTGCAAATCTCATAATTCTCAACCAGTATAGTCAATAGGAATTGCAGGGACCACGGTTCAACATTTGGAGACCACAGGGTCAGGAGTACAGCTGAAGTTTTTTAAATGCAGTCTTATAGATGTCTACTCAGAGGTAAGCTTAAATGAGTTCAATGAGGCTTACTCTCAAGTAAGTTGGTGCTGGATTAGGTCAGAGTAAAAAAAAAAAAAAAACAGCTAACCCTGGTAAGGATTTATGCAGCATTATAAAACTATATATGTGCAAAAGAGCCATGTTTCAAAACAAGGAACTTACAGAGAACATTAAAATGACCCAAGAAAAATATATGAAATACAGTATAAAAGTATAAGGAAAATTAATTCATACTAGAAAGCCTTTTTGATAGTGTTGACTCTCATTCCACAGTGGACAGTATGAATGATGACTTCACATGACAGTTGGGTTTGATTTTACTTAGGGAAGCACCTTTCCCTTTCATTTTTCCCTGTCATGACATGGAAAGTCTCCTTTTAGTCTGTCTGATCTTTTCCCTGCTTGCAAACACAAAGATGCTACAAGGTCTTCTTCTCTTCTTTTGAACAAATCCTGCTTGTGTGGAGTGCCAGTGACATGTTGTGGCAAGGCTAGCTAATCACAGGTACAGACAGGTTTCCCTTAGACTAACAGTGCACTTGATCTGCCTTCAGTCTGCCTTCCATAGCAGCACCACCCATTTTGCTTCTGATCTGGTAAAGCCACACAAGATTTGCTCAGTGAACAGGCAGGAGGAAAACCAAGCATCCAAAAGCATGCAACAGTGATTTTTACTATTATCAAAGGTCAAGTGACTCTAAAGAGTGCAAATCAGACATGCTGGAACAAAGAGTCAGCTACAGACTAGGATGATTTCAAAGATTTGCAAGGCTCCAGTTAGGATTAGCCCTGCAATTATGGAAAGGTAGTGTGGTATAGTGGTGGTGGCTGGTGACAGGAAGACTGTTAGTTGCAGGTTTAAAACAAAGTTTTGGCTCTTCTTCCTCTTCTTCTTCTTCTTGGATACATGCTAGGCAAGGACCAAGACTGTGAATAAAGGCACCTCAGTATGAAGCCAGAAGTAACAGTACAGATTGAGTCTCCCTTATCCAGAATTCCAAAATCCAAAATTTCCAGAACCCAAATCTTTGTCATGTGTGGCTGAGATAGTGGCACCTTTGCTTTTTGATGGTTCAGTGTACATAAAATTGTTTTGTGCACAAAACTGTTTTAAAATATTGTATCAAATTACTTTCAGGCTATGTGTAGAAAGTGTATATGAAACATAAATGAATTTTGTGCTTAGACTTGTGCTCCAAGATAGCTCATTATGTATGTATATGCAAATACAGATATTCCAAAATCCCAAAATATCCAAAATCTAAAGCACCTATGGTCCCAAGCATTTCAGATGAGGGAGAATCAACCTGTATTATCACTAGAAACCAGACCCTTTCATACTTCAAAGTTATAGCCTTATGATTCCACTTTGCTTGCCATGGTAACCTCGGATTAACTGTTTAGAATTCTCTGCCAGAGAGTTACACTGATGCTTCACAAAACTACCAACCCGGGATTTCATAGGAAACACCCCAGGGCAGAGTGGAACCATAACACTACATAACATAGTATGTAAGGGCCCACAGACTAGCAACCAAGTGTAGCCTAAAAGTTTAAAGTTTCATTTATTTCATTCTGCATTAGGTACCTTATGTTGTCCCACTTTGCTACATTCCTTTAGTCAAAAACTCCCTGCTTATGAAGAACTAGTGCTTCAGGGAAAAGGTTGTAGCTAGGTTTTCAACCAATTATGTTGGATGTATGAAGTTCTTTTGATACATAGGAGAACAGTGACATATGAAATCCCCTACCTGATCTTCTAAAGTGGTCCAATTCCAGGAGGCCTGTACTTTCTGATTTCTCTGAATGTGTCAAAATGGCTCTTTTACAGCCTGTTCTGCTTTCAAAAGTATGGGGGGGGGGGTTCAAACTCCTGGGCAATAAACCAATGGGGACTTTTTCATTTGGCTGTTCACTTAGGATTTTCATGTTAAGTCTGATTTATACAGCTTTTCATGACAATTCAGGGATTTCATAGACATTAAGTTAATTGTTGCTCGATGTGTTAAATGTTTTCTATATTTACCCTTTTGGTATGACATGGAAACTATGTCAGGATTTTCTTAAATAATTCTGCCTCTGGGCCTAGAGCTTGTTTTTGTTTGGGGTGCTGTGTTTTTTGTCCATGTAGCAGTGAGGGATCTCCATGGCTTTAAGAGTTAGATTCTCCTGAACACTTAAGGCATGGCTTGGAGCAGTGTGCTGAACTGATTCTGTCAAGAAGAGTTTGTATATTCTTCAGGGCTCGTTAGGGAAAACGGAGGAAATCTAAATGCATTTTGACATTTGTATTTCGAATGTTATCTGTCAAATATGCCAAGGATAGGATCACAAATTTCCTAAGCACCGCTGTGGCTATCTAACGTATCAATTGCAATATGTAACTTATACATATGATTTAGGCTGAAAGTCAAATGTAGGAAAATACAAGGAGATAACAGCTGACATTCTCTATGACAGACACATACATTAGCTGCACTATGCATGTGGGGTGAATTGTTCACCATAGTGCAACAGACATGTTCTGCTGACAGTGACAGAAGTGGAATTGTGCATACAGCAATACTGGGCATTATGGCTGCGTATTGCACATTGTGGTGGGAATTTCACATTGTAGTTTTGCATTGCACATTGTGCATTTTGATTGTGCATTGCAATTGCACATTGCAGCTGTGTGTTGTGCATTACAGTTGCACATTGCAGTTGTCATTGACAAATGCTGAGCAGTGTTGCTGTTTTGTGTGGGGGTGGTGTAGTGCAGGTGTAGTGTATCTTTGGCCTGGTACGGATGGGCCTTTTGTGATGCCCTCATCACGTACTAGGATTGCCTGGGGGTGGAGCACCCACATGCCCCGCAACCCTCGCATGTGATGAGGGCGCAACAATGGTGGCATCCTGTATACATGAGTGCTGCCATTGTTATGTAAGTACTGCATGGCATCCACACGGTGCCACGCAGCGCTTATGTACCAAGTGTGCCAGTGGCGCACTCATTATGCCACTGCCGCAGGGTAAAAAGAACGTGCTTTTCACGGGTTCTTTTTCCTCCACCGGGAAGCTGTGCAGTTTGGTGACTGCGGCTTCCCTGCAGAGGAAAAACAGGTGCTGGCCTCCCTTCTTGGGAGGTCTGTACCACACCTTTGCATGTGGATATATAAGCTATGCTGAGGGGATTAGATTGCAGCCATTGTGTGTGTGTGCTGATAGCCCCCACAGTGCTTAGAAAATGTGTGTTTCTGTTCTTGGAGTAATTTGACAGATAAGTATACACATATCCACAATCATCTACACAATTCAACAATGTATAGAAATGTTGTTATTGTTGTGTGCCTTCAATTCATTTCTACCTTATGGTGACCCTAAGGTGAATCTATCATGGGGTTTTCTTGGCAAGATTTGTTCAGAGGAAGTTTGCCATTGCCTTCTCTTGTGGTCACCCACTGGATTCCATGGCCAAGTGTAGAATCGAACCCTGGTCTCCACAGTCATAGTCCAACACTCAAACCACTATGTTACACTACACGTATAGATAACATACACATTTATATGTGTGCGCACACATATATGCACATCATTTGTATCTCTGTGTTTTTGAACACAGGCACATCAAGATGTAGCTAAGAAGGTGAGAACATGAGAGCATTTACCCTTCTCCAAATAAAAATGAGAACTGGCATGCTGTAGTGGGGAGGCAGAAATTTTATTTAGGAGGAGCAATGCCCTCATTTTTGCCCTTTTCCAGTTAGACATCTGAGCTACAAGTGCAAATATTTGAGCAGGAAGCTGAAGGGGCAAAGTCAACACTGCTAAAAATACAACAGCATCATGAGAGAAGTGATGTCTGGCAAATCAACTATAAAAATACAGGCAGAAACGATCCCAAGAAGTCACTAATCTGTAGGGTTGTCCATAGTATATGTGACACAGAGAAAGACATGGAGACCAGAGTAGTGTGAATCCTATATAAGATTATTGTAAAAGAAGATAATGATGTCATAGTCTTCTTACAAAGCAGTAGTATTAACAAAGATAGCTGTGTTAATCTGTTTTAGAATACAAAGACATAAAGGAATCCAACAGCGCATTTGAGCTTAACTGTGAAAAAAATACCTCTAGCATCAACAATCATGAACTCAGTGCACATCATCAGAATTATGGAGTGAAGCATCTATGTGTCTGTCCATAAAGGCTCCACTGTATGTATCTGAGGAAGTGGATTGTAGTTTATGAAAAACTGTACTAGATATTTCTTCTTCCCAGAGGATCTGAAAGTGTTACTAGATTCGTCCATGCCTTCATATAAAGTAGGACTGGCTGTAAACAAAAACCAGACTCTTAATGGCTGGAGATAACTTGCTGTGTTAGCAGTTCACATAAAACTTGTGTAGATTGACCATCATTGTTCTTGCAATACTTGACAGCATAATATCAGAGTAAAAGATAAAAATGCTCAGAAGAATCTTTCTGTTATGTTGTGCACAGGCATTAAGCCGCATTTCCATACACAATGGTGAAGGGGAACCACTGGCCTTTTGAATGCTTTGGAGTGGAGCTTAAAGAGATCATAGCAAGTATGGCCAATAGTAAGGGACTGTTTGAAATATAGTACAAAACATCTGGAGGGCCAAATATTCTCTTCCTGTGAAGTATGCAATTATCTGAGATAAATCCACACTGAGCTCTGTGAGCTTTAATTCTGAGTAGACAGAAATCTACTTTTATGCTTAGTATGCAAATAAGGTCAGCCAGTAAGGTAACACAGTTCCACGGATTGCTTATTTGCATGGAATGTATTTAATTTTCTTATCTCCAGTCTGGCTCTAAACATGTTATTAGCTGTAAACAGGACTCCCCCTTTGCTTTTAAGTTGTTCAACTATTTTTGCCACTCCAGTGACACTAAATCAGACTCATTTCAAGGTGATTTGACAGGTAAGTTCCTGGAGAGCACAACACATTCTTCTTCCTGTTCTCATGCTTCATTATAACAATATGCAGTAGGCCCTATTATTACATTAAATTAAAATGTATTGCATTGCATACATTTTGGAATGTAATGTATTTGCATTCTCAAGGCTAAAGCAAGGTCCAGCACAGCTTGCGATGTATTAGATTAGTGCATTGATTTGTACACAGAGAATGCACACACTGATGACACATTGTACTACAGCATTATAACTAAAATGCCAATGAATTATAATGTAATGCAAAGAAATGCAATTTGTTCTCAGTTGTATTGTGGACTGGACTCCTTGATGAACAGTGAAGGGAGTGAATGAATAACAAAAATATTGGCTTACCTGAAATCATGCATGGGGCACTGATGGGATTTTATTTTAGCTGATCATAATATTTGCACAGTGAACTATTATATTTAGGAGGAAATCTGGTTTTCCAAATCACTATCTAACAAAAGTGAATCTATTTAAAGTTTCTAATGGATGGCACCTTTATCCTGGCAATTGGCAAACTTTTCTAAAGATGTACAATATATTTGTTGGAGTGATTGTGCGAATAACTTCACATTATTAGGCAAATTAAAACAAAATGTGGGGGGACTGCCTAGAAGTTCAGAACCTTCGGAGAGAAGTACATTCTTTCTGACCTCAATAAAACCCAACTGTCCATCGACAAGACGAGCTGTTAACTGTTGACAATTTTTGCATATCTGCTCAACAATGAACTAAATGCTACTAGTTATGGATAACACAAATACTAGTTCAACAGAGTTTGAATAGCTGCATTACTAGAAAAGATAACATGCAGAGTTAAATATATGAAAAGCGAAAAAGATTAAGACTCTTCTGAAACAATATGGTATTCATTTTTCACCTTTATTAATTCTAACTATCCTAGCTTTGGACCTTTGTATAATCAAATGAGATTTTGGAAAGACATGATTGCTAATGTATAAGACAGGTAATGTTTACAAAATATAGAAACACATAATGAATGTCACCCCATATACTGACCTGTAATGATTTTCAAACTAGTGAATGATTATGAGTAACTGATCTTACACTATAATGTTTGCTTTTAATATTTTGGTCCAACATCCCAATCATGCCAATGTAACCACAAAAATGAAGAAAGGGGCTGGGGGCACATGTGTCAAAGGACAGGTTGACATAAACTCTGGGAAGCTTAATAACACCTGAACTTGTGTAAATTTACAGCGCTATATAAATAAAGCTTAATAATAATAATAATAATAATAATAATAATAACATCCAAGTCCAGAACCTCCATTGGGTTGTGATTAGATAGGGAATATTTAGTTTAGTGCATTAGGGCTTATGTTTATTTTGTCATCTTGGCTGAATATGATATAAACTATTTTGTAACTTCATGAAGAGAGAGATATCCTTCTGCTAATGTAGATTTCTTGCTTAGAACAGAGCCTTTCCTTTAAAAGACTTCTTCCCACATTCTTTTCACGTGGCTTTTGCTTAGTCTCATTTCCCCAGTTGGGAGTGAGGAAGGTGATTATCACACTTACTTTTTGCCTGATCTGGGCATGGGATGGGATTTGGCTGAAACGGGGGGAAAACATGTGTTATCACACACAAAATTGCTGCTGTGCCGCCAGCCAACCATCACCAGTCCCCAAGCCAGCTGATTTTGAAAGACAGAAAGCTTCCGTACTACCAAAATCGATTGGATAAGTGTGGCTCGTGGATAGGTGGTGGCTGGCTGGCAGTGCAGTAGCAATTTCATATGCAATAACACCAATTTCCCCCCTTCCCCTGTTGCAGCCATGAGGTTTGTCATGTCCTGCCTCTGAGGCTGAAGAAGGTGCCAATTATTATTATTATGAGTGCATGACCTCTTAGCATCACCATGGGAGAAGTGCAGAGAGAGAGGGCAGGGAAATGTCTAACAATATGTAAGCTGCTCTGATAGCACCACAACTGCTGGGAACTGCAGTCTAATAAGCCAAGCAGGAATCCTCAATTAGGAGCAAGTAGGTGTGATGGCAAGAATTCTGCCATGAATAAAACCTACCATGAAGGAATACTAGGAGTTGGAGTTGAAAGCTAGAGGGATTGACTTGCCAAGGTCAGCCAGTGAATTTCTATGGGAACTGGGAGGATCCCAGCCAGCCATGTAAATCCACAGGGTGACATTGGGTAAGTTTTGTCATGGGATGTCCCTGAAGCTGAGATAGTGTGACCTCACAGATGAGAAGGGGAGGGGTCGGGTGCCAAGTGGCAATGCTCTTCTGCCAAGCAGGAATCCTCATAGGGAGCAGAGTAGGGTGTGATGGCAAGATTCTGCCATGAATAAACCTACCATGAAGGAATACCTAGGAGTTGGAATTGAAGCTGAGAGGAGGTGACTTGCCCAAAGTCAGCCAGTGAATTCTATGGTGAAACGGGAGGATCCCAGCTCAGCCATGTAAATCCACAGGGTGACATTGGTAAGTCACACTCTCTCATTCCCTGGAAATTCTGCATCCGCTCATTGCCAACAATAATAATAATAATAATAATAATAATAATAATAATAATAAGTAATAATAATAATAATTATGCCAGCTCTTCATCAGCCAAAAGGCTATCAGAGCAGCTTACAAATTACAGATATTTCCCTGCCCTCAGGCTTGCAATCTAAAGGACAAGAGACAAAGTAGAAGCGAATGGCAGGGGAAAAGTCAGCAGATCCTCATTCTCCCACATTCTCTTTTTGTGAGGGTCACATTCCTCCAGCCTCAGAGGCAAGACTGACCAACTCTCTCTCCTGCATCTCCTCATGGTGATGCTAAGGTCAGCAATAATAATAATAATAAAATAATAATAATAAAATAATATCCCTTATCCAAAATGCTAGGACTAGATGTTTTGGAGTTTTTCAGAGTTTGGTATATTTTTATACAGTATGTTAAGGGGATATACTGGGAGATGGATCCATGTATGTCGCATAATGCATCTCATAGACAAGACTGAAGGTAATTTAATGACAATATTTAAAAATAATGTTGTGCTTCTGCACACTGAGCTGATAATTTAGGTTTCAGAAGTCCAGAGAAAGGAGACTCAGAGACTCTACTACTCGGACATTTCTCCTGAGAATGGACTCATGTTTTCAAAAAACAGTCATTTCTGGATTTTTGCAACAACAAAAAAGAGGAGCACCACAGACTGCTGGTAACTGCAGTCTAATAAGGCTATAGTACAGTCTTTCTACATGTAGATGGACACCTCCATTACATAATTTGTTGAGGATGCTTTGACTGGGAGTTCCTGCATGGCAGAATGGGGTTGGACTGGATAGCCATTCTTGGGGTCTCTTCCAACTCTATGATTCCATGATTCATAGCACTCTGAGCTACTGGAGTTTAATTGTTTAAATGTATAATAATGTATAAAAATTTATAATGCAAGCCATGTAATGATCACTAGAAAAGACAATAATGCTTTGCAAGGTAGAAGGCCGTAGGAAAAGAAGAGAGCTATAACAGGTGGATAGACTCACAATAGGAAGCTATGGCCCTGAATCTGCAACACCAGGGTGTCGATGACAGGCTGATTTGGAGGTCTCTCCAAGAGTCTCCATATGTTGAAATCAACTGGACAGCAGTTAACAACAATGTGGGGGACTAAGTTATTTTCACACATGACCTTAAAGAAGTAAAAACTGTATTGCCTAGAACCAAATAAATACATTTACTCTAATACATTTATATATGAGCTCTAGAAACTTGCACATTTGTGATCCCCCCCAAGACAAATCCACTCTACAACGGTGTACTGAAGCTCACTAAACCCACCTACACATTATTCTGCCTGCCTGGGAACTACAGGAATAGGAGTGCTATGTAGCATCTGATATAACACATGACTGACAGATTGCATTCATTTCCCAAAATCCCAGCAGTTCACATCTGTGTTTGATGATGTCTGCAAGTTGTAATCTAGAACAGTGACTTTTCCAAACTCTGACACATGCTTCCCTACAAGCATAGTTTATCCAAGTATACTAAAAGCAAACTTCCAGAGTTTGAAGTGCGCCTTAGGCAGTAATTCTCTATCTTTGGATCTCCAGTGGTCAAGAGCTCCCAATATTCCTGACCACAGTCCATGCTGGCTGGAACTTCTGGTACCCAAGTCTAAAATATCTAGAAGACCAAAAAGTAGAGAAGCACTGTGATTAATCTCCAAAGTGAGCAACAACAAATAGTCCCACATGGATATTTACAACACCTTCAGAGTTTACAAATCAGAGGTAGGATTTTTCTTCTTCTAAGAAGAATGAATAATAACAATGCGGAAGCCTTCTATGATTAAGCAGCAGTACGGTTTTACTCTGGAGCAACAGAGCACTATCCACCTTTGTTTAATTCTGGATGGCTTCATCATGGCATTATAATCCACATGCCTCTTAAAAATAATTTTCCACAACCGTTCCAATAAATACCAAAGCCCATTGCAGTTGCCTCTTGCGTACAAATAGGTACAACTCCTTTTTGTTGTGTTTTTTGGGTTTAATTAATATAAAATCAAGTTTCTCTTCGGAAGTCATATGGTGATGAGAGGTACACTTATTATGTGTCTGTGCCACTCCAGATGTCAATGTTTGCTCATTAGTTTTGCAAGGAAGTGCATGAAGCACTGCCCCACATCTGTAATTTCCTTTCATCTGGGATGCACTGTGGCTAATCAACCCCAATCAACTGGATCCAGTTTCCTGTTTATAAAAGATGTATAACATATACAGGTAAAGTGTAGATGCTCTGCACTCCCTCATCTGGTACAACATGTCAGTGCAAACCCATTTGGCCCAGCATATGTGAAAGAGAGACTCCGTCTCTCCACGTACAACACTTTCTGTACAAGCTAATTTGTAATATGTAAGCTTGATTTCTTCCAGAACAAAAACAAATAGTCCTTGCTTATTTGTGTTGGGGGGGGTGTTGTTTTTTGTTTGTTTTTTTTTTTTTGGAAGACAATTGCCAGAGAGCAAAAGGAGCACATTTTGCATATCCTGCAACATTTTACAGATGAAACTGAGACATGTGTGTCCTAACAGCATCAAGGTGTCACTGATCAGGAGTGGTACCCTTTGAGATCCTCTACACTTCACCACCCACTGATTCCAACCCCACTTTCTAGTATTCAGTGGGAAATTACCGTGGGTTCTACTTGCACTTTTTGTCTCTGACTCGGCAGAGACTTAGAACATTGTCAAACCACATTTTTTTGCCCGATCCAGGCATAGAATGGATCGGGCTGCAACAGGGGGAAATTGGTGTTATGTGCATATGAATTGCTACTGCACGCCCAGCCAGCACCACCTATCCACGAGCCACACTTATCCAATCGATTTTGGTAGTACGGAAGCTTTCTGTCTTTCAAAATCAGCTGGCTTGGGGACTGGTGATGGTTGGCTGGCGGCACAGCAGCAATTTTGTGTGTGATAAACATGTTTTCCCCCGTTTCAGCCAATCCCATCCCATGCCCAGATCAGGCAAAAAGTAAGTGTGATAATCACCTTCCTCACTCCCAACTGGGGAAATGAGACTAAGCAAAGCCACGTGAAAAGAATGTGGGAAGAAATCTTTTAAAGGAAAGGCTCTGTTCTAAGCAAGAAATCTACATTAGCGAAAGGATACGCTCTCTTCATGAAGTTACAAAATAGTTTATATCATATTCAGCCAAGAGACAAAATAAACATAAGCCTAATGCACTAAACTAAATATTCCCTATCTACACAACCAATGGAGGTTCTGGACTTGGATGTTCCCTGTGAGGGTGGCTAAGAGTTTAGGGCCCATGATCTCCCCTGGGTGCAAGCAGGCATTTGCCCTAAATCTCTGCTTGTCCTCTTTAGGTTCTCTTCTCGAGTCATCTCAGGCGTTTATAACTTCTCTTGGAACATCTCTGGAAACTTCTCCCAGGCTGCCCATATAAGTTGTCACTGAGTGACCTTGGGCATTCACACTCTCGCAGCCTCAGAAGAAGGCAATGGCAGTGAATTGGTCAGTTGAATTCCCATGACTCTGATGACCCTCTGTGTGTAGGACCCCATTAACCCTTTTTTACCTGGAAAAGACTATCCCTCAGCTGGCTGCCCAGATAATGGTCAGATGGCAAAGTTATTAATGGAGGAGGTAAATATGGTGTAGAGTGGCTGAGTAGTTTGGTGTTTACACTGGCCACCCAGAATGGCAAGATTTCTGCCCCTCCTCATCGCTCTTCCCCGCTGAGTATTTAGAGTGCAGACTACTTTTGCACTTTCAACTCAATTTGCAGCAAGTGAGGATGAAGAGGGAAAGTGGGAGGAGGAGAGAAACTGAACATTTTAACAGCACTGAAAGTCAGACCACGATGATCAACTGGGCTTGTGCCTGACAGATCAGGACAGTTAGAGGGTTTTTTTTAAAAAAAAAAATCCTTCTAGATTAGCTGCTGACTATGGGTATGGGAGCAGTAATTCAATTCATTTTCAAGGGCCCGAAGTTGGGAAAGGCTGAAAGCAATCTACAACAAGCCATAACCAAGTACGAAAGATTGTGTTATGAAAACAGATCTTTAAAATATGTCTAACCTTCCAGCTACTGGTTGATTTAATATTCGAATTATAGATACCAAAAAATAAAACCCAGTCTGAACATCACTTTGGAGAACAGCCATGAGCACAGATTGTGCTAATGAGCAACAATTCCACAGTTGTGAAACTTACAGCACATCTGATTGCTTCATTATGAGACAAATGCTAACTGAGATGTGTCTCTTGTTCTGTGACACAGCTTCAAAAAGTAGATCAAGGCACAATACATACCGGCAAATGTAGTGTGGCAGTGGCGATGACAGTAGAGTTAGAGAGCGCGCACCATTCAGATGCTCCCTAACTAGTACGGTACTAGGGTTAGCCTAGTACATACTGGCAGCGCAAATGGCGGCGCCCTGTCACACGGCACGCCATTTTGACGTGATGGACGCTTAGCGTCCGCACATCCCAACGTTTTTGTGATGCTGCAAATGTGCCATTGGCACTTGCGGCATCACAAAACGCGCCGCAAGAGAGCCACCCGCTTTTGCGGGTTCTTTTTGCCCTGGGAAGCCCCATGGGCGGAGGTTTGGCTTGCCCGAGCAAAACACCAGGGCGGTGGGAGACCGCCGGTCTGTATCCCGCCCAAGTTAAAAACAGAGTTAGCAGTTATTGAGCCAATGTGGTGTAATGGTTTGAGCGATGGACTATGACTCGGGGACCAGGTTCAAATCCCTGCTCAGCCATGTCAGCCCACTGGATACCTTGGGCAAACCACTTCTCTCACCTCAGAGGAAGGCAATATCAAACTCCTATGAACAAATCTTCCAGAAAAACCCATGATAGGGTCCCGACAAGTCAGAAACAACTTGAAGGCATACAACAAAAACAAAAAGTGGTTATGGAATTTGTGTATAATATTCCTCCAGGCAGTCCGGTATACAATGTTTATGTGCATTTTATAACCAGCATTTTTGTACTAATTTTTTTTGGACTTTACAGGCCCTTCAAAGTAGTTTACATTATTATAGAGAAATACACACACGTATAGAGGGCTGCTGTGGAGATGTGTAGTTAGGTTGGTTGGGGGGGATGAATGGGTGGTACTACATAGAAGCGGCTTTCACAAGATTTGCAGCCTGCGATGCTGCGTCCATGCACATTCATTCAGCGCGGGGTGCATTGAGTATTTAGCATGATCGCAATGCACAGTCCAGTCATGAGGGCCTAAAATAGCCCAAGGAATGACGTCCATGAGGTGCATGTACAAGCCAGTGCCAATGTTGTAGTACCAATTCCACAGGAATTGCAGTCACCATAGTTTTAAGGCTTGGCTGATCCCCTTGGATGCGTCAAGGGTATTATTAGAGCAGGGGATGAAATAACCTTGGCCTCAAGCTCCTTGTGTTTCCTTTGTCCTGCATACCCATCGTATTGCAATCACTATAATAAGGTGTTTTTTATAAAGGCAGCGTGTTCCGCATTTAATTCTCAACATGATCCATGCCAGAGTAAAGAACTGTACGATTGGACCGGCAGTGATCCCTCACTACGAACTCTCAGTTCTACTGCTGTAAGCACTAGGGGCCCACCTGTAACAGTT
This sequence comes from Sceloporus undulatus, assembly GCF_019175285.1. Lineage (NCBI taxonomy): Eukaryota > Metazoa > Chordata > Lepidosauria > Squamata > Phrynosomatidae > Sceloporus > Sceloporus undulatus. The sequence goes on from NC_056522.1 coordinate 236,571,709, forward strand.
GTCAGCACAAATGAATGCCTAATTGAGGCAGATCGGGCAGCACCATTATCCCGGCACATCGGCTGGTATATTTGTTCAGTCCTATCTATAAATGAGGACCACAACAACAAAAAGCCTCAAAAATCATTAATGAACATAAAAATAAAAAAACAAAAAAAAATAAAAATAAATATAACAAAATAAAAAAATAAAGAAAAAAAAAAAAATAAAACACACAAAAAATAATAAATAATCAATGTCACATTAATAATGGAACAATAGTGTGTGATCTGAAAGCCTTTCCGGGATCTCAGCCAAAGGATGGGAATAAGGGCAGGGGAGCAATCCCATCCCGGTGGATAATCGCCTCTGTCTCAGGCATTGCCTCTAACCCAGAAGTCTGCTACCACTGGTATTACCATATTCCTATTTGGCCACAGTCCATCTTGTTGGCTGACATGGGCCAAGCCACAACTCAAATGGTGGCCTATAGGAAATTGGTGAAGTGTATGCTTTGTGATGAAGATTCTATGTTGAGTCCTCAGCATCTCCAATTATAGCTGATGTATGGAGTTAGGTCTTCTGCTAGGCAAATGGTGTTAAATTCCTTCTACACGGCATGGGAAACCTTATGGCTGGTCTCACCAACATTCTGACTGGCAGGAAATACCCAGGATTGCCATTACTAAAAGTAACTTTTTAAAAATACATTTTCTCACATCCCCGGTCCAGATGGCCACTCTACATGATGGTTGGGGGATTTGGAAACTTGTAATCTGAAAAACTTTGTCATGCTCTAATTTGTCCATATGAAAACAAAATGGTGGTCTCCATGGGACAAGTGGATCCATTCTCAATGAAACAGATAATATAATGATTAGTAGTTTTTAATAAAACTCTGGCTTAAAATTTAATTGCTAGCCCCAAGCACTGCTGCCAAGCATTATGAGGGCAAATAGTGTACACCCACTGAATCAATTTCTGACTGGTAAGACAACACTTATGTAAATCCCATTAAACAGTTTTCAAACTGTTATAACGAATAACAAATGCACAGTCTAAATACATCCTTGCAAAATACTCTCATCGTGAATTCACGCCCTGATTTCTTTTTTCAGGCAAACAATGATTTCTACTCCCCTCCTTTTAATTAACTTTTCACATGCTAGTCTCATTTTATTTAATCTTCCCTTTCAATTAAATTGAATTGTCTGTGATCTTCTTAACTTCCTTGCTCCTCTGATTGTAAAGTGAAGACTAATTTTGGCTCAACCCTTTATTTAAATGCTGTTTAGCTTCAGTCCACAGATATTCTCTCACAAATCCTACTTTCAAGAGGATACTTCTGCTAAAGGAGCTGAACTTATGAGTCAGTGGTTGATTCTTGGTTTGAATGACTTTTGCTCATTTTTATTTTCTCATACACCACTACTGTACCTAATTTCAAAGAAAGTCTTTTGTTTTAGTGAAATCCATTTGCTCCTTACTTGGCAAGTTTAATTAGCACTGTAAGTTATGCCATACATATGCAGTGAAATGACCCACAAAACTCTTTTCTGTGATTACAATGTGAATCCATCATCCATTAATTACTAATATGAGACAATGAATTACAAACAGAACAATAATGTTTTTTTTTAATCTCACCTTTGTGATTTAGAGTGCATTTCAGTAAATGGGATGGGGAGAAGACCTAGATAATGAGGATTATTCAAAAGAAAATGTGCCTGGTTTTTATCTTTTGCAAGTTTATCTTTTATTTAATACACATGTTCCCTTGTATATAAAGAGCTGTTTAGCGAGGCCTTCACAGGGGTGTAAACTATGGAGGGGTGGCAAAGTGAAGTCATTGTCCCTCAAGATTCTGCGCCCCCCAATTAAATGTCCCTTCAGTCCCTAAATTTCTAAGCATTGCAGTAACTTAATATTCCAGTTGAGCATTTAGAAACAGAAGAAAGAGAGCATGCAAAATTACAGGGAATGCCAACAGAGCTAATACAGTTTTCAAGATGTGAATTATTTTCATGGTCTCCCTCTCTGCAATGCTAAAAATATTGGGAACTGAAGGGAAAATTAACTAGGGGGCAGAAATCATATTTGGGGTGGGATGGTCAATGACCCATTTTGCCACTCCTCCTTAGCTAGCACTTTCACCTAAATCTATTCAGTGTTTAAAGAGTAATGTCATCCGCATCTACTTACAACCTCAGTCCAGAAAGACGCTTGCTTACTGCTTCCTCTCTGTATTTACCTGCACGGTTAGAAGTTGGTGATACCAGGCATATGATGCCATTCACTGGTGTCGTAGTGCCAGAGCCAGATCCATTCTCAGACAACTATCTGAGAGTGACAATGGTCATGCTCTGAGCAGAGATCAGACTCTAGTGCGATGGCTCTACGATCTGGCGGGGGATAGATAGCAGCGCTCCCAGTCACAGAAAAACTGCAGCCTGGGCAGCTGATATAGCCTCTCACCAGAAGATGCCCAGGAGAACTTGGTTGTGGAGAGTTGATTCTGCCAAGTATTATGAGGACAAATCAATCACCACTTCATAATGATCTTAAACCCACTCATGGGTGCAGACAGAGAGAATTTGCGGGGAGAAACCCACTGTCCGCACTGCCCATTTCCCAAACAAGGCCAAACACCTATCGGCAGTCTGCACCAACCACCACCCCCTTTTTCTAAAAGGACAGATTTCCAAAACGGGCATTGTACCATACCATATTTTTTTTTCCTGTTCCACCCAAAGGCTTGCACTGGTGGAACACCAGCAGCCACCAGTCTCTCCCTCATCTGCCCAGCTGCCAAGGCCATTGATCCCTGTGCGACCAGCTGTGTGACCAGCCACATGGTTGCCACACAAGTGCTTGACCACTCATACAGTTCATAGTTGTAACTCAGTGACACATTGACACACACAATCATGGAGCTTTCCCCCATATGCCCCTGCCCCCCTTCTTCAATGACTCCCTGTTAGACTGGTTAGTTTCTTATGTTTTAATAATCCACTGATGTTTGTCGTCTTTTCACTTCGTGTGGTGGTACTATGGGTCAATGGTACAGCTGAATGCGCTTGATACGCAAGCAGACATCCAAAACAAAAACAAAACCTAAGGCAAGCAATGGTGCCACCAGAGCCATCTTGCCAGGCTCCGAGTGCATGTTCTGAACCACTTCCCCAGCACCTGGGCTTTCCCTCGTCCGCACTGCCATCATGCAGTCTAATCATCAGCAGTGCAATAATACGCACTTTCCAGCTTGAACCAGAGCAGGCAGAAGTTATTTTGCTTCTGGGTTTAGTCCTGGAGTGTGGTTTCGACCTTGGTCCTCCCATTTATGCCATGTGAGTCATTTAAACAGATAAGGGTCAAATGAGGTGGAAACCACCTCTTTTGCCAGTGTGGACAGGCCTCTGCAAAATTCCAAATAAGGTCCCAATGAGTGTTCACCAAGCACCATTTGCCCACAGTTCTGGATCATTTCATCTCTGCAGCATGAGGACATTGCCAAAATGGTTGTGGCACTCCAAAGTAACACCTATCTCATTCTTGACCTGTGTGCATCACAGCCATTCAAGTCAGTCCAAGGAAAGCACTGAGTGAAGTGCAGGATTGGGGTATGAATGCTTGAGGAGGCAATGAATCACTTCATTTAAAAAATCATTCTTGGATATTTCTAGCAATCACCATCCAGTAGCGAAATTCTCCTTTTCAGTGTGGTGCTTGGAGGATGCACCTGCTTTGCAGAACCTGGGACTGGTCGTATAGAAGTTTGTATCAATGCATGTTATCTTATCAAGCATAGCCTCCCTGATTACTAAGTTTTTGGGAAGGACTGCTGTCTGTGATGTGCCTAGGGCTTTTCACTGCTTTGACTGGGTAATGGAGCCTTGCCTGTGATGGCACCACACCTGCAGAATGATTTCCCCTCTGTAATATATCGGCCCAGTGTGGCATCATTGAAAGCCTGTGTTGTTGTTGTTGTTTTATCTTGGCTTTCTTGTAGCCATGAATCTTTGGGAACTCTTTCTTATACTGCTTAAACTATTAGTATGTTGTTATTGGATTTTTTGTTTGCTATTGTTGTAAACCATTTTGGGATTCACACAAACAGAAGCAGTATAGAGCCATTCTAATAATAAATCTACGTCAGTCTTCTCACATGCTGTGAACCTTGCTCATTTGATGCACATGTCTTAAGGTGATTTTCAAACATCACAGTATTCTTGTCTCTCCCTTTCCTTAAAATACTTAATTAATAGTGTCAAATTATCACTTGACATAATAGGCTATTAAAAGGCTGCTCACAGGTTTTTTTTAAAAGCCCTGCAGTCTCAAGAACAACAGTTCTCTCTAAGGAAGTTGAACAGTTGCTAGCAGATGTGAAAATCATTGCTGGCTGGGGATTCTCCATGAACACATTTTTGTCATCTGCTGCCTTCAAGTGAGATTTACATTCTTCTCTTTGGGCTAAGGACTGAACCCATGGCTATACTATAGGAAAGATCCAACACTAATACGCCTCAAGGAATTAGTTAAGCCATTATAATAGCTCTTGCTTTACAATCAGATTGAAGCTTATTTACACTAGAAGTAGTAGGTACATATATGGTGTGTATGTGCCTTCAAGCTGCAACTTGGATGACCCATGGATTTCATAGAGTTTTCTTAGGCTGAGCTCTCGGTACCACAACAAACTACAAATCCCAGGATTCCATAGGATAGCGCCATGACAATTAGTGATATCAAACGCATTAGTTCTGCAGTGTGGCAGCAAACTAAGAGGGATGCTGGCTATGTAATATGGTCTATTGGTGTTAGTTTTTAAAAAAAGTTTCAAGACAACTGTCAATTTACTCCACTAGCTGAGCTGATTATCATAGTGCTTAAAATGTACCTTGATGAAGAGAGATAGGAACAACTGCTTCATTGCAGTGTTTTGTTACTTTTCAGATTTGGTTTGTTTCTTAACCACGTACAAATCATTTACCCCACATGTTGTGATTGGGGTTTGAGTTGGGGGTTGCACCCTTCCTCTCCTGCACTCTGTGGCTGCCTTGGTGTGTGTGTATTATCCCATTTTTTCTTCTTTCTTCTCTTTGTAACAATGTGAGAAGACTGACTGTGCTTGATCACAAACAAAGGCCTGCCTCGTCCCGCGTTGGTGATCCCACAAGCAAGACATGAGAACATAACCTCTTCCATCTGAATTTCTTCACACATAATGTGAGGGCAAGGATGCTGCCTTAGTAACTGGAGGTGATAGATAGGACATTAAGCAGCTTTGCTCTCCTTATCCCCTCGCCACAGCTTTTTCCATTGGAAGTTGGTATTCACTCTCCCTTCACCAACAGAGCATTAGAACTTCTACAGCACCAGTATCATCGAAAAACTACACTACTAATTCATCCCTTGTGCAAACTTTTCAGGATAAACAATTTGTGTTGTTGTTGTACACCTGCCACTAGAGTCAGATCTGGGATGAGACATTCCTGCACGGGATCCTATCCCACCATGTTCTGCCTACTTCCTGCAAAGTTTTTTTTTATACTTTATTTTTCTTCCAACATAAGCATGTTATCAATCATAACATTAGATTTACATAGTCAACATTCCCCACCTCCCCCTCAAACACTCTTCCAGTGTCTCTTGCAAGGTCATCCTCTCTTCTCCGCCCTGTCTATTAGCCTGTATTGTTTTCTTCTTCTTTATGCTCTCTTCCATCTTCCGTCGTCACCCAGTATTTACTCTGTGATTGTTGTCAGGGCTTTTCTTCCCCTTCCCTTTCACCTCATTGTTGTCGTCTCTTATCTCTCTTTCGTTTCCCTTTCTTGTTCCGCAACACTATTTCCTGCGCCGCCTTCTTTTCCCTTCTGTTCCTGTCTTCTGCTTCAGATTGCCACCTAATCCCGCACACACTATTTTAGCATACACATCTCAGCCAGCCACATCCTCTTATCTGTACACTTCCTGCAAACGCACCCATCTCCGTGGGACTCTTCATCAGAGTCCTCACCCTTTCACTCCCCTTATTGGTTTTTTTATAATGAGGTCCTCTCGTCTCATGATGGTCCAAAATATGAAAGCCTAAGTTTTGGTCAGTTTAGCTTCCAGGGACATTTCTGTTTCTGTTCTCTATGGGACCATTTTGGTTTCTTTTTTTGGCTGTCCACAGAATCATCAACACTTCTTCTCCAGCACCATATCTCAAAGGAATTGAATTCTCTTCTATCGTGTTTTCTAAATGTCCAGCTCTCACATCCATACATGGTAACAGAGAATGCAGTGGCTGCAGGATGGCTAACTTTTGTGCTCAGTTTGGATACCTTTGCATTTTAGAATAACAAGGATTGTTTAGAAACCAAGATGGTATGGAATGTGTCCTTTAAAAATATATTAAAAATAGCCCGTGTTAACCACGAGGCAGTCATGATGACCTGTTCAGTGCGGCCACCGTCTTCGAAGTAGTGTCCAGACCATAACTATCTGAATTTTTGGTTATCAGGGAAGCACAAGATTGTGTCTGTCACATAAATGTTATAATTGGCATGTCAGCTATGAAACGTCGTCTTGAAGAAAGCGAGTAAGGTGAATGGTGGCACGGAAGCAGAAAATTCAAAGCACGATAAACTCCATCATTTCACAGCCTTGTAGCGGG